>NW_025110861.1:1800000-2183205 GCF_015476425.1 Leptopilina heterotoma | reverse complement strand
AAATATTAAAATAAAAATTTATTTCTTCCAATTGAATGACTCTATAATCCAAAAATTACCTGAGTTGTAGTAGGGACTGAGCCCTTCGTAATCCTTAAGAATAGAGAATTTTATTTCAATTTTTAGTAGTAGCAGGTCCACCCGAACGCCATCAGACAATCAAATTTGGTAAAAATGAAAATAAAATTTATTTCTTCCAAATTGAATGACTCTAATAATCCAAAAATTACCTGAGTTCTAGTAGGGACTGAAGCCCTTCGTAATCCTTAAGAATAGAGAATTTTATTTCAATTTTTTAGTAGTAGCAGGTCCACCCGAACGCCATCAGACAATCAAAATTTGGTAAAAATGAAAATAAAAATTTATTTCTTCCAAATTGAATGACTCTATTAATCCAAAAATTACCTGAGTTCTAGTAGGGACTGAGCCCTTCGTAATCCTTAAGAATAGAGAATTTTATTTCAATTTTTAGTAGTAGCACCTCCACCCGAACGCCATCAGACAATCAAAATTTGGTAAAAATGAAAATAAAAATTTATTTCTTCCAAATTGAATGACTCTAATAATCCAAAAATTACCTGAGTTCTAGTAGGGACTGAGCCCTTCGTAATCCTTAAGAATAGAGAATTTTATTTCAATTTTTTAGTAGTAGCAGGTCCACCCGAACGCCATCAGACAATCAAAATTTGGTAAAAATGAAAATAAAAATTTATTTCTTCCAAATTGAATGACTCTAATAATCCAAAAATTACCTGAGTTCTAGTAGGGACTGAGCCCTTCGTAATCCTTAAGAATAGAGAATTTTATTTCAATTTTTAGTAGTAGCACCCTCACCCGAACGCCATCAGACAATCAAAATTTGGTAAATATTAAAATAAAAATTTATTTCTTCCAAATTGAATGACTCTAATAATCCAAAAATTACCTGAGTTCTAGTAGGGACTGAGCCCTTCGTAATCCTTAAGAATAGAGAATTTTATTTCAATTTTTTAGTAGTAGCACCCTCACCCGAACGCCATCAGACAATCAAAATTTGGTAAAAATGAAAATAAAAATTTATTTCTTCCAAATTGAATGACTCTAATAATCCAAAAATTACCTGAGTTCTAGTAGGGACTGAGCCCTTCGTAATCCTTAAGAATAGAGAATTTTATTTCAATTTTTAGTAGTAGCAGCCTCACCCGAACGCCATCAGACAATCAAAATTTGGTAAAAATGAAAATAAAATTTATTTCTTCCAAATTGAATGACTCTAATAATCCAAAAATTACCTGAGTTCTAGTAGGGACTGAGCCCTTCGTAATCCTTACGAATAGAGAATTTTATTTCAATTTTTTAGTAGTAGCACCCTCACCCGAACGCCATCAGACAATCAAAATTTGGTAAATATTAAAATAAAAATTTATTTCTTCCAAATTGAATGACTCTAATAATCCAAAAATTACCTGAGTTCTAGTAGGGACTGAGCCCTTCGTAATCCTTAAGAATAGAGAATTTTATTTCAATTTTTTAGTAGTAGCAGGTCCACCCGAACGCCATCAGACAATCAAAATTTGGTAAAAATGAAAATGAAAATTTATTTCTTCCAAATTGAATGACTCTAATAATCCAAAAATTACCTGAGTTGTAGTAGGGACTGAGCCCTTCGTAATCCTTAAGAATAGAGAATTTTATTTCAATTTTTTAGTAGTAGCAGGTCCACCCGAACGCCATCAGACAATCAAAATTTGGTAAAAATGAAAATGAAAATTTATTTCTTCCAAATTGAATGACTCTAATAATCCAAAAATTACCTGACTTGTAGTAGGGACTGAGCCCTTCGTAATCCTTAAGAATAGAGAATTTTATTTCAATTTTTAAGTAGTAGCACCCTCACCCGAACGCCATCAGACAATCAAAATTTGGTAAAAATGAAAATAAAAATTTATTTCTTCCAAATTGAATGACTCTAATAATCCAAAAATTACCTGAGTTCTAGTAGGGACTGAGCCCTTCGTAATCCTTAAGAATAGAGAATTTTATTTCAATTTTTAAGTAGTAGCACCCTCACCCGAACGCCATCAGACAATCAAAATTTGGTAAAATATTAAAATAAAAATTTATTTCTTCCAAATTGAATGACTCTAATAATCCAAAAATTACCTGAGTTCTAGTAGGGACTGAGCCCTTCGTAATCCTTAAGAATAGAGAATTTTATTTCAATTTTTAGTAGTAGCAGCTCCACCCGAACGCCATCAGACAATCAAAATTTGGTAAAATGAAAATAAAAATTTATTTCTTCCAAATTGAATGACTCTAATAATCCAAAAATTACCTGAGTTCTAGTAGGGACTGAGCCCTTCGTAATCCTTAAGAATAGAGAATTTTATTTCAATTTTTAGTAGTAGCAGGTCCACCCGAACGCCATCAGACAATCAAAATTTGGTAAAAATGAAAATAAAAATTTATTTCTTCCAAATTGAATGACTCTAATAATCCAAAAATTACCTGAGTTCTAGTAGGGACTGAGCCCTTCGTAATCCTTAAGAATAGAGAATTTTATTTCAATTTTTTAAGTAGTAGCACCCTCACCCGAACGCCATCAGACAATCAAAATTTGGTAAAATGAAAATAAAAATTTATTTCTTCCAAATTGAATGACTCTAATAATCCAAAAATTACCTGAGTTCTAGTAGGGACTGAGCCCTTCGTAATCCTTAAGAATAGAGAATTTTATTTCAATTTTTAGTAGTAGCAGGTCCACCCGAACGCCATCAGGACAGCCCTTCGTAATCAAAATTAGTAGCAGGTGGTAAAAATGAAAATGAAAAAAAAATTTATTTCTTCCAAATTGAATGACTCTAATATCCAAAAATTACCTGAGTTCTAGTAGGGACTGAGCCCTTCGTAATCCTTAAGAATAGAGAATTTTATTTCAATTTTTTAAGTAGTAGCACCCCACCCGAACGCCATCAGACAATCAAAATTTGGTAAAAATTAAAATAAAAAATTTGGACTCTTTAATCCAAAAATTAAAAATGCCCTTCGTAATCCTTAAAAAAAATTTATTTCAATTTTAGTAGTTAGCACCAAATTGAATCACCCGACTCAGACTATAATCATAAAAATGACCTGAATGACTCTAATAATCCAAAAATTACCTGAGTTCTAGTAGGGACTGAGCCCTTCGTAATCCTTAAGAATAGAGAATTTTATTTCAATTTTTAAGTAGTAGCAGGTCTAGCCATCAGACAATCAAAATTTGTAAAAATAAAAATAAAATTTATTTCTTCCAAATTGAATGACTCTAATAATCCAAAAATTACCTGAGTTCTAGTAGGGACTGAGCCCTTCGTAATCCTTAAGAATAGAGAATTTTATTTCAATTTTTAGTAGTAGCAGCCTCACCCGAACGCCATCAGACAATCAAAATTTGGTAAAAATGAAAATAAAAATTTATTTCTTCCAAATTGAATGACTCTAATAATCCAAAAATTACCTGAGTTGTAGTAGGGACTGAGCCCTTCGTAATCCTTAAGAATAGAGAATTTTATTTCAATTTTTAAGTAGTAGCACCCTCACCCGAACGCCATCAGACAATCAAAATTTGGTAAAAATGAAAATAAAAATTTATTTCTTCCAAATTGAATGACTCTAATAATCCAAAAATTACCTGAGTTCTAGTAGGGACTGAGCCCTTCGTAATCCTTAAGAATAGAGAATTTTATTTCAATTTTTAAGTAGTAGCACCCTCACCCGAACGCCATCAGACAATCAAAATTTGGTAAAAATGAAAATAAAAATTTATTTCTTCCAAATTGAATGACTCTATTAATCCAAAAATTACCTGAGTTCTAGTAGGGACTAAGCCCTTCTTAATCCTTAAGAATAGAGAATTTTATTTCAATTTTTAAGTAGTAGCACCCTCACCCGAACGCCATCAGACAATCAAAATTTAGTAAAAATAAAATAAAAATTTATTTCTTCCAAATTGAATGACTCTAATAATCCAAAAATTACCTGAGTTCTAGTAGGGACTGAGCCCTTCGTAATCCTTAAGAATAGAGAATTTTATTTCAATTTTTTAGTAGTAGCAGGTCCACCCGAACGCCATCAGACAATCAAAATTTGGTAAAAATTAAAATAAAAATTTATTTCTTCCAAATTGAATGACTCTAATAATCCAAAAATTACCTGAGTTCTAGTAGGGACTGAGCCCTTCGTAATCCTTAAGAATAGAGAATTTTATTTCAATTTTTTAGTAGTAGCAGGTCCACCCGAACGCCATCAGACAATCAAAATTTGGTAAAAATGAAAATGAAAATTTATTTCTTCCAAATTGAATGACTCTAATAATCCAAAAATTACCTGAGTTCTAGTAGGGACTGAGCCCTTCGTAATCCTTAAGAATAGAGAATTTTATTTCAATTTTTTAGTAGTAGCAGGTCCACCCGAACGCCATCAGACAATCAAAATTTGGTAAATATTAAAATAAAAATTTATTTCTTCCAAATTGAATGACTCTAATAATCCAAAAATTACCTGAGTTCTAGTAGGGACTGAGCCCTTCGTAATCCTTAAGAATAGAGAATTTTATTTCAATTTTTTAGTAGTAGCAGGTCCACCCGAACGCCATCAGACAATCAAAATTTGGTAAAAATGAAAATGAAAATTTATTTCTTCCAAATTGAATGACTCTAATAATCCAAAAATTACCTGACTTGTAGTAGGGACTGAGCCCTTCGTAATCCTTAAGAATAGAGAATTTTATTTCAATTTTTAAGTAGTAGCACCCTCACCCGAACGCCATCAGACAATCAAAATTTGGTAAAAATTAAAATAAAAATTTATTTCTTCCAAATTGAATGACTCTAATAATCCAAAAATTACCTGAGTTCTAGTAGGGACTGAGCCCTTCGTAATCCTTAAGAATAGAGAATTTTATTTCAATTTTTTAGTAGTAGCAGGTCCACCCGAACGCCATCAGACAATCAAAATTTGGTAAAAATGAAAATAAAAATTTATTTCTTCCAAATTGAATGACTCTAATAATCCAAAAATTACCTGAGTTCTAGTAGGGACTGAGCCCTTCGTAATCCTTAAGAATAGAGAATTTTATTTCAATTTTTAGTAGTAGCACCCTCACCCGAACGCCATCAGACAATCAAAATTTGGTAAAAATGAAAATAAAAATTTATTTCTTCCAAATTGAATGACTCTATTAATCCAAAAATTACCTGAGTTCTAGTAGGGACTGAGCCCTTCGTAATCCTTAAGAATAGAGAATTTTATTTCAATTTTTTAGTAGTAGCACCCTCACCCGAACGCCATCAGACAATCAAAATTTAGTAAAAATTAAAATAAAATTTATTTCTTCCAAATTGAATGACTCTAATAATCCAAAAATTACCTGAGTTCTAGTAGGGACTGAGCCCTTCGTAATCCTTAAGAATAGAGAATTTTATTTCAATTTTTTAGTAGTAGCAGGTCCACCCGAACGCCATCAGACAATCAAAATTTGGTAAATATTAAAATAAAAATTTATTTCTTTCAAATTGAATGACTCTAATAATCCAAAAATTACATGAGTTCTAGTAGGGACTGAGCCCTTCGTAATCCTTAAGAATAGAGAATTTTATCTCAATTTTTTAGTAGTAGCAGGTCCACCCGAACGCCATCAGACAATCAAAATTTGTTAAAAATGAAAATGAAAATTTATTTCTTCCAAATTGAATGACTCTAATAATCCAAAAATTACCTGACTTGTAGTAGGGACTGAGCCCTTCGTAATCCTTAAGAGTAGAGAATTTTATTTCAATTTTTTAGTAGTAGCAGGTCCACCCGAACGCCATCAGACAATCAAAATTTGGTAAAAATGAAAATTTATTTCTTCCAAATTGAATGACTCTAATAATCCAAAAATTACCTGAGTTCTAGTAGGGACTAAGCCCTTCGTAATCCTTAAGAATAGAGAATTTTATTTCAATTTTTTAGTAGTAGCAGGTCCACCCGAACGCCATCAGACAATCAAAATTTGGTAAAATTAAAATAAAAATTTATTTCTTCCAAATTGAATGACTCTAATAATCCAAAAATTACCTGAGTTCTAGTAGGGACTGAGCCCTTCGTAATCCTTAAGAATAGAGAATTTTATTTCAATTTTTTAGTAGTAGCACCCTCACCCGAACGCCATCAGACAATCAAAATTTGGTAAATATTAAAATAAAAATTTATTTCTTCCAAATTGAATGACTCTAATAATCCAAAAATTACCTGAGTTCTAGTAGGGACTGAGCCCTTCGTAATCCTTAAGAATAGAGAATTTTATTTCAATTTTTAAGTAGTAGCACCCTCACCCGAACGCCATCAGACAATCAAAATTTGGTAAATATTAAAATAAAAATTTATTTCTTCCAAATTGAATGACTCTAATAATCTAAACATTACCTGAGTTCTAGTAGGGACTGAGCCATTCGTAATCCTTAAGAATAGAGAATTTTATTTCAATTTTTTAGTAGTAGCAGGTCCACCCGAACGCCATCAGACAATCAAAATTTGGTAAAAATGAAAATGAAAATTTATTTCTTCCAAATTGAAAGACTCTAATAATCCAAAAATTACCTGAGTTCTAGTAGGGACTGAGCCCTTCGAAATCCTTAAGAATAGAGAATTTTATTTCAATTTTTAAGTAGTTGCACCCTCACCCGAACGCCATCAGACAATCAAAATTTGGTAAATATTAAAATAAAAATTTATTTCTTTCAAATTGAATGACTCTAATAATCCAAAAATTACCTGAGTTCTAGTAGGGACTGAGCCCTTCGTAATCCTTAAGAATAGAGAATTTTATCTCAATTTTTTAGTAGTAGCAGGTCCACCCGAACGCCATCAGACAATCAAAATTTGGTAAAAATGAAAATGAAAATTTATTTCTTCCAAATTGAAAGACTCTAATAATCCAAAAATTACCTGAGTTCTAGTAGGGACTAAGCCCTTTGAAATCCTTAAGAATAGAGAATTTTATTTCAATTTTTAAGTAGTAGCACCCTCACCCGAACGCCATCAGACAATCAAAATTTGGTAAAAATGAAAAAGAAAATTTATTTCTTCCAAATTGAATGACTCTAATAATCCAAAAATTACCTGAGTTCTAGTAGGGACTAAGCCCTTCGAAATCCTTAAGAATAGAGAATTTTATTTCAATTTTTAAGTAGTAGCACCCTCACCCGAACGCCATCAGACAATCAAAATTTGGTAAAAATGAAAATAAAAATTTATTTCTTTCAAATTGAATAACTCTATTAATTCAAAAATTACCTGAGTTCTAGTAGGGACTGAGCCCTTCGTAATCCTTAAGAATAGAGAATTTTATTTCAATTTTTTAGTAGTAGCAGGTCCACCCGAACGCCATCAGACAATCAAAATTTGGTAAATATTAAAATAAAAATTTATTTCTTCAAATTGAATGACTCTAATAATCCAAAAATTACCTGAGTTCTAGTAGGGACTGAGCCTTTCGTAATCCTTAAGAATAGAGAATTTTATTTCAATTTTTTAGTAGTAGCAGGTCCACCCGAACGCCATCAGACAATCAAAATTTTATAAAAATGAAAATAAAAATTTATTTCTTCCAAATTGAAAGACTCTAATAATCCAAAAATTACCTGAGTTCTAGTAGGGACTGAGCCCTTCGTAATCCTTACGAATAGAGAATTTTATTTCAATTTTTTAGTAGTAGCACCCTCACCCGAACGCCATCAGACAATCAAAATTTGGTAAATATTAAAATAAAAATTGATTTCTTCCAAATTGAATGACTCTAATAATCCAAAAATTACCTGAGTTCTAGTAGGGACTGAGCCCTTCGTAATCCTTAAGAATAGAGAATTTTATTTCAATTTTTTAGTAGTAGCAGGTCCACCCGAACGCCATCAGACAATCAAAATTTGGTAAAAATGAAAATGAAAATTTATTTCTTCCAAATTGAATGACTCTAATAATCCAAAAATTACCTGACTTGTAGTAGGGACTGAGCCCTTCGTAATCCTTAAGAATAGAGAATTTTATTTCAATTTTTAAGTAGTAGCACCCTCACCCGAACGCCATCAGACAATCAAAATTTGGTAAATATTAAAATAAAAATTTATTTCTTCCAAATTGAATGACTCTATTAATTCAAAAATTACCTGAGTTCTAGTAGGGACTGAGCCCTTCGTAATCCTTAAGAATAGAGAATTTTATTTCAATTTTTTAGTAGTAGCAGGTCCACCCGAACGCCATCAGACAATCAAAATTTGGTAAAAATGAAAATGAAAATTTATTTCTTCCAAATTGAAAGATTCTAATAATCCAAAAATTACCTGAGTTCTAGTAGGGACTGAGCCCTTCGAAATCCTTAAGAATAGAGAATTTTATTTCAATTTTTTAGTAGTAGCAGCCCTCACCCGAACGCCATCAGACAATCAAAATTTGGTAAATATTAAAATAAAAATTTATTTCTTCCAAATTGAATGACTCTAATAATCTAAAAATTACCTGAGTTCTAGTAGGGACTGAGCCCTTCGTAATCCTTAAGAATAGAGAATTTTATTTCAATTTTTTAGTAGTAGCAGGTCCACCCGAACGCCATCAGACAATCAAAATTTGGTAAAAATGAAAATGAAAATTTATTTCTTCCAAATTGAAAGTACTCTAATAATCCAAAAATTACCTGAGTTGTAGTAGGGACTGAGCCCTTCGTAATCCTTAAGAATAGAGAATTTTATTTCAATTTTTTAGTAGTAGCACCCTCACCCGAACGCCATCAGACAATCAAAATTTGGTAAATATTAAAATAAAAATTTATTTCTTTCAAATTGAATGACTCTAATAATCCAAAAATTACCTGAGTTCTAGTAGGGACTGAGCCCTTCGTAATCCTTAAGAATAGAGAATTTTATTTCAATTTTTTAGTAGTAGCAGGTCCACCCGAACGCCATCAGACAATCAAAATTTGGTAAAAATGAAAATGAAAATTTATTTCTTCCAAATTGAAATGACTTCTAATAATCCAAAAATTACCTGACTTGTAGTAGGGACTGAGCCCTTCGTAATCCTTAAGAATAGAGAATTTTATTTCAATTTTTTATTAGTAGCACCCTCACCCGAACGCCATCAGACAATCAAAATTTGGTAAATATTAAAATAAAAATTTATTTCTTCCAAATTGAATGACTCTAATAATCTAAACATTACCTGAGTTCTAGTAGGGACTGAGCCCTTCGTAATCCTTAAGAATAGAGAATTTTATTTCAATTTTTTATTAGTAGCACCCTCACCCGAACGCCATCAGACAATCAAAATTTGGTAAATATTAAAATAAAAATTTATTTCTTCCAAATTGAATGACTCTAATAATCTAAACATTACCTGAGTTCTAGTAGGGACTGAGCCTTTCGTAATCCTTAAGAATAGAGAATTTTATCTAAATTTTTTAGTAGTAGCAGGTCCACCCGAACGCCATCAGACAATCAAAATTTGGTAAAAATGAAAATGAAAATTTATTTCTTCCAAATTGAAAGACTCTAATAATCCAAAAATTACCTGAGTTCTAGTAGGGACTGAGCCCTTCGAAATCCTTAAGAATAGAGAATTTTATTTCAATTTTTAAGTAGTTGCACCCTCACCCGAACGCCATCAGACAAACAAAATTTGGTAAATATTAAAATAAAAATTTATTTCTTTCAAATTGAATGACTCTAATAATCCAAAAATTACCTGAGTTCTAGTAGGGACTGAGCCCTTCGTAATCCTTAAGAATAGAGAATTTTATTTCAATTTTTTAGTAGTAGCAGGTCCACCCGAACGCCATCAGACAATCAAAATTTGGTAAAAATGAAAATGAAAATTTATTTCTTCCAAATTGAAAGACTCTAATAATCCAAAAATTACCTGAGTTCTAGTAGGGACTAAGCCCTTTGAAATCCTTAAGAATAGAGAATTTTATTTCAATTTTTAAGTAGTAGCACCCTCACCCGAACGCCATCAGACAATCAAAATTTGGTAAAAATGAAAAAGAAAATTTATTTCTTCCAAATTGAATGACTCTAAAAATCCAAAAATTACCTGAGTTCTAGTAGGGACTAAGCCCTTCGAAATCCTTAAGAATAGAGAATTTTATTTCAATTTTTAAGTAGTAGCACCCTCACCCGAACGCCATCAGACAATCAAAATTTGGTAAAAATGAAAATAAAAATTTATTTCTTTCAAATTGAATAACTCTATTAATTCAAAAATTACCTGAGTTCTAGTAGGGACTGAGCCCTTCGTAATCCTTAAGAATAGAGAATTTTATTTCAATTTTTTAGTAGTAGCAGGTCCACCCGAACGCCATCAGACAATCAAAATTTGGTAAATATTAAAATAAAAATTTATTTCTTTCAAATTGAATGACTCTAATAATCCAAAAATTACCTGAGTTCTAGTAGGGACTGAGCTCTTCGTAATCCTTAATAATAGAGAATTTTATCTTAATTTTTTAGTAGTAGCATGTCCACCCGAACGCCATCAGACAATCAAAATTTTATAAAAATGAAAATAAAAATTTATTTCTTCCAAATTGAAAGACTCTAATAATCCAAAAATTACCTTAGTTCTAGTAGGGACTGAGCCCTTCGAAATCCTTACGAATAGAGAATTTTATTTCAATTTTTTAGTAGTAGCACCCTCACCCGAACGCCATCAGACAATCAAAATTTGGTAAATATTAAAATAAAAATTGATTTCTTCCAAATTGAATGACTTTAATAATCCAAAAATTACCTGAGTTCTAGTAGGGACTGAGCCCTTCGTAATCCTTAAGAACAGAGAATTTTATTTCAATTTTTTAGTAGTAGCAGGTCCACCCGAACGCCATCAGACAATCAAAATTTGGTAAAAATGAAAATGAAAATTTATTTCTTCCAAATTGAAAGTTTCTAATAATCCAAAAATTACCTGACTTGTAGTAGGGACTGAGCCCTTCGTAATCCTTAAGAATAGAGAATTTTATTTCAATTTTTTATTAGTAGCACCCTCACCCGAACGCCATCAGACAATCAAAATTTGGTAAATATTAAAATAAAAATTTATTTCTTCCAAATTGAATGACTCTAATAATCTAAACATTACCTGAGTTCTAGTAGGGACTGAGCCCTTCGTAATCCTTAAGAACAGAGAATTTTATTTCAATTTTTTAGTAGTAGCAGGTCCACCCGAACGCCATCAGACAATCAAAATTTGGTAAAAATGAAAATGAAAATTTATTTCTTCCAAATTGAAAGTTTCTAATAATCCAAAAATTACCTGACTTGTAGTAGGGACTGAGCCCTTCGTAATCCTTAAGAATAGAGAATTTTATTTCAATTTTTTATTAGTAGCACCCTCACCCGAACGCCATCAGACAATCAAAATTTGGTAAATATTAAAATAAAAATTTATTTCTTCCAAATTGAATGACTCTAATAATCTAAACATTACCTGAGTTCTAGTAGGGACTGAGCCCTTCGTAATCCTTAAGAATAGAAAATTTTATTTCAATTTTTTAGTAGTAGCAGGTCCACCCGGACCCCATCAGACAATCAAAATTTGGTAAAAATGAAAATGAAAATTTATTTCTTTCAAATTGAATGACTCTATTAATCCAAAAATTACCTGAGTTCTAGTAGGGACTGAGCCCTTCGTAATCCTTAAGAATAGAGAATTTTATTTCAATTTTTAAGTAGTAGCAATCTCACTCGAACGCTATCAGACAATTAAAATTTTGGTAAAATTCATCAGAGGGCTAATCAAATGAAAAAATATTGATCATTATAAAGAATTGCACCAAAAAAACTACATAAAGTTGCTTTCTCGAAATGTAAAACAACTTTGCAATGGATTTGGTATTACTCCTAACTTGGATGCACTTCGGGTTGCTGTATATTCTTCCCGCTGGAAATTGGGTATCTTATAGATTAGCTTGATTTCATAGAAATTGGACATACTACGTGAAGCGGACAATCCATATCTTCTAATTAAAAAATCTCTATTTTTAAAATGATGCTATTTTCATTAGGATATAACATCACATGTGATTAGTTTTTTCATTGAAAAAATGTTTGTGATTTTTAATTTAAAAATTTTATTTTTTCGTCATGTCTTATTTATTAATTTGTATAATTTATTTATTTTTTTATTTTTTGACCAAATGTTTATGTAATTTTATCATTCGTGACCTGATGATGATGTCGAACCAGTCCATAGAAACGTCGTCATAACAATATGACGATGAATGAATTGTTGAA
Organism: Leptopilina heterotoma; assembly: GCF_015476425.1. Taxonomy (NCBI): domain Eukaryota; kingdom Metazoa; phylum Arthropoda; class Insecta; order Hymenoptera; family Figitidae; genus Leptopilina; species Leptopilina heterotoma. The sequence goes on along the minus strand of NW_025110861.1, from coordinate 2,170,924 downwards.
TTGTTTTCATTTAATTATTTCTTGCTTGAGTATTCCACCTGAATATGCAAGTCAATTGCAGATCATTTTTCTCTTACAGTTTCATCGAACCAAAGATCATAAATAAATGGGAAACCGAATCACATTTGGGAAAATTATAAAGCAGTTAACTGAGTTAGAAATTGAGGGAATTCATGTGAATACTAAGAACTATAAAGGCAAAATTTACTTTGTGTTATTAGCTATCAGCGGTGATAACGAAGGATTTCGTTGATGAAAATTGTCAACCTTGTAAATTGTATGTAATTTTGAGACAAATAGTGTGTTTAATAAGGGCTTCAACCTTCAATGAGAAGTCTGGTTCACTTCTTGAAACTTTAATGTTTGAGCATCATATACCCTACGATAATAATTATTGAAAAGTCTAACTTAGCTTATATAATTTTAATATCATTAAAAACCATTTTTTGCAAAAAGTATTTTTTATTCCTGAATTAAATGTCAAATATGGGAAGAAATGAAGTCATCCAGAATCTTTCACTGTATTCACATCTTCATTTAGCGAATATTTTTCGAATTTTTTTTTAATTATATATATATATATATATATTTATTTCTTTGAAGTACCTCCAGGGTAAGATCATACTTGTTTGATTCGCCGATAACATTAAATGAATATCGTACTTGTTTACACGAATTAAATTTTTTTGAACATTGAATATATGTTGACAAGTTTTTCAGACGTAAAAAACAATGTTTAGGGTATCTAGAATATTCCATTTGTAATATTTTTTCCATAAAATTTAAAACATTCTTAAAAACACTGGATGCCAATTACGGTGAACAAATTTCGTATCCCACCGCATACTCTGGAGTATATTGTTTGATAATAATATGATTTTTTTTTATAAAAGAAGGTTTAAATCTTTTCAAGCTCTTCTAGATACCTAAGGCCCCAGATAACCACTGCATAGATAACAATAATTGAGACTAGAGATTTAAATAGTTTTTTTTACAAGTTGTGGCGAACTTCGCGAGACTTGAATATTTTTGAAAATTAAATAAATGAGGATAAGGGTTCGGCTGACGACAGTGGACACAAGGGTTAATGAATGAAATCTTCACGTATCAAAAGATGATTTTACCTATAGTTTGAATTAATTGAGCAATTGCAATATTATTGATAGACGAGACCAATAGATGAGATAGAGAAGATTGAGCGAACTTACCAAATGATGATCATTGAATAGCAGCTGTTGTTCTATAAATGATATTCCTAAGTGATGGAATCAAACACAATAAAAGAAAAATAATTAAAAAGTAAATATTTAATTAACTATAAAGCGCGTTACAACAATGCAAAAGGATGCTTCTCTCTGATGAAAATTTTCACGTAATCGTCATCGTAACCATAAGGCCATTCGTCTTTGGTCCGATGGGTCCGATGACATACGAATTTATGATTCTTTTAACGACCGGTGGTCGCAGTAGCTATTAGGCTAACACCTAGCGCGATAAATTGTGAATTGGGGAAACAATCAGAAAATGGCATGTTTAAAGAAAAGTAAGAAAACGATTTGGATCGTTACAAGGTTCCCAAAATTCTAGGTTCAATCTATTTATCAATGTAATTGTTGATCCTATTTCTAAATTCGCTTTTGACTCGGCGGAATCGTTGGTATTCGAAAATGTGGCCTAACAGCTGAAGCCAGGATTGACTTTTGGTTTCCTCAACTAAGTTGTTTACAATATCCGTTACTGAGTAAACAGATTGAATGTTAATATTGCCCTTTCTATATATCAAGGTATCGGGGATATACGATGTCAATTCCAAGGTTTTAAGTTTGGGTGAAGATAATAAAGAGTTGGCATCATCGATCCATTCGCAGAAGATCTCTATCTAATTTCTTCCACTAACGAATACCCTTCTATCCCCTTGAATTAATCCGGCTACCATTTTCCCTATTGCTATGAGGTCATGTCTGCCCAGATTTCTTTGGGAGTTGGTGGACTCCATCATAACTAAATAGGGAGGATCAAATATGAATCATTACCCTCCCCTAGGCGTTTTGTTTACAAAACTAGGTGCTAGCTATTGTTTACAACAATTTTGTTTGTTTAATTTTTAAAAATTCATCACTGATCTAAAAACTACAATTCTCTAAAGTTGCATCGTTTTCTTACCCCTCAGAATTTTTTTTATTTCAAATTAACTCAAAAAAAAAAAATCTATGGGAGGGTGCTGAGCGTGACTGCTAGCTTTAGCCAGCTCATTATTTTATACTAAACATTAACATTAACGTCTAAAATGTAAATATATAAAATAAACGTAAGATTTGATTATCATTAACAATTTTTTCTTGCTTTTATGAATAATTGCATAAAATAGAGTTAAGAGATTTGATTTATGAAGTGAATATTTTTCATAAACCCAATTTTTTCTGAGCTCTTTAATAATTTATAAATTATTAATTAATACTGTTTTACTGTAGATACATGAAGAGCTTCAAAGAAAAGTTGATACAGAGTGATTGATAACTTGTTCCACCTTTAATAAATGAATAACTTAATATTGTTTGGATGTTTTTGTATTTTTTATTAAGTGTAATTATATTTCTTTATGTTTTTTTTATCTTATATTGTTTTTAACTTTTTATGGCATAGTTAATATTTACCCTTAACTTACCTTTTTACCATGCACCCCTCAAAATATCACCACCCTTTTTTGTCTCGGTACTACGTTTATGACAGGCTATTACTCATTTACAGAATTGCATTCGAATTCCTTGCAGCGGTCAGAAAGTTCTTAAACTACTTACCTCCTTAATATGAAATTCCTTCCAGTGGTTAATTTAGGCAGCGCTTTAGTTAAATTCCTTCCTGTGGTAAGTTTGGTAGGAAATCTCATTGTTTGTCTAAATTAAATTATTTAATTATTTCTTTTTTATTATTTAATTTTTATTTAATTATTTTTAATTTTTTATATTAAAAACAGTTTTAAATTTAGTATTTTCTCAAGATTAAAAATATCTAAGTGGAAACAAAATTAGTTTTTTTGAACCCTTTCGTGACCCCGGGAAACCCAGACAGTAGATTTTATTGCAATTTGTTACTCGGGAGTTTTCAGGGTCTCTGATAACGAATCTAAAGTCAGATTTAAAAAAATTTTCAAATTCAAAATGTCGGGTTCAATATGGCGGACTTTTTTTTAAAAATGGCTCAAATTTGCATAAAATGTGTTACTCGGGGGCCTCGGGGGTTTTCAGGGTCACTGATTACGAATCTGAAGTCAGATTTTCGAAACTTAAAATGACAACCCTGAAGAAGCCCGATTAACAAGTTTCAAGCGAATATGATCAATTTTGAAAAAAAATGTCCACTAACTTAAATTTTTCAAATCTGACTTCGAATTCGTAATAAACGATCCCAAAAACATAGGAAAACAAACTGTTGTTAAAAATTATTTACTAAATGTTAATGTAATAAATAGTATGTTATATATAAGGGTTTTTATTAAAAACAGTCAATGTTCATTCTATTGTTTAATAAAAATATTACTACTTTTTGTAATTTATTATTTCTTTAATTGTAGCAGCGTCCATTCGGAATAGAATGAAATTTACCGCAAATTAATTGGTTGACTTTTATAAGAATTACATAAAATTTTCAAAGTGGGACATATATGTCCCGGAGGCACGAAAGGGACATTTTAAATAAAAAAATTGTTGCTGATAAAATTCGTTCTCGGTAATAGTTTGAAGTTTAAATCTTTGACAAAGTCAAGTGTAATCAGAATCCTGTGGTGGTTAACAACCATTCTATTTAAATGCTAAATATTTTTAAAATCTCTTAAATTTCGCCTAAACATTAGTTTAGGATTTCTAAAAGATCCTTTTTTTATTATCTCAGATAGGAATTGTCGAAATCTTTATAGAAATTTACAGGGATCATGAAATACGAATCCACTTGTATTTCAATTGAAGAATTTTCATCAGAGTAGTTGGTTGCCTCTTTTTGATTTTAATAGATTGAGCCGTCAAGGTCTCCGCATTGATGCGAGGCAAGATCTGAATTATATGGCTATGAAGAAGAAAGCGAAATGGATACGTGTATATGTAATTTATCACCAATCATTATAACTGTCTTTTTATTTTTTATTTTGATATATATTTTCTCTCTAGTAAAACCATTTTTTAACAAGGTGTGACGAGAAAAGTTTTCTCGTTATGACATATAAGAAGAGTTCGTTGCGGACAATTTTTTGCTGTTTTAGTTAGTTTCATAGTCGTTGATTAATATAATAATGATTATCCCCTGTATCCTTTAAGTAAAAAAAAAGAAAAGACTTTTTCTACCTGTGGTCGCGTGTAGTAAATGAAAGTATCCTGGCTCTTGCAAATTATAGAATAATATTTAGAACGATATTTTTCACTTGGTTGCTAGAGTGTATAAAGAAAATTGCGTATCTTCTATGTGGCTCAGTTCTCGTGTAGAGGTTTAACTCGATAGATACTTTAGAGAAGTTGGGAAAAATCACAGTGATTCAGGTCAATGTGGAATAAAAATTCGATGTGATCAAAAGAAATAAAGGATTAAACATCAGGAGTGATTTTTTGAAAACAATGTTTTTTTATCTTGTAAGTAATAATATCTGCAAATTTAGTATGATTTTCAAATCGAACAAAATTAAGTGGCGCTTTTTGTGAAAGTGATATATGCAGTGAATGCAATGGATTAAAGCTTCTGTACAAAAGCTCGAAATGATAGTTTTAAAATACATGGGATGTATGAAAAGTGCTTCAATTAAATGTTGTATTATTAGAAAAATTATGTGTAAAAAAGCATTTGTTATGGTATTACAAGAAAAATAATTTCTGTTATACTTTTCCGCTGATAAGTTGTACTCCCTTAAATCTGTTTAATTTGGGTGCGTAGCATTTTTGTATTTCATTAATTCACTAAGCCTTCTGATAGAAAACATTTTCAAGTATTTATTTACACACTAGAAGAGAAAATACCCTTGAAGTGAACATTATTAATTGTTTATTTTTCAAACTCAATTCAAGCGGAAGACAACCCATATTTTAATCAAATAGATAAACTGTACCTTAAGAAAAGATTAGAAAGGAAAAATGTTTTATTATTCTAAGTTATAATTCTCACTAATTTTTCTTTATTTATTTATTTATTTATTAATTTATTATTACATTTGCTTGATTATTATCCTTAGAATAATAGATAAGAATTAACAAATTTAGTAGAAGATAATAAAAAACAACAAAAGCTGAATTACAAAACAATTATTGCAGCAAATTCCTTTCATTTAGTTACAAAGCAACAAGTTTTCGAATCAAATCAAAATTATATACATAATAATTAAATTGAAAGACAAAACCGAATTGTAAATTCATTCATAAAATCTTATTACTATGATTTGAAAATAAGATCTTATCTCTTGATATAGTTTGACGCGTGCCACATTGTAACCAAGTGGTTCAGTTTGGAAACAATGTCCCTTTAAATTCAGACAAGAACATTCTTCCCATTCTTCCTATTCATATCACTTGTATGGTATGTACGTGAATGAAAATTGCAGACAATTAGATAAATTCTCACGTTCCTTCACTTATTAGCTTCTCAGAGCCGTATAAATGGATTTTAATTATTCTTTAATAATTATTTACTATTACTTTACTATTTTTATTGTACAAAAATTAATTATTTAAATTAAACGACATGCGAAGAAAATGTATTTTGAAATTAAAGATTTAAAATTAGTACCTTTTTTAGAATCCTAGACCCGGTAGGATAAATAGTTTTTGCAAAATTTCATTTGTTAACTTAAAAAATGGTTTCTTGAGCCTTTCGTCCCCCCGGGACATCATGTGTCCCACTTTGAAACATTTATGCTATTCTTATAAAAGTGAACCAATTAATTTACGGTAAATTTCTTTCTATTCCGAACGGACGCAGCTACAATTAACAAAATAATAAATTACGTAGTACGATTATAATTATTATAAACAATAGGTAAAATATTTATAAGAAAATAGCGAAATCTAATATTTTTAAATTTCCTCAAATTCGGTTAAAACTTCCTATTCAGGGGTTTTCGGGGTCGCTGATTACGAATCTTCAAGAATTCGCCTGATTAATTCGAAGCCATAAAAAAGAAGATTACGAATCTAAAGTCAGATTTTCAAAATTCAAAATGGTGGATATTTTTTTTAAACCTGCTCAAATTCGTTTGAAACTTGTTATTCGGGGGTTTTCTGGGTCACCATTTTGAATTTTTTTAAATCTGACTTCAGATTCGTAATCAGCGACCCCAAAAACCCCCAAGTAATAAGTTTTATGTAAATTTGAGCAATATTGAAAAAAATGTCCGCCATATTGGATCCGCCATTTTGAATTTTCAAAATTTTGAAAATCTGACTTCCAATCGCCAGGTTTCTCGGGGGCACGAATGTGTTAAAATGTGATTTCTAAATTTTTGTCCCAATGAAAATGAATGATTTTGTGTCTCATTCTCTTTATGAAAAACCTCATTTGATAAAACAATGGATTTTTGCAAAACAAAAATTGTTTCTTGAAAAGCGGGTAATCTGATACTAATGAACAATTAAATACAGCAGTAACAATTTTAACTTTAATAATTTGAGATATAACTGTCATTCGATTATAGTTACATTTTCCTGTAAATTTTAAAAAAGTTATTTTTTCTGATGTCGAAAAGTAGAGGACAATCGTTTTGATAATAAAAGTGTAAACGAAAGACAATTTGACGTTTCAAGTTGATTAAGGCAGCAGAGTGGCGGAAAATTGGTTAAGTAATTTTCTCGAGACAGAAATGAATATTAAACCTTTAAATTCGTAAGAGTTTGCGAAACTTTCGATATTTCTTTTTTTCTAAATGTAATTACATTTTCTCATGACTTCAAATTGTATAATTAGTTTTTTTTAAATGAAATTATCATTAATATTATTAAAATTAATAATTAAAAAAATTTATTAGTTCACAGAAAGGAAAATTATTTATGTAATTAATATACAATCTTCACTTTTTATTAATTTGCTACCTATATGAATAAATTATTCTAAGAAGCAAATAAGTTCAAGAACGTGGGAATCACCTTGTCTGTGAATGTTATTGTTAGGTAATTTGCACTCATATCCCATGAAAATAGTATAAATGGAAAGAATGCTTTTGTTTAAATTTAAATGTACATTGTTTTCAAATTTAACGGTTTTCTTACAATAAGGCACGCGTCGAACTATATCATCAGACAAGATCTTGATTTTAAGATATGGTAGTAATTCTTCTTCTAATTTGGATAAATGCTTATCTATTGATTTTAAGATATGGTAGTAATTCTTCTTGTAATTTGGATAATTGTTTATCTATCGGTTTAAGAATAATAATAAAAGTTTAATAAATAAATCATAGCTTATCTTAAATAATAATTAAAATAATGAATTAACAATTAAGTTTTGCTGACCTTTCTTATTGTAGTTTATTCACTAAATAGATCATCATCAATATAGTTTGATTTGGAATTTTAACAGTTAATTCTATTAAAAACCCAGGTGTAAAAGTTAACGTTAGCTAATATTACTAATGTTAGACTAAGATTAACTAACGTTAACTAACGTTAGATTAACGTTAGACTAATGTTAGACTAATGTTAGACTAATGTTAATTAACGTTATAATCTGATATTAGTGATCAAAAAATGTCGTTAGACTAACGTTAGCCAAATGTTAGTCTAACTTTAGTTAACGTTAGTAGCATTAGCTAACGTCAACTAACGTTAACTTTTCCACCTGGGAAATAAAATATTATTAATTAATAATAAATTGCAAATTTATACAAATCTATTAGATAAATCTCCATTGTACCTATAATTAGTCCGTCTAGTCTTTTATTATTCTTTACAAGAAACTTATTTCTTTAAGAAAATTAATTAAATAATCAACTCGAATGAATTGGTTATTTTCTAATCTAATTAATATTTAGGAGGGAGAGACTTATTTTCTATGTTGGCATTTTGATTGTCTATGGCAATGAAAATGACAGTCATGTATTCTTAATAGTTTTACGATTTTCCTCATTCTTAATACTCCTTAATGATCCAGATAGTGAGGATGAAGACTAATAAATTAGCGATCTTCTTAAACACTTTCGCCAGGGCTTGAGACTTTGTTAAGAAAATATACAATTTATGATCATTAGGTTAAAATTTAAATTATTGTTGATCTCCTAAATAACACAATTTTTGTAATATAATGGTTAATATAATTTATTAGGATTTCTCGTTTTATAGTTAGGGTTGAAAGCTGGTAACGGTAATTATTATAATAATTATTATAATTATTATAATTATTATGGTTATAATGTAGGAAATTATTTGCTGATTAAGAATATAATTATTTACCGACAACCATATCGGAATAATTATCTTAAGAATAACACCTGACTCTAAACCAAAGAGTTCAATTGACGTCTAATAGATGTCACTAATTGCTGATATATAGTCGAAATCTTCCTTAATTATTATGGTTATAATTAGTGTTTATCGTATTATAGTTAGGGTTGAAAGCCGGTAGCGATATCCCTAGACTATAGTCTTCTAAAGTACCTTAATGTTACTTTTCGAAAAATCAAGGGAGTGAAACTTCCGATTAAGCGGTTTTATATTGCCGTCGAATCGCTCTAAAACTTCAAGAACATTCTACGATTTTACACACCCTTTAAATATGTGAGTAATTCTCCTCTATATACTATTGATTGAAAAATTCTTGAGTCTCCCCATCTGTGAATTAAAGTGCGGTTTCCTCGCTTCGCGTGGCTATATCCTCATTTCTTCCGGAAATTCAAGGCACGTCTAATTGTCGTGGCCAATTCCGTTTAAATTTCAAGTCTAATTATAAAGATACAATGATTTCTTTCTCTCTCATAATCTAACGTCTCCCAAGAACAATGATATTGTATAGCTATCAATTACTTTTCTCTGTTATAAAATTAGAGCTTTTTAATTTTAATGAATTCTTTAAATAATTAAGTTATAACAAAAGTTTTGCGCAGTTATATTTTTGTTAATTAAACCGATGGATCGTAAAAGAGCATATAGCCCATTTGAATTACTTTGGTTATATGCTCTTCTACGATCAGTTAGTTCAATTTTTGACTTTAATGTCATTTTGTGTGTAAATTTAATTTATTGTTGTAAAAGTTTTATTTTAATTAAAAATTATTCAATTAATTCAATTATTTCAATTAATTCTTATTAACTAAATTCAGTGGCGTGAAAAGGTCCATTTAATAAAAATAAACAAAATTAAGAAAAACACTTGAAAAAATCTTAAAATTTTCAAAAATGTACCTTCTACTGAAAGCTTTCCTTGAGTTTCTCATTTATATGCGCTTTAAGGTTTTTATGGCTTTAAACTTGTTGCTCGCAGGTTTTTTGGATTACTTATTACAAATCTTGTAGCTGATTATTAAAATTAAAAATGGTGGATGAATTTTTAAAAAAGTTGATCCTATTCGCTTGATACTCTTTGCCCAATAATTTTTGGTGCGTCACTGATTACGAATCTTTCATCAGATTTTTAAAATTTAATATGGCGAATCCAATAAGACCTTAAAAGATGCAGTTTTTTTTCCTAATTTTGCATTTTATTAACCTAGGTAAAAAATAGTGGATTGTGCAACTAGTAAAGAAGCGGGGGAGGAATGTGACAAAATATATCTCGGTCAAAGATCGAGAAAGAGAGAGTAACGTCATATGATTTACTTTCGCTACTCTGTTGAGAAAAGTTCTACTTTCGCCACGCTTTTTTAAAAAAAATGAAAAGTATCTTACTTTTTAAAAAAATTTAATGCTCAAAATCATCATAGTAAAAATGATTTAATAAGATAATATAAATAATAAAACAATAAGCTTAATAAAAATTCATTATTTTCGATAAAATTATAAAATTGAAATTCACAGACTAAAAGAATAGAATAAAAATGTTAATGCTACAATAAAGAAATTAAAGTAATTACTCTTTTCATTAAAATTTTTAATTCAGAATAGTAACACTTACATATTCGTGCACCAGTAATAAAACGAAAGTTTATATAGTAATTTATTACTAAAGTGCAGAAAGTTGTATTCAATACATTAGAATTATTTATCGCCTTTTCAATTTACTGTTTGTACTCTATAAGAATTTATCTATTGTTTTGTGCCCTTTTTTAATACAGTATAGTGTTGTAAATAATAAATTTTAGAAATATTTTTAATGGAAATAGAAAATTTCCTATGGGAATGTGTAAAGTGAAACTTTAATCTATTTTTAGTTTAATAAAAGGAAGCTCGTGAATCAGTGTGGAACTTCATGAAGTTTTGGTCCCATGCACATTCAGTTCTTATTTGTATGACATGCGTGCTTGCTTACATTTTACTTTTCCATTTTTCATTTCTCTTCTAGGTCATACCCTTGACTTTCAAATGCAATTATGAATTATTATTCTTCAAAATTCAATGCAATGTTATTAGGGATGTATAAATGCTTTTTTAATAAGATTATTTATACAAAATATAAACATTAATTGTTTCCTTTGATTCATCAAATTTTTTTCTAAGAACATTAAATTGTATATTAAACTTAATTAATTGTAAATATGATAATTAATACGTTGACATGGTATTAGTCAAGAAGTAATTTTTATAAAATAAATTAATAAATAGTAACATTTAGAAAATAATATTAATTAAATAATAAATGAAAGATATTACAATGATAATGTAGAACAAGCTAAATACACTTTTAAATGTTAATTTTTTAACTTTCTGTCTAATATTTAACATAAAAATATAAATGCTCTGTCAACTTTTGGCTTAAACATTATTATCTCAAATGTGGACGATTTTATATTCACATAATCTTTACTCAGCTTTGCAACTGAATATTTCGAGGTTTGCCCTTTAACTTTTAATACACTTTGAGTAAATTCTCGGTACTGTGTGCCTGTGTGGGATGTCCACCGTATTGGATCTACCAATTTGAATTTAAAATTTCGTAATTAGATTCGCAATCAGCGATGCAAAAAACATGCAGACACCAAATTTTATAAAAAAAATCAACAACTTTTAAAAAGATGCTTCGTGTTCTATTTAGAGTTGTTTTTATCTGTAAAAACAGGAAATGAATTGATCTAGCAAAACTGCCACACATGGTTATTCATTTTTTTGGTCCTTCATTATGAAAATGCTTCACTCATGTACCTATGTGTTTAAAATTGTGTCAGATAGTTTTACATATAAAATATGAATATTTTTGGGAAATTGCACAAATCAAATAACACCGGCACACTTTTGCGAAAATTGCTACAGTAAATTTATATATGCATACAAGTTTACCATAACATTTAAAAAAAAAAATTGTAAATATACTTGCAAATTTAAAAGCTAAATTAAAATTCTTTTTTAGACAATTTCTTTACTGCTGAACTGGTCATGTGTGAAAGGAATTGAAGAGCAGAAGCAGAATGTTATTCCAAATCAGATTGCTCACCCTTCCAAACGAGAAATCGAGAAATTACTTTACGATAATCAGACATACAATTTAAATCAAACGACAGCCAAAAGAGTAACTGTACATTATGAGAATTCAAATGGATTCATGCCAATTATCGTCTTGGATAATCATGCAGAAAATGACAAGATAACATCCAAAGAAAATCAAAAGGAAAATGAAAGCGTCTTGGAAAATAATCCAGCTTATTCAATGGAAGCAAGAACGTTTTTAAATTTGCCCAAATTGGGCACTAATCGCAAACTTTTTGAATTAAGCAACAGAAGAAATGATTTGGAATTATTGAAAGTCGACAGCAATACACCTGAAGTTGCGACATATGAAGAATTTCACGATAACAAAAATCAAGAGTCGTTGGATATGGAAAAGAAGAAGGATTCAAGAGCAAGAAATAAATATCGATCTAAAGAGGTACAAAATGAAAAAAAATATGATAGGCACAGTGCAAATTCACACAACCATAATTTCCAGTCAAGTTCTTACAACACTAATCAGTTAAAGTCTAATTTTGGTGTAGAGAGAGTGAATTACCCTCAACATCAACAGGACGCATCAGGTTATAATCTTCAACGAAATGTTGCTTCAAAAGCGAAACTAGTGTCGGGGACAAATTTTAATACCAGACTATCTTCGGGAAACGAAAAGAAATCTAAAAACGAGTACTTTCAATTACATGCAAATCATAACAATGAGTGGAAGACCACGAAACCCATAATAGATGTTGATGACGATGAAGTGGATGACTACAGTCTTGGGATAAAACATGGATCTCAAAGATCCACTGTACCTCCCTCTTTGTCACAACAAATTTCATCTAATCCTTCAGTTTTATCAAATTTTCCATCAAAAACCTACGGTCAAGAAGGTGGATCTGACAATACCAGTCGTCATTACGAACGGTCAGAAGATTCTCAAGGAAGTTCTGATGAAAGCCTAGATTATATGGATATTTCGGAGAAACCTAGAAAGGTTCACAAGAGTAGAAGACGACCACAGCCTCTTGAGTTATCAAGAAAACTACCAAAAGAACATCAATATTTACAGGAAACTGATGATAAGAAACGACACAATCTAGTAAGAGCCAAGCAACGGCATCGTCAGCGCAACAAGCAGAATCACATGGATGATGATGGTCGTTATCAGGACGAGAGTCACGAAGAGAAACTCAACAATTCAGAAGCTGATAATGTGAATCAAAACTTAAACACAAATTCTTGGAATCCACTAGGATCATCTAACAATGATAATATACAATCAAATGGATTTCATGTAAATCAAATAGAAAAGCCTAAAATACTGTTTCCTGTAAATGTAAATTTAGTACCATTTACCCATCTCGATCAACAAAATGCAATGATCCAAAATCTAGGAGCCGGTATGTCCATTGTCAGCACAGCTACTCCTTACGCTACTACGCCTCAAAATTTAATCTCAAAAAATAGACAAACTTCCAATCAGGTACCGGACATCATTGTCGGTTTAAGCAGCATGCAAAATCCCGTTTCCGTTCTTTTACCACACGATCAAAATCCTACAGCTAGAAGTGCTTCCAGCTCAACTCCAAGATCCATCTTCGCTTCTGCTTCCACATTAGCTCCAACTCATCAACAAATAGCATTGAATCATCTTCCAATAAATCACTTTTTGGTACCCCAACCATCTCTCCAATCTACGTCAAACATTCTTCAAGACAATTCTGCCATTCAAATTCATCCTCATGGAATTCAAGGTCAGAATATAGTTTCCTTACAAAACATTCCTATTATTTCAAGTACTACTCCTATAAGTTCGAAATTTTCCACAGATGGACAATATTTAGCAACAGCTAATATAGCTGTTGGCAATGATGCTCAAAAATCAAATCAAAAAGCAATTTTTCAAACTCAAATGGTTCCGGTTTTATTGAATCAACAAAAATCGCAGGATTCGTTTGTTGTAGCAAGACCAAAAGATGGTGATCAAATTCAAAAAGCAACTAACGATGCTTTTCTGAGTTCTATGAAGGATCTACAAATGCAGATTCAAAGGAATCAATTGTCAAACTCTTATCAAAATACTGACAGTATTGGAAGTGCGAGCAACAATATTAATTCTTTTGCTGAAATGCCATTTAGCATTATGAGAACTCAAATGCCTGTTCTAGGCTCGAAGAATGTGGAAATCATCAATTCTAATGGGTTCAGTCCTATTAAACCCAACCTCCTTGATTTTGCAATAATAAATCCGGTGACGCCGATTAATCAATTCACTGCAATGTATACGACGCCTGTTCCAGTTATGAGTACTACAAGATACATAAATAATAGACCATCCATTTCTTCAGACAGTATTAATCTCAGCAACTACGTAGGTTCATTGACCGAGTACGGCGCCAAAACACCATCAAGTAGTTCCTACAACTTTCCTCCCGCTGAAGACAGTGCCAAGAGTGCATCACAAAAAAGTTCACGAACCTCCACCAAGGCAAACCTAAAATCTGAAATAGCAAAGTACGCCGAAGAAGTAGTAAGACAATCATTCAAATCAATGTACGATTCCCAAAAATTAAACAACGATCTTCGAGTTCCTGAGAACATTAGTATTGTCGATTCTTCAGAGTTGGCGAAATTGAGAAACGAATTACTTCGACTAAGACCAACGGGCTCAGTTTCCAAATCACCAACTGATGTTCTGGAAGCTCATCAAACAGAGAATAAACTACGAACATCAAATTCCAGACCTACGAAAAATAATTCCCAAAAACCAGCATTTTCTCTTGAGCAGATTGAACATATTTTAAAAGACGTTACAAGTCCGGACTATTACTCAAAACCAGACTCCAACGATGGATATAATTTCAAAATAAACGATTATCTCACACCACCAAAACCCAGTTCATTTCACGATAAACCATCAAAGAAACGCCCTCCAGGACCAAAACCTCCAGGATATTCCAGATCTCGGTCCCGTAAACCCTCTGGACTATATTCTAAAATGCATGGAATAGAAACAGCTGCATCGAATAATTACGAATTTGGTTTTGATTCACCTCGATACAGGAATGGACCTCCATTCGATCACGAATATCATGAAACTCGATCAGGACGACATGGACGCTCGAAATATCGCAAGAAAAATAGGGCTTTTAACAGTTATTCGACATTTAGTCCACCCTTGAAGGAAAGTGAGAGAAAATTGTTAGCGAAAGATTTCTATGACATTAATAATCCCAAATTTCATAATTTCCTTGGATTATTGATGAAGAATAATAGATTGCCCAATGGAATTCCACAACCTTATTCAAGTAACAAAGAAGATGAACATTTCGTAAAAATTTTAGAAATTGAAAAACAACGACTTGAAAATAAATTTTATAATGATGCTTTGCAGGGATTACAGAAAAAATTAGATGAATCGAGATTAGTCCAGAAAAGTACCAAATAAAAGAATCAAGTTTAGAAACTAAGGAAATACGTAGTCGATGTAATCAATCTGTATAGAAGACGTAACTGAAGTATAATCAATAATATTATATTTATTATTATAAATAATTTTAAACTTTTTCTTACCACAGAATGAAGCTACAAACCATTATTTGTTCAATTAGTTTTAAATATTTTTTAAACTATATAAGTAATGAACTGGACTTTAAATTATAATTATATCGTTTAAATTTTATTACTTCAACATTTTTAAGATACATTTTAGAAATTCTTTTTGTAAGGCTCTTCTCTAAGTGGAAAATATTTTAAAATTTACATAAAAAGTATAAAGCAACAAGATTATTTAAACTAAAAGTAACTTCGTTAACTGCGAAAATTAATTGTATTTTAATTAAAATTTATAAAGAGTGGAAATGTACGAATTATACATTTTTATTGAATCGTGTTAATTTTAATCTAAACTTTACAGCAACATTGACAATATAACCTCAATATTGTGAAACTTGCAGCATTATTGTTAGCATATTGTTAATGTTACTGCAAGTTTAGATGCTCTGGGGGTAGGAAATTGGTTTTACGTAATTTATTTGTTTATTGGAATACCTACGAGTATTTACTGTACATCTTTTAAACAATTTAATTAGAATATAAAACGTTATTTTTATTTTCAAAATTTATTGCAGTATGTTGTCGTGGTAAAATAGTATTTTTCTTACAAACTAAATGTAAATTTCGTAAAATATCTATTTGCACATTTCTATTAATGAAATTAATAGTCTTTTTGTTAGCGTTAAAATTAAATTTTAACACTTTTTTTTACAAGTGTTGAGATTAAACATTATTTTTGTACCTGCATACGTAACTTAATGAATGTATTGTTGTATGACTGCGAGTAAATATTAAAAACAACCGACATGTGAGAGGTCATGTGAATTTGCTATTGTACTTAGAAATTCATGAATGGCATTTGTTATATTCATTTATAAATTCTGTTTGGAATTGTCGTAATATTGAGAATAAAAGATATTTTGAAATGTGAATTCATTACAACTATGTTGCACTTTTTTCTTGTACACGTCATGATAGATTATTTGTCAAATGTCTACAAAAATAAATTTCTCCAATCCATTCCAATTTTTTTATGTGTTATTCTATAGGTAAGTAATTTATGAACAAAATATTTTTTAATTGTTTTAAGAAATTGGCAATATCAACGAAGGTATAATAGTTTTGAACATTTTTATAACACTTTTTTTGTTTTAACACATGATTGAAAAAAACCTGTACAGTCAAGGTTGGCCCACCATTAAATATGAATTTAACAGACACTTTTTAAATAAATATACAAATAAACATTGGCATACACACATTTTGCCAAAGATATTAGAAAAATAATATTAAATCCTATAAATTTTGTTTATTATTTCGTTAAGTTAGTTTGAACAGCTACACGTTACTTTTTTGTAACAGTAATGTATTATTTTTTTGTTTTATTTATTTGTAACCCTTTACAAGTTGTAAACAATAGAGGATAAATTTTTCGTAACGCTGAAAATGTTATTTTATTTTTTAACGGTAATGCCCTTTGAGTTTCAAACATGGGCCGACCTTGACTAGAAGGGCCAACCTTGACTAAATTTTTTTCATTTTAAAATCTTCATCACTTTTTCATTTTAAAACTAATCAATTTAACCTGTTCAGCAAAAAAAAATTATAAACATAAGTCAAAAAGTGGACCGACCTTGACTATAATATTAAAATGATTTTATATTTAACAAAAAAAAAATTAACAAAGATGGGAATAAAACCTTAAACCTTGTTTGCACAGGAGTCAAGTATCTTACCATACTATTCATTCCTGTTTAAAATGTTCGGACAAATAAAATAAATAATGGTTAAAGATGCTATTACAAAATCGCATCTTGAATTTTCGATTTCTAAAGTTTTATTTTCTCAATGGGAAATAAAACATTTTATTTATTCTCAAAAAAATAATACACTTTTTTATACAAAAAATATTATACATTATACACTCCAATAATGTCTTATCTTACGTTTATAAAATTCCACAGTTCATTTTCGTTTATTTATACAAAATTATTTATAAATTACATGTTTAATTATTATTAAATAAGGTAAGTCATATTTGTTAATACACTCTAAGATGCTAATAAAAAATTACTATATGTATAGTTAGATCTATCTATTTTTTCGTCAAAGGTAAGTTCACAATTTTTTATATATGTGGACCTACCATTTTCATTTCGCTTATTTGCTCGTCAATTTATAATAAAACTTAACAACAGTTTTTTACATTATTCAACAATTTACATACTTTTCAAGAAATAAGTTTCTTCAACTAAGAAAATTTTCTTACTTGAAAATAAAAACAAACACTTATCTACAAATTTTGAAATTTTTAATTAATAACGGTAATTTTGTAAGAATTAAATTTTTTTTAATTTCAAGGTAAGTACTTTAAAATATATTTTTATCCAAGTTTCATAATTACCTGCGTATCACAATAAGTACTGCAGACGCATATTTTTAATTTAGCTGACAATATCAAACATTAGCATATCAACAAAAAATATTAACAAAATCATCAACATATTAACAAAATTTAATTAACATGAATTAACAAAATAACAAAATTTAATTAGCATTAATTAACAAAATTTAATTTTACCCTCTTTTATTATCTTTCTTATTACTGAAATTTATACTAACATTATCCAATTCTTTTTGCTGGGACGATGTGGTCGGCGGAGTTGGCTGATAACTCGAGTACTCAAAACTTGAAGTTTGAGGTGTTTGTGTGGGTAAATTTTTACTTTTAAAACTTGCTCTCTGCTCCTGGTTCGATGATGCTTGATAATTTTGATCTACCTGCGACGGTTGAGACTCATAGTCACCATAATCAGGAGAAGGAATGGAACTTGGATTTCGGCTACTCTTCAGGGGTGTAAGAAAAAGTCCCGGTGCTTTTGGATACTGTGAATCGGGAAATCTTGGATTCTTTGTGATTAGTTGTGTTGTTGGTGTCAATCCACTGCCAAGTTGATTCGTAGGTTTATTAATTATCGAAGGATTTATCACGTAGGAAAATCCAGTTTTAGGACCCGAAGTATAACCATCATTATTTCTTATGTTCTGATTAGGAGAAGTGCTTGTTTCATAGATTGGATACTGAGCTTGGCTCACTTGTTGAGCAACACTCTGTGCAAGTAACTTGATCAGCGTTTTACGCATAAGTTGTTCCAATTGTTGAGATTTGATTTCAGAGTCAGAGTCGAAATCCAAATTGGCAGATTGGTTTGGAATACCGTTTAGCCTTTCGGCATAATTTGATTTAAAGGAACTTGATCCTTTATAGGTGGATGACTGACCATCTAAATCCTTACTGTTTGATGACAGGAAATTTCCTCCGTCTCTAAATTGGGTATCATCATTATCATCCTTATATCTTCCTTTGGACTTTTTTCCCTTTCGGTCATCATCGTCGTCATCGTCGTCCTTCTTGTTTGGATAGTTAGCACCCGGTGTTAAAAATGGATATTGATTGTAAAAATTAGGAAACTGACCTGGAGGAGAATAAAAATTGGGGAAATTACTTGCTGGAAATGAGCCAGGTGGAAGCTGTGGAACTTGTGAATTTTGAAAAGCGTTACCGAAATTGTTTAAGGGATTAAATGGAATACCTCCAAAAGGATTTGCACCAAAAGCAGTGGAACCGAAGGGAGAGGCACCAAAAGGAGAGGAACCAAAAGGAGGGGAACCAAAAGGAGAGGAACCAAAAGAATTGGCGCCTAAGGAACTTGAAGGAAAGAGAGAAGAATATGAAGATGGTAAAGGTGGTGAAGGTGGTGAAGGTGGTGAAGAAGCAGGTGTTTTTGAAAATGCATTATAGGGGGAATAATAAGAATCCTTTCCAGAATAATTATTCAAGGGATAGGATGAAGCATCTCGTGGATCTTGTTTTGGACTATAAGTATCTTGTGTTTCTGGAGTTGCGATATTTCTTTCTGCTCCTCGTTTCATCAACTTGGGACTGTATGGAAACGTTGGATATATTGGCATAAACGGTTCACTGTTCAAGTCCCGAGGACGATGGTAATTCTGAGCTAAAATTGATGTTGACAGCAGAAGGAGAATCTGGAAAAAGACATTAATGAAAACCTTTTAGTAAGTAAGGTAAGTAATTTAAAAATAAATTTTTTTGTTGATAATAATAGTGAGATGCAAATAGGGATTAAATACAATCAATAAAAGTTAAAACTATTTTAAAACTACTATATAGATAATAGAGTTTATTAAAAATAGTTTTTAAAATAAAATGTTTATATTTAAGTACTTGGTATAAATCTTTAAAAATTAGTAAGCAATAATTTAATTCCATTAATACAGATACAGCTTGAATTTAGGTATAAATAATAAAGAAGAAATTCTACGGATTCACTTTATAAAAATTCCATGAAATTGTTCCAAAGCAGTGTAACCAAAACCTTCTACAAGAGTAGTACCCCAATGGGAAATGATTTTTTAAAATTTTATTTAATAACAAAATTTTTTATTAAACCTCTTGTGCTTTTACGGAATGATTACAGGGCGGATAAATTTTTGTATTAATATTTAATACGCACCAACAGCTCCATGCTGAATAAACAACACTTTGCACCAGAAAATAATAAAAATATTATGACATTGATCACTATATTCAGTAGTTTCTTTAATTTTTTTTTTATCTGTGTTCAATAGCAGTGTTTGGTTGTTAATGATAGATCGGGGGACATTGAATTTCTCCTTTATACCTGACTTCTTGAAAAATCTCGAAACTAGTTTACCTTTTCTCTTGTCTTATATGTTGCAAGAAAACTCCTGGCAGAAATATACACGCCCCTCGTTTAAAAAGATAGTGAAAACAAAGTTCCCGTAACCGGTGCATCTCGCATTAATGAGTAGAGTAGATGAATTGTGTTAATTTAGTAATGATGTGATTATACTATATATAGACACTTTATACTTTGTATTTTTGACACTTTTTTTTTATTCAGATGGAAAAAATTGCCAATTCAAGATATTTTAAAAAATTCTTTTTCGATTATTAAAAAAAGCAACTTAGCAAAATTAATATTAACTTCAGGTACTGATAAAAATGTTTCCATTGTCAGCATAAAAAATATATAAAAATTTTATTTTATATTTGTTCGACCCGTTTCTTAATATTTTTGTAGAAAATTCTCAATTTTCATAAAGAAATAATTTCCATCATTTCTATTTCTTAATATTACAATTGCTCTAATAAAATTCAAAGTGATTTAAAAATAAAGGAAAAAAATGTTTATAAATTGTATTTGTGAATTAAAAATTATAATTGAAAATGAAATCGAAACTTCTTAAATGTTTAGAAAATAAGGGGAACAATTTTACTCAAAAAAAAATATTCTGTTACATTTATTTACGAATTTCTTTAATTGTAAAATTATTCGAAAACAAAAATTCAAAAATTTTAAATTCAAACCTTTTTGAAATTAAACAAATTATAAAAGTATTGTTATAAAACATGAAGACATCGAGAAAAAACAAATTGAAAAAAACAATTGGAAAATAGTTTTCAGGAAAATATAAAAATATTTTACAGCAATTTTATTTCTTCATTCAAATATTCCAATATAAATTTATTCATATATTCAGTTATTTAATAAAAAATAATGCTGCGGAGTTGAAATTGAATTTTTACTCTCGTGCCAATATCTCAACTTTGATTATTAATAAATGCAGTATTTTTCTTTTTTTTATAATACACGAAGTAAAATGGATTATAAGATTCAGATAATACAGGAAGAGATCATATAGTCCGGTAACTGACATAATTACATTTATAATTTGTATACTATTACCATAATGACGGTTAAGTTATTAATTTCGTAATACAATACAGAAAACACTTAATTTGATATTGAGAATACTTAGCCGGACGCAAAGAGAATTTGGCATCTATGATTTTGAACGAAAAATCCAAATTTAAAAATGTTTAGGAATTACCCTCTGGGCACGGAAATGTCTTTGTTCTAGAAAAGAACAAAGACATTTTGTAATTCATTTATGAATTTTAATGACCCTTTAATTATAATCACGTACAAAAAATGACTACAATAAACATTCGAATTTAACTGTTTCAATTATTATTGATTGAAAACAATGGGCGAGATCTTTACCCTTAGATGGACAATAATCAAGGATCGACTCTCGCTTTAGCCCGTTATTGACTGTCAATGAACCGGTTGTACTCAGGAGTTGTTTTCTACAATTTCTTTTCCCTCTGACAAGAAAACCCACCAATGGATACTCATTGTCAATGCTGAGAAACAGTTATATGCTTTGCAATAATTGTTACATCGAGGCTTTAAATTAAAGGATATTTAAATGGCAAAAATGTATAAAGAAAAATTAATTTTGACATAAAAAGTAAAGTTACATAAAGTAACTTTTTAAAATTTTCATCTTTTCGTTCTATTTTTTCATAAATAACTATTACAAAAAACTAATATTACATTTTGAGCTTAATATTTGTTTTAAAGAGTAATTGGAGATTTTTGATTAACACTTCTGTTTATTAAGAATAACAAAATTACCTAGAAGTACTTTCGGAGCGTATTGGATATAGTTTCGCTTGAGGAGCGCACAGTGGGACAAATAGCACTTTTCAGGGACAAAAATCTAGCGCTCTTATTATTTTAACGGATTTTGTTAGTCTTTTTAAATGATCTTGAGTTTCCGGCGAATACAATGCGTCTGCTAATAATTTATTTGAACTAATTATTTATTTAATAACAATGCAGATGAAAATTATTTTCTAACTTATTTGATAGACATCTAAAGTGTCCTAAATTTAAATTTCACTTAAAATTGACATTCAGAGATGTAGTTAAACATAATTGATAAGTTTATACTTACTAGAATGGTAATAAAAAATTTTAATATTGTTATAAACAATATAAACATATTATGATTCGCTGATCACGAATCTGTAGTTTGTTCTTCAAAATTCAAAATGGCGGATCCAATATGGCGGACGACATTTTTAAAAAACGATTGTTACTCGGGGAGTTTTCGTGGTTGTTGATAACGAATTGGCTATTGGTTTTTTAAAATTTAAAAGCGGGGTTTCAAAATATTCCCCTGACATATTGTCAGGGGAATATTTTAAAACCCCGCTTTTAAATTCGAATAATAAGGTTTTATTAATTAAATAGTTTATAAAACATGTTTTAATTTAAAATAAAAAATAATCACAATGTATAATTAATAAGTTTTTACATAAATTTTAATTTAGTAAAAGTTATAGTAATCATTGTAGGCTTAAAAATGTTTTTATGATTTTTTTACAAATAAATGTAATTGCTTTAACAGAAGTTACAAAAATAAAACAAATAAAAACTTTCATTAAATATTCAAATTTCAAAAAAACTTTTTTTATAGCAATGGCAGTTATTAAATTCATTCTATTAACGTTATTTTCTGTACCAGAAAATAAGTCGCGTGATAGGATAGAACTTAGAAATATTTGTTTGTTAATAGGTAATTTAATTAAAATTTTAAAGTACTCAGTATAATTTTTTTTGAAAGATATGTAATAAGTTTATGTATGCTGCAACCGCATTTATAAATGAGGCGTTTGCTAGTACTGTTCAACGTTCATCGTGTCAGCTTAGAGCCCATGAAGCTTGCACAGGGCAATAATACATTTTTCATTTGTAATTACAGTAAAAGCAAATAATTTTCCTTTGTTTATTATTTAAGAGACCCGAAAAGTATTTTATGTATTACAATTTAAAATTTCAATTAAAATTTCATCCTTTTTAATAAAAATCCAAAGAATCCTTTTTTAATGTAAATGTAGTTTTATTTTGCTCCAACATTTTATAATGTAAGTAATTCTATAATATTTCTTATAATTTAAGTGTACAAACATTTGATAAAAATAATATGTACAAACATATTATTTGAAGTAATAAATAATAATGTTTACTCATTAGCCATATAAACCCCTGCGCCTGAGGTTATCCATCACGCCCTGTCCGGGGTGTATTGAATAGCATTGCTACTTCAGAAAAACCATTCTACAGTTAAAAGTAAAAGGAATATCAGAACTTTTTTTTATAAAAAGAAAGCTAAGATACAAGATTCACTTTTCTGTGGGATAAAAATTTAATGAATGTGAAAACAGCGAAATAAACAATAAAGAGTGAAAAGTTAACGCCCCGATCTTCTCTATATATCTTTATTGCTGTGAGATCGTTGACATTTTCCCATGCTATAGTTAGATTAGTAAATTTCTACAATTTTCACCTTGACATCCGATTCTATCGTCGTGGATCTGAATAATTTTTGTGCACAACTCCTGACAGAAATTACACCAATCCTCTACGGTATCTTCGGCAACGCCTACTTCTTGACGAACTACCCGTTGTGGATTGTCAGTCACTTTCACGTGCCCGAAGGAAATTGTTTCCTGTTCTAGGGAAGTTACCAAGAGTCTTATTCCTTATTCGGTCGAAAGTAGTTGAAACGAAAGAAAAAAAGAGGTGAGTTTAAATTGTCCCTCCGGCTCAAAAGACCGGCTGTAGTACATTTCTTGAACTTGTTTTCAAGGTTACAGTCCCATGTCTCTGGGATTCAGTGCTTCGATTATACTAACAAGTATGTATGTATATAAAATAAAGGGAGAGAACATGGAATTGCTTCACTTTCACCTTTTCGATTATTCTCTTGTTAATAGAATCTCTTTTTAATGTGCAGCACTCAACTATTCCTTTTTTGTAATACCGGGCAACAATGACCAATAGATAATGTACTTCCGGTGTTCGTTCGCATATACAATGGAGAAAAGTGCACCTTTCAGGATATCAACATTAACTTCATGAATCAAATGATTTTTATTAAATAATAATTAATAATTCATAATCTTAGAAATTCAATCAAATGTGAATTGATATTTATTGTTCGTTAAAATTAAAAAGGTAAATAATGAACCAATGGATTAGATAAAAGTTACAAAAAATTTAATTTCCGACTGAAAAAAGTTTTCTATTCCGGAAACAAATAAGTGGCTATAGTTAAAGCCGATTTTGTCGAAATGATTCTTTGCTAAATTAGCAATGAGTATTGAATCAACTTCGAGGTTATGTGTCAAAAATCGACAATAGTTGCACTACTCTATTCGTAAAACAAAAAAGAGAATAATTAAATTCTCGAACCACACATCGTTTCGTTTGATGAAACTTGTTTTTTCCCAGGGTTTAATACATATCTTAAGCTTTATAAATATTTAAAAAAAATTATTTTTAATTAAAAATGGCGGAGATATAAGCATTGGCGTGGATCAGTTTTTCTGAAGCGCACTCCTTGATGGTGTACATGATTGGCATTTCAATTTTTGTCTGAATCAAGTAAACAAATATTTTTCTTAAAAAGTGATAAGTTTTGAACAGAGTGTATTTTAATTTTCAAGTCAATCGGTTGAATAGTTTTTGAGTTATCATGTACGCTGCCTCGAAAAATGTGGTTTCGAGAAAAACGCAAAAGAAGAAAAAATGTACTTTAGTGTATTATAACTTGAAATTTTGTCAATTTACTAATTAATCAACAATTCCTGAGTCATAATACTCTTCACCTAGAATGGAAAGAATGTCGTCCGATTCCTTTTATTGAGCTCTTTAATTTTCCGGCCTCCCTTGTCGTCTCCTCCGTTCTCAGGTTGGCGATGGATACTCGGCGTTGGTCAACTTCTTCGCACATTTGCTGTGCATTTGGTCCGATTTTTAAATTTAATATTTTTATTTGCAATAATTAGTTACTGTAGGAATATATCAATTGCTTCCTTACAACAAAAATATTAATAAAGCTTAGAATAGAATTTTTTAAAAGTATTAATAAAGTAACCCTGCAGACTTAAATATGCGTTATTAGTATAAAAATTACCTAAATGTTCAGCTGTTGTTGGTAATCACCTTCAACTAAAATATTAAATAATCGATCGTGAATTAAAAGTTCAAAAATTTTGTGCTTGGAGAATGGCATTTCTCACTTATAGTTTAAAAACATTGATTTGAACGTGAGAGTGAAACAAGTGCTACCAGTAGGAAAAAACTAAGAAAAGTGCTTTCCATAGAAGAGCATCAAAAGATACGACATGCGACGACCTTGTCCATAAAATAATACTAGTTAGCATGGTGACCGGTTACACTCGTTAATTTGCGAATACATTTATGTACATGCTCATGTTTCAATAATCCATGAAAACTAGGACAGGTGCGTCAGAGGAGTAAGCCTCACAATAACATGCACACTTAATGAATTATTATTATCAACGCGTGAGTTGATATTGACAAGTCCAAGAGAAATGACTTCTGAAAAAGAATGAGAAATATTCAACTTTGTTTCACTAAGTCAGCAAAATCTTTATAACTATTAATAATACTGAGTCATGTGTCACTTGCAGAATAAATTCTAAAATACAGTTGTAAGATGTTCTTTTTAATTTGCAGTTTCGGATATAAATATGATTCAAATTTAATATTGCAAAGTTTCTGTTTGATCAATAATAGATCATTTAGTACTACCCATTTATTTCAATGTGCGGTTCTGAAGTAATTAAACCTGCTTCGTTAATTATCAGAAAGGTTCAAAAGAATAAAAAACAATTAGAGAAATACACTCTAATTACAACTGTATTTTGTATAATATCAAATTTACAAATGTTTGTGTGTGAAGTGTTAAAATTCGCGATAAGTGTAATGTAAAAAGGAGTTTAAATTTTTATCCTTTGCTTACAAGTTCAAAAAAGTATCTGACGGTTTTTAGGAAAGATTCTTAAGTGGTAAGGTATAGGGAATGAGAAGGATGTGCCAAATTTGGCAGAGAAGGGATATCAGTTTGCCTAGGATTGGTTACTTATAAGAAAAACCCAAAAAGGCGGAGGTATTGAAATTTCACAAGGTTTGGGTGCATGTGAGAGTAATTATACAATTACGAGTTATTGTTATCCATTTACAATGGTCCTGATCCTAAAAGATAGATGATCCATGCTTGGCCTAATAAACATTTTTATGCCACCTTTTTTCTAAATTACCACTCGACAATTTAGAATAGTGAAATTACGGTTCTTAGAAAAATATAAGTTTTGAAATAATTTTTTCTTAATTTGGAAAAATATGCAATATTAAATGCAATGAATCTGAGAATTTTTTTGGAGTGTTGTAAATTTTGAGTTCTTGTTCGTTGGAATTTCGAGTTTGTTATTTTTGTAAAGGAAATATAAGTTATATTGATAAAGTTATAAAAAGAAAAAATTTAAATAAAATTCAGTTGCAGTAAACTAAAGATATAATTTTAAATTTAAATTAATTTGTTGCGACGTAACAAGATCTTTTACTAGAGTTTGAAAATTTCTTGATTTTGATTTGAACAAAAATCTCTTATATATCTAGTTGAGCTCAAAATTAATAGATATAATTTGATATAATATGGTAAGAGAAAAATACTATGAAGAAGTAAAGTACTCCATATAATCTTATAAAGAAATCAATTAACAAAAGACTTTCCCAAATAAAATAATCTTTTTAGAAAGGAATATTGCTGTCCGGTTTGTCGGGTTATATGACCTTGAAGTAAAAGTGATCTCTTTCTTGTGCATCTATTTCTACTGACGCTAATGACTATTTTTCATTAAACCGGTATTTGAATCATGACTTTCACATGTCTTGAGAAATTTTACGCGTTTTCAATTCATTGAAATTTGTATTTGCATAGTAATCTATTTCTTTTTTTTTATTTCAAAAAACTGGAAGAAAACTCTCGAAAATATCTTTGAAAGACCAAAGTTGCGTCTTGCAATGGTTAAACACAATTTTGTCTTAGAAATTTATAGTTTAACACTTTATAGTTTTTCACTTAATTTAATCAGATCTATTTGCAGGATAATGGACTTTTATCACTTAATGCGCTCTTTTGCATCAATAAAAATGTATTTTAAATAACTTTTTGTATCTTTCACCTAATAAATTTATCAAAGTGCTAATATTAAATTATATTTAGAAATCAGAAAAGAATCGAAAACAGTTTTTTGAATTTACACAATTTAAAAAAAATAATAATTCAGAAGATTTTATTTTTAAATTAAATTTATTTTTGAAGGAAATGGGTAGAAAAATATAACAAGAGAATTTTTTTTATAAATCGATTTTAATCAGAGAACAAGATCACAATTATATACTGTACAACTTATAATAAATTCAACAACAGTCAATTCAACATTAGTCATAAATAAATACAAACTATTCCTATAATAATTTTCTGTAATTTAAAGAAAATAGTCTACACTGAAAAAACCTTGATTTATGCGTAGCGAAT
Source organism: Leptopilina heterotoma (assembly GCF_015476425.1). NCBI lineage: Eukaryota > Metazoa > Arthropoda > Insecta > Hymenoptera > Figitidae > Leptopilina > Leptopilina heterotoma. The sequence goes on along the minus strand of NW_025110861.1, from coordinate 2,143,523 downwards.
ACTATTCAATTTAATAAGCATCGAAATTGAATTTCTTAGGTGGAACATTACACTTCGTTAAAAATTGTTTCATTCTAAGTGGGAACAAAAATTTGTTATCTTAATTTGAATAGGTCTTTGATTACTTTTGCATAAAGATTTAAGACCTTAAGATCAAACATAGTAGTAAATTTACAAACTTGATGTTTGGAGAACGTTTCAGATTTTTTTCGATTAGAACTAAGTCTAAGTGTATGTTCAGAAAAAGTCGTAGTATTTAATAAAGAACTATGATAATTCAACAGGACTTGAATAAGAAATTGTGTCGTATTCCGATGAAGTAGATTGCTTTTTTTCAGCGACTTTAGTCTCTGGATACCTAAGGTATTTGGTGTTCAAGCTAGCATATGCTCCAGATAAATCACCTTGAGGAAAACTAGCATAGCTGGTAGGATAACCACTTGTTCCAGAATGTCCAGAATCAGCACTGGCATATGCAACAGATGGATTTAAATTGCTCGCACTTTGTGTCAAATAATTAGAATTACCATTGGAGTAGCTAATACTAGGAGAACCGTAGCTGGTTCCTGAAAAACTGTGTCCAGACGATGATTGACTGGAACTGGGATGAGAGTGGCTAGAGGGTAGGCTAGGGCTAGAATAGCTAGAACCCAAATTAGCGTAACTAACACTTAACCCACCTCCTTTAGTATTTCCAGAATAGCCGGGAGATTGATAACTACCACTTGTATAACTTGGACTTGATTGACTTTGAGTACTTGGAGAACTGTAATTTTCCACTTGAGAAACATAGTTGGAACTTGGAGAACTGTATTTATTATTCAACTGTCTATAAGCGCTAGGGGAACTAAAACTGTGACTATAAGAATTGTAAGTGGGATTAGAACTAGTGCTGGCGCTGGGAGAATTATATGCAGAATTTTGAGATCTGTAATTACTAATCAAAGATTTTTTAGGTACGTAAGCACTTCCCTCTGAGGAAGCTGGTATATATTTGGAAAAAGAGCTAGACCCGGAATTTGAGCCTTCGAACGATGGAATTGGCTGAGCATAATTTGTACTACTTAAACCACTGTCTGCAGACAGTGCATCCTTTGATGTTCCATAGGCTGAGGTGTAAGGGGCATAAATAATACCACCTTGAGGTGATGCTGACATTGGGATATTGTATTTTGAAGAACTTATAGGTGATGCGGCTAGAAGAATACTACCTATATTTGGTTGTTGTGAACCAGAAATTGGTACACCGTAGCTTTGAGATTCGCCAGAACCTGCGGAAGTTTGTGGCAATAGATGGACATCAGATAATCCTGGTGATGCTGCTAGTAATAATGGTATACTGTAACCTCCAGATTGACCACTCAGCATTGCCATTCCTTGAATTCCACCATGAAGTGCTGCAGAAGGATAACTACTTGAAGCACTACTTGCTGCTTGAGCACCAAAAGTAACTGGCCCCGCTTTTGTTTGCGTTGGTAAAATTAAATTCCCCTGATCACTCAACGAATGCGCTCTCAAATTATAAGTGTGACCAAAATTTGAAATAGGACTCACAACAGCTGCTGAGGGATCATGAGAACCACCCAAAGCAGCATAATTTTGAATTCCTGGACTAAGAACATAATTAGCTTGCGACGATGATGATTGTGATTGTAATTGAGATGGTGTAGCCTGAACGTAACTTGTGGAATAATCAGCTGCACCTCGTTTGTCTTTGTTTAAACGATAACCTCTATAAAGTCTCACGTCGGCTCTTGCTTCTTCAGTTGAAAAATCAATGATTGCGATTGATACCACGAAAATCTGTAAATATGAAATAATTAAAAATTTTATTTTCTGAGTAATAATAGGTTATGTGTTGAATGAATGTGAATGCACTTAATTTATAAAAATTACTACTACTTGCACGAAATATTCGAATCGTATACCAGGAATAATTATCATTAGCATTAAGAAAAAAGAATTCGTTAAAATCGAAAAATTTTCTACTGAATTTTGATAAAATGTTTTTATTCTACAAAATCTAACATAATAAAATTTTTATATTTAAGTAATTAATTATTTTAGAAATCGAATCCTACGGTAAGAGTGATAAGAATTAATAGATTTAAAATATAAAAAAAATTTATCTTAAATATTTTTGAACATTCAAACGAATATCTAGTTGTTAAAACTTTTATATCGAAATATAAAATTATTAAAAAATTACAACTTTCTATTCGTCGATATTTACTCATTTAAATAATTAATGGGAATTCAAAAACAAAACTTTCAACTTTTGAGAAATGGCTCACTTTATGGATTAGAATGAAAGATTATTAATAATAATAAAATTGGGGATAAGTAATAGGTTTAAAATTTTAATATTAAACTAAAATAAAATATCTAAATAGGCTAATGTTAAAAAACTGATTTTAAACAAAGCAATAAAATCTTTTATTCACTTTAATTTAAATAACTTAATGTTTAATTAATTTTATTAATTTTATTAATTCAGTTAATTCATTAACATAACATTTAAAATAATTAAAGTTTAATACACTATAGATTGTTTTGTGTTATAAATAAACTCAATCAGAAAATTAGGACTTACAAAAAGCCGCATGTTGAGCCTTATGGAAACAATTGAGAGGGTAGTTTTTGAAAGTATGTAATCCAATAAGTAAAGTACAGTGTCTGATGGCATTTCAAACATCCTAAGATCTTTTATATCAAGAGACCCCTCTTTCTCGAGAAAGAAAGGTCTAGGTGAAGGTAAAGTTTATACACTTGTCGAACACCTTCACAAGCAGTTACAGATCCAAATGTAGGTAACATTTACGAATTTTTGTGCAATAAAAATAAATATGTACATCGATCGGAAGTAGTTAATTACAAGATTCTGTAAATAATTTTAGATATAATTGTTGAACAGAAAAAAAGTAAGAGTATTCCAAAATACCTAGAGTGTTAAAACGTATTTAAACGCATTTAATTAAATGAAATTCTCGAATTTTTATTGTAGTTAATTACATCTGCATAATAATTTAATTATATAGTTTAATTTAAATACTTTAAATAAAGTCTTGTAAATTTTTTTTTAATTTCTTATAAACTCTTGTAAAATTCAGAACCATTTTTCTGTATGAAATTTGTACGGATGTTTGTTCGAATTACTGTCGAATTTTGTTTCTGGATTTTAGAAAAAATGTTTGCAGGGAAGTTCGCAAAGAATTGTACACGTAATATTTACAAATTTTTTGTTTAAATTTCAAACTACACTTTTTTTTTACAAACTTCGTACAAATTTTTCTTGGCAACTGCTGACGAAATTCTTATGTAAGGAATTTCTTTAAACCCTGAAAAATCTTTTTTAATTCGCTTTATAAAAATATCGTAAGAATTTTCGTTTGAAATTCGTAAGGAAAAGTGCGGTTCAACATTTTTTAAAAAAATTTACAGCACATATTACGTGTGTCGAATTCATTACAATGTTTCTTTTTTGTAAAAAAAATTTTTTTAATTTCATAAAAATGGTCCTGATTTTCACAAAAAGCTAGAGTTAAACTGATAAAAATATAAAACTTTATTTTTTTAAATTTTATGAAGTATAAATGAATTTCAATCGTGTTTTTTAATCGTGTTAAATAGTGTCAAATGGTTTTATTCGTGGTCAATTGATTTCTTCTGTAAAGGAAATTATACATATAATATGTTATCCTCAATTTTCTTGTCATAATATTTCAAATGTTCAATTTCTATTAATATTAGATTTATTCTAAATCAATCTTATTACTGAAATAGATCATTATTTCATTATTAGAAAGTAAGAAGGTTATTAAATAACGATGGAGAATATAAATTTATTAATTTAATAATGATAATAATAATAATAATATTAATAAATAAATTTATTATATAAATGAGGTATTTTTTCTCAAGTGAGCCATCCCTTCTCTTCATTTCAGATTTAATCCGAAAACCTTATATAATAATAGCTCCAATTAAAGGTAAGAATGTCAGCAGCTTTTTAATGTCGTTGGGCCTTTTTTGAAATATTAATTTTTTAAATGAACTGTAGAGAATTTAATGACAAAAAACTTAAATTTTTTTCATGGTAGAAAACGAAGTAAAAACCATTATTCAAAATTCTATGGGAACTCCAACATTAAATTATATGAGAAATTTACAAAATTTAATATTATTTCCTAAAATTAAACATGGCGAATCCAATATGGCGACCAGAATTTAAAAAGTTTATAATTTTTGTTTAAACTCACCATAAAGGGGATTCTTGGATCGCTGATGACGAATTTGGTGTTAGTTTTTCAAAATTCAAAATGTCGAATCCAAAATGGCGGACTTAAAAATTAAAAATCAATCGGCTTTGACCTACAATTTGTTATTTAGGGGTTTTTGGAATCGCTGATTACGAATTTGATGTCAGATTCCCAAAATTCAAAATGGTAGATCCAATATGGCTGACGTGAAATTAAAAATCAATCGGATTTGTTTAAAATTTGTTATTTTGGGGTTTTTGGGGTCTTTGATTACGAATTTAATATCAGATTTTAAAAATTTTAAATGACGGACATAAAAATATTAGGAATTGATCGAATGCACTTAAAATTTATTACTGGGATTTTTTTTGGTGTCTATGATTAGGAATTTGATGTCAGCTTTTCAGAATTCAATATAACGGTTCCAATGTGGTTGAGGTAATATGAAAATTTAATCAGATTTGCTAAAAGTTCGTTACTGTGGTATATTTGGAATCTCCGACTGTATATTGAGTGTTAGAATTTATTTTGAAAATGTAAGATTGTCTACAGTTGTCTATAGTTCATTTGAAAATCAATATTTCAAAAAGAGCCAAACGGCATTAAAAAGTTGACATTCTTACCTTTAATTTCAACTATTAATAGTTGAAATTAATTAATTAATTAATTAAAAAAGGTTTTTGGATTAAATCTGAAATGGAGAGAAGGGGTGGCCCACTTGAGAAAGAATGCCTCAAGTATATATTATTAATTTTGTGATATTTTAATTATAATTTATTATAAATTATGATTAATTATATTAATTATGAATGTAATTACATTCTTATGAATAATAATAATATTAATCACAATAATAATAGGGAAGTGTGGTTCGAAGTCGATCCACTGAGCTATTCTCTCGAAAATAGTAAGAAAATCGAATTCAATTACGTTGGAGAATGTATAATTGTGTTCAGCGATCGTTTTCCTATAATTGTTTGTTAGAACGATATAGAATGGCTTCTATAGTCTCAATACAATGCAGGGTGAAATGTTGTATTTTGTTCTTTTTTCAAAATAGTGTTTTCAACTCGACACCCATACAGCACATTATTTTTCAGGAAGTTTTCAAAAGTAAAGTTTGGAATTTCCTGAAACTTTCCACAGGAAGCTTGCAAAAAGTTTTCACAATGAGAATGTTAGAATTTTTTGGAAAGTCATATAAAAATAAAAGTTCCATGTATTTTAACGTTTCGGCATCATCAGAAACTGGATTTTATTGATAATTAGAAATTGTTTATGAATTGTAACTTAATAATTAATTCTAACTCACCTGTTGTCTGTAAAAAAAAATCAATATAAATTAATTACAAATTTTTCTTAATTACAATGATAAAATTTCATTTCTACGAAATTGCATATATTGAATTAAATATTATTTAATCCTAATGTGTAGAATATTTTATTGTGCAGTTCAGTCACGTATAATTGTGTTACCCTATGCTTATATAATATAATAAGAGTTTTTGTCGTGTAGATTATTTTGTGAGGAGTTTATTTTGGAAGAAGTAATTTAATTTCAGTTTTTTAAATTTTTTTGTAAGGAAAAATCAAAATTATTTAATAGTAACATACAATAGTCAACAAAATTAATTTGATTATTGCCTGACATTTTTCTGACATTCAGACAGAATTTTAACTTTTTCCCAGACTCTAAAGGATATTTTTTTTCACTGTTAAAAATGTTTCTAATATATTTTTACTTCTGTTAGGAAGAAGATTTTATGAAAAATTCGCAAATTGGCATCAGTTAAAATTCCAAATGAATCCGTCATAAATTGAACGAGTTACAGTGTACACAATTTTGAAAAATGTAGTTTTGAGAAAAACGCATTTAAAATTTCAGGACGGATATACTATACATATAACATATTTAAAATAGCGATTTAACAATTTTTTCACTTTTACTTTGATACCCCAGCACTATATAACCACTGCTTTATATTTATGCTTTATATTTTATATTATAATTAAACTGATTTGTACTCCCAAAAATTATCGACAAACTATAATATGTTTAAAATTTTTAATTATCATGTAAAAAGTAGTTTAATGAATTTTTGTCGACAAAATAGTATTTACACATCATTCTTGGATAGTTTATGCGATATTCTATTTCTTAGGTAATGATCCCAGAATTAAAGTTACTAAAAATAAAAAAGAAAGTATTATTGTAAATTGTCCACTGCCTGTGAAAAGTATTTTAAATATATGAGAGGTGTGGATTTTTCCGATCAAAAATGATCGTATTCTCACCTCCGATCATAAATCATTTAAGACAAATATCGCTCAACATCATTTAATAGTAAATTCAAATCATCCTCGAAGATGTAGTTTCTGTGTTAGGGAAGAAGCATTAAAGATAACAACTTTCTTTTGAGTTGAGTGTTTCAGATACATGAATGATAATAAAACCTATCTTTTCTTATTTACTTATAATATTAAAATATTTTTACAATGTTTATTAATACTATTTAAATTTATAATATCTTTTCAATTTTATTATTACATTTGTCTATAGTGTTTTCTTACATTGTTCGCATGAAGCAATTTATATTTTCATAAAATGTATTTGCATTTCTATTATTATTATTGTTACGGTATTTTATATCAGGTAAGCGGACACGAAAAATTATAAATAAGGACAATCTAAACAAGTGCTATAAATATCGGAAAATATTATAAACATGTACAATATACGTCACAAGCGATTCTTAAGTTAGTCTTAATCATATCTCAAAAATGTTCCAAGGATAGCATAAAAATTTCTAAGATACGTCCTGAACACGTTACAAACATATCTCTAGAAACGTATTAAAAAATTCTAAAAATGTCCCAAGTATGTCATACAAACATTCTGGAGACATTTTAAGGAGGTGTGCCTTAATTGCGTGCGGAAATCCAGGTATGACTCTTTTTTATTGAATTGCGTCCCATTGGCTGTATATAGGGGCGATTGAATTCCATGCTAATCGGTTTTTGTCTAGGAGCTGATAATCACTGATAAACTAATCTCACCATATCTTCCTCTTTTCGAAATGTAAGCATCAAAATAAATTATTCGTATCAAAATCAGTTGGCATTCAACGCGCGTGTGTTTAATTATGTAGTTCTGTTTATTGGGTTCATTTTGTTGTGTATCTTGTTCTTATATAATCTGGAGACAGTCAATGTGATGATTAGAGAGAAGGTAAGTCTTTAACTGTTATTGAATGCTTCAAGCTTTCTTTTGAAAAAATATTTAAAAATGATGTACAACGATGGTCTTTTGTTAAAAAAATGTAAGGTATGTATTAAAGTAAATTCAGTGAGTAAATTCTTTGTAGACAAGAATTTTCTTTTCTTTAAAACGAAAAGCTGTTGATGATCCATCAGATCGTCCATCAAAAAATTTACGGCATAAAAGTACAAATTCACTTTAATTCATCCCTTATTATTGGGATCCCATGTCCCAGTGCCTACAAGGTAAATGCGTCCTCACCCAGTGGTCATAATTCTAATAAATCGTTTCTTGCTTTTAAAATTAAAATTTAAGTTAAAGTAAAATATGTAAGTTTTATAAAACGACAACTAAATGATTTATGTAATATGTTAAAAACTGAGATTGAAAATGTCACCCTTGAATTTTTTTTTAAATGTAAAAATAGAATTATATATAGAAATCGGAAAATTTTCTAACAACAAACTCTATAAAAAAATACAATTGGTTAAAAGAAAAATATTATGTTCAAAACAGCACAAAAAATGTTAACAGTAAATGGTTTAAAAATATTTCTAGTAAAGATATTTCGAATGATGCGTCCAATACTTTTTAAGCTTGGGCGAAAATTTTTATAGTGATGTTAAAAATAAGGATTCTTTCGTGGAGAATGCGGTTTCGATGATTGAAGAGAAAATTGTTTTGATTCCCGAAGAGAATAGAACAGTTTTTATAGATCCGATGTGACAAATAAATTAAATAACTTTTTAAATATTAAATTGAAAAGAATTTAAGTTTCAGGTATTGAACAAGTAGGTAAGAAAACTAATAAATTTCAAAAGAATAATAAATTGTAACATAATAGTTCAAAAGCAGATAAAGAGAGTGTTACTGTTTGCTTGGATAAGAATGAAAACATTGATAAAAGTGTATGTTGTTATTAAATTATACAACTACCTATCAAAAATTAAGGAAAGATCTTACAAATAGCATCCAAAGGAATATGAACAACTTGATTGGGGATCTTTTACTTAAGGGATATATAAATTGCCAAACATTAAAATCCCTTAAGAGCTATAATTCGGTTGCAACCAAGTTCTACGGGTTGCCTAAGATACATAAGAAAGGCGTACCCATGCGACCAGTAATATCATATTGTGACTCTTCATTGTCATCCTTATCCAAGTTTATCAGCATTCTAATACAAAAAGTAATTGGAAATACAAATGCTTACGTAAATATATAGTTTGGATTTTGTAGAAAAGATTAAGGATTATCATGATCCTGATAATTATCGTCTTATTTCTCTTGACGTCAAATCATTATTTACGAATATCCTTAAGGATAATTTTTGCATTGATAATTCCTATTGTGTTTTTCAGGGAGAATTTTGTAAATGAATTTTTGTGATTCCAGTTTACTATCGAGGAAGTGTGGAATAATTTGATTGCATTTTTGGACGTAAAAATTTATAGAGAAAACCATAGACGAATTGTTACAGAAAATCAACTTTTTAGGACGATATGTCAACTTTAATTCAGAAATTTGCGTAAAGGATAAAATTTCGATCGATCGATAAAATTTCGAACAGATACAAAGTCACCCTTCTGGACACGGAAATGTCTTTTTTCTAGAAACGTTCCTAAAACGTTTCTAAAACAAAGACGTTTATGTCCTCAGATGGACTTAATAACATTTATAGAAATTTAATTTTAAATACTAATAAGTTATAAATTTATAAGCATTTCTACATTATTTTATTAAAAAAAAAAATTATGCGAAAATGATGTTTTGAATCTTCTCATGAGAGTGTAACGCACTCTTTTGTTCCCTGTTTAAAGGTTGCATGAATAAAGTCTGTTTTATCGACCTAACACACTCTACTAATTCGTAACTGTAAAAAGTTTGCAAATCTTCATATATAGTTTTGTTGATATAAAATTAATTTGTTAAAAAATATTTACCAATAAACAATGACACGCGTTTAAGAATGGAATGCATTTAATAAAAATACCGGGGCGATCTGTGCTCAGTGTGTACTTTAAGGGTTAAAGCTCTGAAGAAGCTCTGCCTCGCGGAGAGAAAGCTCAGAATTTTTATATATAATTTTCATGAGCAGACGAATAAAAAAGGGGAAAATATAAATCTTGGACTAATTGTGAATTAATACTGATCAACAACTTTTACATCTTATTATTTAATATCCTAAAAATGTTCTAAAATGTCCAAGTTAACTTTTCATGTTCTTGGGGTATGAAAAATACGACGACAAGCGGCCCATAGGACGTTCTATGTCTGATCCAAAGACGTCTTTAAAATTTCTCTAGAATGTTCATAAGATATCCATGGACATATTTTAGGAGAAAATAAGAACATGTTTGTTAGGGCATGTTTGAGACGAACTTAGAGGACACTTTGGGGACGTATTGTGGACATATTTGAAAGATTTTTGGAACATGTTTAGAACGTCTTTTAGACATACTTAGGACATGTTTAGGATATTCTTGAGACATATTTAGAACATGTTTAGCACATGTTTAGAATATTGGCAGATTTTTTTCATGTTTTTAAAAATAAATGTGCAATAGAAGATCAGAAATATAATTTTAATATGATGACATACAAATTTCAATATGATGCCCTAAAATGTTCTCAGCCTGTCCTGAGAATGTCGAAAATATGGCCTAAAAATGTCCTTAGAGTGTCCTGAGAATGTCCTCAATGTGTCCTGAAAATGTCCCAAACATGTCCTCAAAATGTTATTAAAATTTCCTGAGAATGTCCCAAATACTTCCTGAAAATATCTATGTGGTATATTTGGACGTCTTCAGAACTAACTAAAAAAAAATTTGGTTTTATAGGGCTAGTATTGTTGGAAAATTTGTCAAGCATACCCACCTTTTTGTATTTAACAATTGCAACTCAGTCAAATTGTTTAGTAAATCTTCTTAAAATCTTTAAATGACGCCAGCCTTGTATGGTGGGTTGTCAAGATATAGGAGTTCCAACATTTATTTTCTACCATGCGAGCTAATATTCTAGATTATAATATACAATAAAAGTCAATAATTTGAATTATTTAGTTAAATCAAAAAAAAAAAAAAATTCAGCATTGAAAATCAAGAAAATAGAATTAATTTTGATATATCATATATAAAATAATAATAAAATTTGTGTACCATAATTAAATTTTAAACTGATGCGGTTAACGAATTTCCAATGAAACAGGTCTTCTCGATATTCCCAAATGGTTTTAGACTTTTCTCCCAAATTATTCACAAAATAAAGAAAAAAATAATTAATGAAAACTTTCTTCCCGCAATGATTTCACAAAAAGAATGAATGAAATATGGCGTTGTTTGTTTATCACCTAGGAAATTCGTTGTCAACGTAAAAACAAATGCATTATAAACTGTACAATTTCGGTAAATGTTTTTAAAACATACTATTCCGAGAAAAAAAGTTTTTTTTGCTTTTTTTCCAAGTTTGTCATCACTACTGCTAGACATAAAATAAGGTTATGCATTTTTAAAAAGAGGTTTCTTTCTTTCTTAAGAATACTCTTGTTCATCTTATCAATGTATTAATTCAAAATTTCTAATTTAAATTAATTGCTTGTTAATCATTAGAAATTCTTTAGTGCAACGATTTTATAGATCTTCATCGAAATGGTATGTTTTATAACAAACTTTTGAAATGGTATAGTTTATAACAAATTCTTGAAATGGTACAGTTTTCCACCTTTGAAATTGTATAGTTTATAACGAATTCTTGAAATGGTACAGTTTTCCACCAAGCCGACGATTTATTGTTTATTTTATTTAGGTAAGAAACATTTTGACAACAGAACAATTATATAGAAAACAAAAAAATGGCGTCACCGCGTCGTGTCAAGTCAAATGTTTGAAACTTTGTAAATTTTACAACGTCACAAAATAGGTACGACGTACGTATATAAAATATTTTTTTTATATTTTATTTAATTTTAAATTTAAATGAATATTACCATGCAATATTGGCAGAATATTCTCAAATGTTGTGCAAAACAGGTTTTAGATTAGAGTTTATCGGTCTGAAATACATAAATATGAAAGGATACAACGCTGTCCGCACTGTACAAAAACCAGCAATGGCGCTGCGTTCGTGAAAGTTTTCTTCTGCTGAGGAATATCAGTTCTCCTGTCCACTCAGATTGCGCTGTTTTAACTTGAGGAAAATGCATTTGCTTTCCCCAAATAGGAGAACTGCGCTTGCCCCTCGAGAATTAGCAGCCTACTTTCACATCAAGTCACACAGCCGATTCGCATTTAACTGAACTGCTCGACCGGTAGTTAAATCAGTTCTTTTTCTCTTCGTGTGGTCCCTGAACACAGACACCTGTTTATTGGGTCTACGCACTCAAGTGTTATTGAATATTATTTCTTCAAATAAACTTTACAATAAAAATTAGCAATTTTGACAAAATTCGAAGTAGATGAATTTATTTAATATAGAATATTTTATTTAGAGTAATAAAACGTAATTATAATAAAATTCTAAAAAAAAAGTCGTTAAAGAACAGAATGGCAAAAGATTGCATAAAATTATTGCCGACGAGTCATAATAAACATTTTTCTCCAGCATATATTACAATTGAATCATGCAAAATGAAGAATAACAATGTACTATGTTTTTCTCTATTATTGAGTGTAGTTGGAATTCCATGAGCGTCTGCTAGGATCCTTCTCGAAAGCATTTGCTTATAAATCGGATATGCACAATCACGTTTGAGAACCACACGCCTGACGAACTAAACGTGAATGTGGTTGATACTTGAAGGCGAAGATGCCTTTGCCATTCTATCGAGAGGCACGACTGTAAACCGTTCCTCGTGTACATTCCAAGCGGGAATTCTCTAAAGCCAGTTTTGTATGGACATAGCCAGTGGACGCGCGCACTTTCAAGTTCTACAGCATGTCTTTCTCGTGCTCTCTTTCTCACATACATACCTGCGTTAGTTGAATTTACACTTTATCAATATTTTTCTTCGTTAATTTCGTCTAAACTTTTGGCAAAATAAAAATATTCTTTAAATAAAAATTAACTTCAAAAGGAATAAATTATTAATTCTACTTATTACTATTTGTCCTGATTAAAAACATTTGTTATTGTTGATATTATTTTTATTATTAACTAATTATTTATTATTATTAAACATATAATTAGAGAGTTGTATTTTTTAATTAATAAAATATGTTTTTTTCATTTGATTTAGAAAAAAGTATCGAGTTGAATTTATGTAATGCTATTTAATGGGATATGCAGTAGGAGTATTTACATTCCTAAGGTGCGGCAGTGAAAAAAAAGTTAAAAGTGTAGAAATTTCTAAATAATTTGAAAAGTGATTTTTTCCTAAATCTCACGGATTAATATACACAATTTTGAAAGGATAAATTATTGCTCTTCTTTATAACCTTGTAAGTAAGGATTTCGGGAAAATTGCAAAGAGTACGAAACTAATATACTTACAATAATAATATTATTAATAATTATAAGGTTTAATGATAATAATATAATAATAATAATATAATAATAATATAATAATAATATAATAATAATATAATAAAAATAATAATATAACAACAATAATATAATAATGTAGCTAACATAACTAATTCATGTAACTAGTACGAAAATACTTCTTTCTATATTATACCCAAGTTATGTAACTTTATTTTCATTATTTATATATTTCAACTAATTTTTCCTTCCTTATTGCTTTTTATTTTAAATTTGTGACATGTAATCAATTTGTTAATAAATAAAAATCCATTCTTGAATTTGTTTATTTAAATTTAGTATAAAAAAACAAAATTCAAATACCTTTTTTTAAAAAATTGAGTACAGTTATACTTTCAAATAATAGATTTCGAATCATAGCAATTAATTCAATCGTTGAATATTTAAATATGATAAAGCTCTTTGAGAATTTCTATTTTTGTAGATTTATATTTTCTTCTTTTCAATATGGGAGAAAAGAATTTATGGTCATCGATAATGAAATAATGTTTTTGTATAATTAACTTATTAAATTATGATGATTTTGTGAATTTTCAAAATGTTCATCATCATAAAATGTAATTAACACACATTTATCACACTAAATGATAAGATAAAATATATTATTCAATTTATATTTAATAATCTTTTTAAATTTTCATGTAATATAATGTACATAATATGAAATTTGAAGCATAATTATTATTTTGTATATTGCAATAATTTTATTTACGGAACTTGTTGCGTGTTTTTTTTCAATATTGACAGTAAATTTCAGCAATATTTTTTCACGCTATTTATTTCAAAATCGTAAAAGTGCACATTCCTTTCTTTATAAATAAGCACGCAATATATTTCGCGTTTTAAAGAGAAAATTAATGATTTACTTTCTGAAAATAAATAATACAAATAAAGCGCATGATAGACGTATTATTTTGTCAAGAAAAAAATATTTTTAGTACATACAGCAGTGGAATAAAAATGCGGAATGTTCCCATTTATTTATGTGAAAGTACTATACATATTTTAAGCAGTGGAAAAAGTTGATAACGGTCCCGGTCAATATATTGGTCGGAAAAAGACGAATAAATTTCAGACTAAATCGTAGGATTTGTTGACAATTACTTTAACAAAAAATGGTACTTTGCTAAAGTGATTGTTTGCATATTATCTCTGTAAAATGTGCAAAAAAATTGTTCGATTTTGGTTTCTTGCATATATTATTTTAAATATTTTGCAATTTACTTTTTAAATATTTTACTTGAGTTCTTTGGGGTCGCTGTAAACAAGGAGGTCACAGTATTAAAATTCAAAATGGCGGATCTAATATGGCCTACAATTAACCGGTGCATTTCTCAAAGTTGATCACTTATGTAATTAATGTAGTACTTTTTTAAAAAAAAACATTATATTATATATTCATTTTAACGGTGATTTGTAGTTTCAGTATTAAAATTAAAAAAAACAGTAAGACAAGCAATAAATTTTAATTATTTTACTGTATTATGTACATGGGCAAACTTCATATTTTTCAAAGGACATTCTTGAAATTAATTTTATTAGCTTTAGAATAATAGATAAAACAAATGAAAAAAAATTTTGCGTCACTCACTTTTACGCATATTGTTAGTTTATATTCGTAACGTAACGTTATCCGTCAGAAATAAAATTAGCTCTATAATAATAAATTTTCATTAAAAAGAATAAAATGTTTTATTTGTGGACTAATTTTTAGAACCTGCTAGAAAAAATTCGAGAAAAGTTAAAATAAAGTAAATAAGTAAATAATTAAAGCAGGAAAGATGATTAGGAAAAAGAGTTTTTAAACTTTCTATTAAAATTTTTTAAAAACAAAAATCAAATTTGTAATTGAAAGCACAAAAAACATGTAAATAATAATTTATTATTAAAATCTTTTATAAATAAATAGATATTTATCAATTTTTTCAGGGTTGACACAAAAAATTAATTTTGTTTTTCCCTGATTTCCAGACAAAATTTTGACTTTTTCCTTGACCCTAAAGAATATTCTGATTCACTCCTATACATTATTAGATACTCAAAAAAATGTACTATTACATTTAACGAAATTTCGATTATTCGGAAATTCTTGAATTAAATATAGAAAATAAAAACTTCAAATAATTTCAAAAATTAATTCAATTAAACTTTTTCAAAAAAATTAATTCTACAGAATTAATAGTTAAAAGTGTGAAAAATTCAGATTTTCAAAGACTCTAATTTAAAACTTTTTCAAAACTCAATTATTTCTAAAAAGTCATACTATAATGCTTTTAATAATCAATTATTAAAAATTTTATCTAAAATTAATTTTTAAATCAATTTTTATTGTAAAATTCTACGTAAATTTAATTATTTAAGCAGATAAATAAGTAATTTTTTGATTACTTATTTATATTGAATTCTCATAAAGAATTTTATCAACAAATTTTTAAATAATTGAATTCTTTCGACGAATTTTAAAAAAATTTGTTAGAATAATTACATTATTCGAGGAATTCTATTAAAATTGTATTAAAAATAATTGAAATTCTGCTATGAGTTTTATTATTTATGAAAATAATTGAATTCTTGCAAAGAATTTTATTATTAACTTTAAAAAAAATAATTCAATTCCTGTAATAAACTCGCAGAAATTGTATTATTTTCAAACATTTTAATAAAATTCTTAGCATAAATGTAAAATAACAAAATTCTTCTCAGATCTTTAATTATTTTCAAAGATTTGAATAAAATTTTTCGTAAGAATTTAAATATTTTCGTTAAATAATAAAAATCTTTGTAGAAATTTAATTATTTGGAAAATCTTAATAAAATTCTTCACAAGAATTGAATTATTTTTATAAATATCAAAAATTTCACAGAAATGTAAACATTTTCAAAAGTTTTGATAAAAATTTTTTTCGCAGGAATTCAATTATTTTTTTATAAATATCAAAAATTTCACAGAAATTTAAACATTTTCAAAAGTTTTGATAAAACTTTTTTTCGCAGGAATTCAATTATTTTTAATGCAATTTTTAAAAAAAATTTCTCGATAAGATTAATTTATTTTTAAAATTTCAATGAAATTTCTTTGAAAGAATTAATTTATTTTTAAGAATTTTGATGCAATTCTTTATAAGAATTAAATAATTTTCAATATAATTTGAATTGAATTTCATGAAAGAATTAAAAAATTTTGAAATAATTGAAAATAATTGAATTTTTGGGAAGAATTTGAGAAAAAAGTTTTTGAATAATACTGAATTCTGATGAAAAATTATATTATTTGTCAAAATAATTGACTTCTTGCATAATGAATTTTATATTACTTAAAATTTTACATAAATTTATGATAATAACAATTAAAAGTCAGTTTTTGGATCGCGTAATATAATTTGTGTTTTGAGGTTTAGAAGAAAAACCTAAAAACACAAATAACAATTAAAGTCTTTCGTGGAATTTAATTAAAATTGCATTTTTATAAAGAATTTTATTTAAACTTTTAAAAATAATTTAAATCTTTAGAGAAGTTTTATTGAAATTGTTTTCAGAATTTAATAACATTTTTGGGAAGAATTTTATTATTTATGAAAATAATGGAATTAATTGCAAAGAAATTTATAAAATATATATTTGTATAAATAATTGAATTCTTTTGGAATTTTTATTATTTATGAAAATAATTAAATGTTTTGCGTAGAATTTTATAAAAATTTTGTTTGAATAATTTAATAATTCATTTATTTATGAAAATTATAAATGCAACTTTTTTAAAATTCAATTAATAGTTTATGAGACAAACAAGAAAGACACAAAAATTCCGAATTTTCTTATGAATTCTAAAAATTAAATTCTTTTTAGTACTTATATTAAAATTCCCTGATTTATAAACATTTTATTGTCAGTCTTTTTTTCGACCTGCAATTCAAAGTTTTTGAAAACTAAATTTAGATTAAAAATCAGACATAATAAACATAAATAACTAATTTTAAGGAAATTCGTGAGTTTATTAGGTACTTCTTTCTCGTTACTGACTATATGCATAATAATAGAAGCTCATTATTTTTATTACTTTATACACTTTCTATGGACAGTGTAAAAGTTAATGATTCTCCTTCTTTTATATGGTACGGAAAAAATATCATAATAAGTTTAAAATATTTGGAAGCTAAAATCAAGGTGTGCTATTCAAAAATAAGGTTTTTTGAAATGAGTTACATTCAGAATTTTAATCTCTGACGTCATTGTACTCTTTATCAATGTGTGACACACATTCTTTGAAGCTTTCAAATTACTTCTTATTGTATGTATATATATTAAAATGGGTCCTCTTTGTATGGTTTCTTAAACACTAAATTTTAAAAAAGTTATCTTAAGTTGATTGTTAAATATTTAAATCGTAAAAGAATTAAAGAATTTGTCGCGCAGGTCTGAAAGCATATAATTTTTTTTCTAGCTGAGGCACATCATTGTCCCAAGAATTTTTCCGTTGCTTACACTCTCAAATAGTTCTACTGAAAGTAACAAACCATAAAAGAATGTTAAAAATGTTAAAAAATGTTATAATGCTTAAACTGAAAAAATATAGTCAGTGTCACACACAAGTTAATAAGCAAATTTATCGCTTTTATTTAGTCCCATTGTTTTCTAAATAATTATGATAATTATTTGACGCATAGAACATGTAAAACAGACAAAAATTCGTTTAAATGTTGTGTTGCAAAATTATTTGTACAGATTTTAAGGTATCACACGACCAACAATATAAAGTCTAATAGTTCTAGAAAAATGTTTGTGTATTAAATGAATTTTATTATTTAAAAAGAGTTTTTATTATTATTTATATTTATTAGACACAGTCAATGAAATGTGGTTTTTTAATGTTTAATACGATTTCATGCTACTTTCCTAATTTTAAAAGAAAGTAAAAAGGAATATTGAATATATTATGTTTTTAAAAATTATTTTTCAATATTTTTTACAATTTATCTTTGTAGGCAGATATGTGGACAAGTACGATACGTGAAAATCACGTACGTGCATATTTTCATTTATCCCGTACGATAATGTCTGTCGAATGGATTTTCTAAATTAACGTACGCCTGGATTTCATGTAAAACATTTGGATGTTATATATTTTTATTTATAAATTATATAACAAGTAAATGTTTTATTATTTTTTACTATTTGCTACTATATGGATACTTTTTGTTAGATTTGTACTACTAAAAGATCAATTTTTTTCAAAATTAGCACTACTTTAAATTTAAACCTGCTAATAGGTAAAATATAAAAAATTATTGTTTATTTTCTTAAAAATAATCATAAATTCAGGAATTTATGATAGATATTCACACTGAAAAAAATTCGGTCGAAATCTTTAACTACTATTACCTAGTTGAGTTGAAAGTTGTCAAATTAATTACTTTTTTAGTTTTACTAACAATTTTTGTGTAGTTGATTTTACTACTTTGAATATAGTTGAAGAATAATAGTTTATATAACTAAAAAAAGTAGTTAAATTGCAAAAACAACTACAAAATCTAATTACATCAACTAAATTCTTAGTTCTTTTTACTACTTTCGGTAGTAAATATAAATTTTTAAATTCAGTTGAGGACCTATTGAATCACTCAGGGTAGTTAAAAAGTAGTCAAATCTACTAGTTTTTTTTTTGAGTGCAGGAATTTATATAGAACCTTGTATTGTTTCGTTAATATATAAAAAGGGTTGTTAACTGAATTTAACTTTATTAATTATTTATCTAAAATTTTAAACTATTAAAGTTTTAACTATGTATATATTAATAAAAGGCTACAAATATTAAAATTAGAACACTTAAATTAAATTACAAGTTACTTTGTTTTCTTTTACATTTTTTATCACCTTTTTAAAAAAATTATTCCTATTTTTCATTCTATAGAGGATAAAAAATATATTTTCATATGATTCCTGCGCAAAATTATTTTTTAGTGAGAATCTATTTGCTCAGTATGTATTAATAATGATAATAATTTTTTTAAATGCTACCTTGTACAAAAATTATTAAATATTATTATATATTATCTAATAATAAATATTATTTAGTAGTTACGTAACCGCTTATATGGGACAAATAATCACTGAATAACATGACCTTAAGCGATGTTTTTTCTTCATTTGCTAATTCATAGAGGAAGCACATTAGTGAAAATTTTCTATTGTTGTTTTTGCACAATTTCAATGACATCTTACCATGAAGGTTGTAACCTTAAAGCATTTTTAATAAATTAATTTATTCAGAATGCACTTTTTGACTTCATAAACATAAAAAATTTAGGAAAATCATATACATTAAAAATAATATGACAATGAAATGAAAATAGTATCAATAAGTGCAACTCAATTTAAAATTTTTAGTTATTTCATGGTGAACAATGATAAAAATTATCAAAGAATTAAAAATACAGATTAAAAGTAATTAAAAGAACTAGGAATTGAGTATATACTTTAAGTTACAATTTATATATGTAAATTTTGTATTTTCAAATTTTTAATCATGGCATGACTTTAATTTTTCAAGTGGCCGTAGGTAAGCACAGTTGAGAGCTACCAGTTACTACAACTTTAAAAAAAGTATTATTATTTACTAATTAAGAATTTTTAACTGTTTCAAAATGTTAAAAAAAAATATTTTTAATTTTAGTTGAAACAGTTATGTATATAAAGATGCTTTATTTAAAGTATTATAAAATTTTATTATTAAAGTTTAAATTATTGTTCTTCCCAGTAATTGGAATTTGCATGTGCTTTAATAACTGCACGCAACATAACTTTTAAATGCACTATATTTTTGTAGCAGTAATTGACACACGCAACAACAGACTCAAGCGGAATAGTAACAGAAACTTTTGATATTCTTCATTGTTTAAATTTCGTTTTGACAATTTACTTTTATGTGGCTTTTAATTTATGTAAAATTTTTTAAATAACTCGAATTACTAGTTTAATAAGTCGAAAGTTCAGTTTCTTTTTAAAAAAACATGTTTTTTCTATTCAAAGGGCAACTTAGCTGCAGTTTCATAATTATTGGTATGCTTACTGCCTATATTATAAATTTAATCTTTTTAAAAAACTTTATCGAAAAAATTTATATTTTAAAGTATCTATAAAAAATTTTGTTAATGGAAATTTGAAATTAATATTTAAAATTAAAAAACTTTATCAGCTGAAGTTAATAAATGACATGAATGTTTGCTGATTAATATGCCTACTAAAAATAAATATTGTTTCTACAAATTTATTTTAATCAATGAATTTTTTATTAGACATATTTTTGATCCGTTAATCTGTTAATATTGTTTTAATTTTCATTGCTTACTGATGTAATTTATGTAGATTTGAGCTTAATGAAACAAAACTTGATTTTTAAAACATATAAAACATAAACGCTACAAATTTTATTAAAATAAAACTTTTTTCTTATTATTTATATTTTATTTTTCGCGTTAAAATATTTTCGAAGCATCCTCTAAGCAAACATTATGAATTTGTAATTATTTTTTACTATTAGATGGAAAACATTTTATAAATGAAATAACACCGAACATATATTGTATTTTGTCAAATGTAATTTTTATTTACTTATGACAACTTCAATTTAATTTGCCGTTCAATTATAATTTTTTATATTGAACCTGGAAAATAGAATTGTCTTGCATTGGAAAATTTGAAATAATTATTTTGTATACATGCAACTTTACTTGGAATTATGTTGCACGCAACTTCGAGTTAGAAATTGTCTTGCTCTAAATGTCGAAAATGAATTATCTTACACAATTATTTTACTGAAATTCATATTGCACTTTCTTTTCATTAAAAATTAGTTGAAATTGACGTTTACAAAGATTTAATGATCAGGGAATTAGACTTAATTTTACCTTACATATACTTGTAGACTTTAAACATTTTTCATTGTACTTTTTGATAGCTTTTTTAAAAAGGTTTCTTTCTACCAGCATCATGTTTTTAAAATAAATTTTACTACTTCCAGGGACTTCGGAATGACCATATCTTGCTCAAGTGTTTTTCTGTTTTATATATTAAAATCTTCTAAATTTAATTTTAAATAAAGCTTATGAATTTGTGTTCTTTTATTCTTTATCCCTACTATATGCAATATGCTGTTGATCAAAAATGTTATAATGATTATTAGATCCACAATCTCTCGACAGAATTCTTCTTATCTAAAAGATATGTTATTTCCTTTACAAAATAAAGTACATTAGTATATCGCTATTATATTTGAACC
This sequence comes from Leptopilina heterotoma, assembly GCF_015476425.1. NCBI lineage: Eukaryota > Metazoa > Arthropoda > Insecta > Hymenoptera > Figitidae > Leptopilina > Leptopilina heterotoma. Next base: position 2,122,192 of record NW_025110861.1, on the reverse strand, counting down.
CAAGAATTGGCATCAAATCTGCATTTGCAGCAAGAGATTTAAAATCCACCGATACACCATTTATGGCAAGATATTGATCATCCATGTATGTATTCATTTACAACCGATTGGGCATCCATTGATTTACCATTTATAGCAAGATTATTCGCTAATTCAGCATTCACCGGTTCAGCTTCCAGTGACTGAGGCTCCTCTGCGAGAAAACTATTCAAATTCTACAGTGAAAAATGTTTAAAAAAAATTCTTACCAATCCTCTTGCAAAGTTGCATTCTGTAAAGGACGAAGCTACATGAAAACCCAATTCAAATAAGCAAATGCTGCAAATACAAATTTCTATTAACAAAGAAAATTTGTTTAAAAATTATGACCCTGTTCGTAATTGTACACCAACAAAAAATTTTTTTTTAATAAAATACTTCAAATAATTAGTAACGTGAAAGTAAAACAACGGTTAAAAATAACGTCTTACGCAAAATTAGACATTTCTTTTCTGCAATCGGATACTAAGGATATCATATTAACTTTCTAGAGATATACGGAAATTATATCACAGTAAATATTGTGAGATATAAAAAAGCGTTGCAGATTCAATTAACACAAAAAAAGATTAAAAGAATCCATTTTGGTGTTATTTTTCACTATGAATGAAATTTGACTTCAAATGAAAAAAAATGTTTAATTTCCAATCCTACTGAACTTTAAACAATACATGCAAAAAAATCTTCTGCCTGTGAATGAAATAATAAATATTTAATAATTTACACCACGGAGGCAAAAATCTAGTTTAACCTATTGACTGTCAATAAAGGATATAGTTGCAAAAAATAGTGATCAAAAGATCCCATAGGGGCTATATGCGCAAGATAAGAAAAATGAGTTAAAACTTTGTAAATATTATTAAAACTTGTTACTCGAAGGTTTCTACAGTCGCTGATTACAAATTTGATGTAACATTTTCAATACTTGAAATGGGGGATAAATTTCTCAAAATTAATCAATTTCATTGCAACTGCTTACTCGGGAATTTTAAAGGTCACTGTAATTACGAATTTCAAGTCAATTTTTCAAAATTCAAAATTACGGATCCTAGTATCCCGGCAAGAAGAAAGGCAACGAAAGCAGTGAATGAAGAAACGGTATTTAATGGCATTCACAACAATCTTCTCTACAAATATTTATTGTTTTAATTGTCAATATACTAATTAAGACATAATATCCATTCTAAAAACTTCATAACATACTAAAGAATATTAATCAAATGTAAATCTAGATATTATAAAATGTACTTTAACAGATTAAGTGATTTATAAATATAACCTAAACATTAAGTTTGTGACATGTATCACGTGACTTTGCACTTATAACTTTTTCATGCGCCAAACCAACCCATAAATTTTACAACATAGTAACGCTTAAGCTCACTGTCTCATTATCAACTAAAACCAAACCGATAATTTTTATTTATTTGGACACGTACGACTGGACGTTGTAGACTTTCGTATGCACTGCACTAATAAACTACGACACAACAGAAAGGTGAAGTGGCACTAAAATTAGTAAATTTGTAAAAAGGATTAAATAGCACTCATCTTTTAAGCACATCCTACTTGATAAGGTATTAAAAGGGATTGAACTTTGTAGAACCACGAACAGCATTGGTTGGCATTGGCTTTACTCAGCACATCGTTTCTATTATACCATTTAATGGCATTCCCATTTTGCGTAATTGTTAAGGATTAAAAAGCATTAAAGCGGGAACGAGTAATAATATACTGATGTCATTAAATGGGATTGAGGAAAGAAACGGAATTTATTGGCATTCAAAAGCATTTAATTGTCTTTTTTTCTATGCCAATTAATGACTTTTAGTACACCTTACCGCGATATGGGACAAAAAAATTTTAAAACCGTCAAGTAGTACAACCTGAAAGTTCATTCTAGGTGAGTTAGATTTTTGTATTCACTTCATGATTGAACGCATTACGAATAACTTGTAAAGGCTAGGTGAGACTTCGGTCTCGAAGCAGAACCTCAACGTAGTTTCCGGTGGAAGTACACGAGGTCTGCCCTCGCTAATTCCCATTTTTAATGGGTTTTATCGAGGCCAGTTAGATTGTAACTGCTTCTCCGTTTCATTGGACACCTGTCTATGGCACTCTGGATATTGTCTATCTGGTTTAAATACAAGGAATTCCATGCTTCATAGAGGCGTTCTTTCATTCCCCGTTCTTGTCAGTAATTGATAGCTCGCATGCTGAGCCAGAAGCAATTTGTCGTTTCGCTGTGCGAGTTGCAGTATCAGTCGGATGGTGAACCCGCAGAGTCACCAAGGATTAGAAAGGTTCCGTCCCAATACAAGGGGCCACGAGGACTCTTTGACTAGCCACTTTGGTGAGGAGTCGGAGAGTTTCTGTGGATAGATAGAAGGCTCACTTGAGTCGTTGACACTGGCTCAGTGTGTTTCTGCTCCGTTATGTTCCTGGGGGAACCGTGTGGGTGTACATGTATATGAAGGCCCCCACGTTAATCAAAATAGGCGCTGTTCATTTCATGATTGCAATGCTTCCTCAGAGGAATCAAAGTATCACGTGGATATTAAATACTCAAATAGAATGAATACGTTTAATTATAGATTTGTTTATAAATTTCAATAAGTAATTGTTTTTTAGTAACATTTCTTTGTCAAATTTAATGTTTGTTGAATGGGATTTTTTGTCAGAGAGTTTTACAACTCTATAAATCAGATTATAAACTGTATAGCAATTTTTTTAGTCAAAGTGTGTTTAGAGACACAATTATTGATATTTCTGTCAGAAAATGTAGGTTTTATGTACCAGTCAGTAATAAGTTGCCTTTGCTCGTCAATAATAATATAAACATCCAGAAAACTAATACTATTATTATTATTATTTTGAATTTCAAAAGTGAAGTGCAATCTTTCGTCATAACTATTATAAATATTAATCATCTCGACAATTTTATCCATTGGTATGCAAGTGATTATATCATCCACATATCTGTAGAAAAAGGATGGTTTAAATGACAGTCTCAACAAATTTCAAGGCCTTCCACGACAATATCTGCGTAAAGGCCAGAAATTGTTGACCCCGTGGGAGTGCAATACACTTGCTAATAATATATTTATCATTGAATTTAAAGGATATATTGTCAAAGAGAAATTGTCATAAATCAAGTAAATCATCTAGTTAAATATTAAAAGTTTAGGATATTATTCTATAACGTTTGATGATAGAATCACGTACATGTTGTGAACAAAAGATGAAACGTCAAAACTAATCAAAATGTGCGGTTATTTGGAATAGTAAATTGTTCAATTTTTTCAATAAAATCTAAACTTTGATAAAAAGAAATTCGATCAATAAGAAGACATAAAACATAAAAAGACTTATGTCATATTTTATAGTTGCGAAGTTTCGATGGTGTGGTGTGCCATCCTCTTGCGGCTAATTTGTTTAATAAAAACACCAAAATTAATAAATTACAATAAATAATAAATAACACAATTATATAAAAAATTAATAGTACCTGAATTGTATTACAATTTAGATTACATTGCAACTAGTCAAAATTAAAATAAATAAACATAAAAATAAATATATAACACGTAAACGTAAAAAGGACAAGCACGCGACGAATGCTGTCATTTCGATACAACGATCAAGTCAAAATGAAATTAAATATTAGAAAACACCATCTCTGCTAAAATATGGAGTTTAGTGAATTCTTTTTTCAATTTAAAAATCTAAACTATTGCGTATGTGGGGTTTCAGTTTTTTATAGATTTGTCAAGTGGTTCAAATAATTGTTTAGATAAAAAGGCGGTTGGTGAATAGATAGTTGAAACAACAGGTCTTAAAGGATTATCTTTTATATGAATTTTAAGAAGACAAAAAATTTATGAGAGTATTGAACTAATAAGACTGTAAATAGGCCTTAAAACGTATTAAAAAGAATTTTCATATAATCAAATTTCAATTAGCAGAAATTTATTTATTAAAATCTACATATATTCAGAATTAAAAATGATCTCTTTCAATACATTTCAGGTATAAATTAAATTTGTCAAATGGATGTCGAAACTGGTGCGATTGTGACTCTGCAAATTTTAGCAATTTGCTCAATAGTGGCGGCTCTTCTCGCTTATTTGATGCGACAATCGAGAAACACAGATGAAGAATTCGAGATGAGGTGCAAACGACATGTTCTAGTGACCAGTTGCGACACAAGCGTAGGGTTGCAAATTGCTTTGACACTATCAGAGGCAGGTTACAAGGTAACAAAATTAAATACTCTTTTTAAATCAAAAATACTTTTAATTATACCTTTAATTAAGTACAAACATTAATTATTTTATATTATTTTATTTATTTCATTATTTATGTTATTTTCTATTATTGCTTAACTTTATAGCATTAAAAAAGAGTAAAGTAAAAATAGAGAACAATTTTGTCTTTATATACAATTATTCTCTGAAGGAATGTATCCATTTAATGGCAGTCTCAAGTCAACAATGATTGTAGAATGAAATGTAGTGCAGATATATGTATAAAAATTTAAAAGAGCCTATCTATTTTATGTAAACTATGTTTTTTACAGGTTTTTGCTGGTTTGTTGCAACCAGAAGGAAATTCTCATGCAATAAAAATCATTAGAGTTGTTCAATCTCAAAGAGAAAAAGATCAAGACCATTCACGCTTGGAGTGTTCTGTGGGATTGGACGTACGTGCTTCGGGACAAATCGTTCCAGTGGAATTAGATCCAACGCGAGAGGATAGTTTACGTGCCTGTTTGGATGCAGTTAGATCAAAACTTCCGGCTGGTGAAGATGGTAATGGTTTTGTTTTCCAATTTTTCAGAGATAATCATTGGTCCAGGGAAATTAGGATATTTCTAGGATGGCCCTGTGATCACCGTGCATGAACACCCCTGGGATATTCTAGAATACCCTAATTTCCCTGGACATTTACAACGCTTACTAATATTTAAATTAAGGAGTGATTTATCTTTATTACTAATTTAAATAATTATAATATGTACGTAAATATACTGTTTTAGCATAATTTATTTTCTTCTTCCAGGACTCTGGGCAGTGGTACACACGGGAGGATTAGCGTTACCTGGTGTCATAGAAAAACAAGAAAGCTCTGCTTGGGAGTCGATGCTAAGGCACAATCTTGTAGCTGCTTTGCGAGCAGCCCGAGTGTTCATACCATTGCTACGTGCAAAGAGAGGTATTAATACTAAACTAAGATTAAAATAATTAATAATTTAAATTTAATTTTAGTTCTTTAGATTCTATCTTAGTGATTTTGAAAAAAATCAGCATTGTAAATGATGAATAAAAAAATACACTACTGCTGGAAAAATGAATTAAGAAATTCATACATGTTTTTATTTTGAAATAAACAGTTTTTGTTTTTTCAGGTCGCATTATTTTTCTCGGTGATTCGGGTTCAAATAATGGACCTGGATTGGTTGCCTTTAGTGCCTCTAAAAAAGCTGTTGAAGGAGCTGCAGAAGCTTTAAGGAACGAACTTACTTTTTCTGAGATCGACGTTATACTTTTAAAGCCACCTCCAGTAAATCCCCTCACTTTGTATGCGATACCCGTGCTTAAAGCGTAAGATTGTATTTCTTTAATGGCATAAAACTACTTAAAAAACATATATTATTTTTAAAAGATATAACAGTAAAATTATATTCATTCTTTGATTTTATCACTCGGTCGTCTTATTTATAAATAAATCGTTGAGTTTAACAATTCAAAGTCAAATTAGAAATAAATCAAAAATATTCATTTTTACCAATTTGGATGGGAGTGATCGTTAATCTCAACGATTTATTTATAAATATATTAAGAATTTCTGTCAAGTTAAAAGAAAATGTTTCAATTTTCACAAATGTTTTTTAAAGTGTACATTACATAAATTTACATTATTCTAAATTGTTATAAAATGCAAAATTTTTTTTAGGTCAGGAAACGTACGCAGTACTTCATACACGGAGGCTGTTTGGACGGCACCATTGACAGCTTATTCTGTAACAAATTCCTTAACTTTAGCGCTCACATCGCGAAATCCTAAAGTTTCCTACGACATGAATCTTAAACCTCACATTTTTTGTCGATAAGGAACGACTACTTTTGGAACTGATTATAATTTTAAGGAACTGTTAGAAGAAATGAATCAGAAATAATATATAAAAAATTATAATCAAAGTATTAAAACACTTCCTCTATGTAAGACTAATTTAAAAGACGATAGAGTAACAAATGTAAATAACTGTTTTTAAAATTTTTTTACACATTCTATTTATGTTAAAATTAAAAGGTGACTATATGTATATAATGCAAACAGCAGATAGAATAAACTCAAGGTGCTTTCTACGTACATAACAAAACACTAATAACTAAAATTAATAACTTATTTGGATGTAGTGATCCAAGGTTTGTGTTACATATCATCATTTGATTAATTACTTACAGTTTACTTATTACAAAGAAATATATAAGCATATTTTTCTCAAAGACTTTATAATATATTTTTAATAACGATGTTAATATTTTTAAAAACTAATATTTAATCTTGACAATTGAAATAATTAAAAATAAAGTCGATTTTTTTGGAACATGAACATTTTTACTTCAGTGCTCTTTCACCGATACTTTTCCCACAATTTTCCCTAGCATATCACAGAATATCTATCAATTGTGTTAGGAAATATTTATTATTTCCTACGGGTGTCAGATAACCTCTAAATAAAACACAAGGAATATTAGAAAACGATTAAAGAAATATTGTTTATTGAAATTAGACGATGAAATATTATATTTAAGTGAACACTGTCAATTGTAGAGAAAGAATATATATTAATAATAACAATTAGAATGAAATCAAACGCCACTTAGGCCGCGCACACGCTTTTTCGTCGCTCTCGACTTTCTTATCTCACGTCTCCTTATATTCTGCTGTCGTTCGTTGTCGCAGTCGTCTCGCTAGACCTTACACCTTAATCCGCATTCACACTCGTTTACAATCAGTCACACCATTAAGCCTAATTCACATTTAAACTAATATTCTTCGCCTAACAATTGTATATTAAATTTACAAAATTACCGTTAATTATTTTACATCCATGGATATAAAAAAACTGTTCCTCTGCGAAATGCAAAGGGTAAACATTCATTTATAGGGACATTGTTTTAAAATTGGGACCCTTTCCTTAAATTGTGTTTATAAAATTATTCATAAATTATGAAAATGGAAAGAGGAAGTTTCGAAACAGCAATTTTCTGCAACCAGCACGTACATCTCATGCACGTCGGAAATGCATAAATATACAGATATACATATGTACATATTACTCGTATACAACAAACGGGAGAACTGTGCATCACGTAGGTTACACTTTAGCATTAATTAATCCAGATGAGAGGCACGACTATATCAAGCACCTCGACTACACAATTTACACATGTAAAGAATAAGTAATAATACATACGTATATACGTGAACTCAATGGTTAAAGATTCCATACAGTAGAATTTACCAAAATTTACATTAAGCAGATTACCTTAATTCTCTAATGAGGCTTGACTCCTATATACTGAAGCAATCTACCGAGACTTTTACGCTCATTTTTGAAATTTCTGTATTTCATTCGTTTTGTGTGTACCTGAATGTATAGATGTATTCAACAAAAAATAATAAGCCATAAATAAATATCTGAAACTTATTTTAAAATATAATTATTTAAATTTACGTTATTAGAAAAAGGGAATTTTAATAAGTTATATAATTTTGGTCTAGAACTGCTACTTACTTATAAAAACCTTTAAACTGTTTTCAAAAGTCTAATCATAATACTAATAAAAATCTTTACGTATGTTTGCATAATTTTGACTCACTTTTTTATTGTTTATTTAGTTTTATTATTTTTCAGATTTAAACCTAAATGGTTCATTTATATCTATTAATTTTATCTTTCCTTAAATTTAAAAAATTCACTTTACAATTGATTTTTTTCTCAATAGCTTTAAAAATTTCAAAAAAGAAAAACAAAACAAAAGCAAGAAATTAAAAATTAACTTTTCAAACAAACAGTCACGTCATGTTAAAACTTTAGGAATAGTCAGATAAAAGAACAATTAAAAATAGAATCAAGCGATGGTTATATCACGCAAAGCAACATGCGCAGCGTTTAAAGTAAGTTGCAACTTTTTTAAATAATCATACCCTAAAGGTTACAGCTATTGATTTGATTGAATTAATTATGTCATGGAAATATATTTATTTGATAATATGCAAGTAATCCATTATTTAAATAAAATCATCATTAGAAAAGAGTGCAGAAAATAAAAGACAGGCAAAATTAAACGAATCAGATGTTTCTTTTAATGAAGAATAAAATAGATATTATTGAACATGTATGAAGAGTCGGACTTTTTCCTTGTCAGAGATAAGTAAACGACATAAATAATTGATAGATAATTTACAACCTTTAAATTTAAGGAAATATATATTCATTATAATTGTAATTTGCTATAGATCTATTCATTCCCCAATCTTTGACTAGCTATATTAAAGAAGCTGCAAATGGTCTTCGAAGCATATTTACTGATTTGAAAAATGAAAATTATTCCAACTTTTTTCTATTTATGTGTAGACTTGCACCCAAAATCCAGAAATTATGTTTCTAAGATTCAAAACTCATCAGATCAAGAAGAAAAATTCAAAGTCAGAGCTCTGGTGGATCCAGGATCGAAGATCATTTCAAGTCAACACATAGCAGAAAGCTCAATGGAGAATACGTCGTACAAATTCCTCTCAAAAAACCAACATCACTTCTTGGAAATTCAAAAATGCTGCTGTGAGAATCTTAATAAGATTAATCACAAATGTTGAGAGAACTAGTGAGCGAGTACATGGTGGGAGATATAACGAAATCGGGTTTTGCGAAAATGTCCGAAAAGAGGCGAATGATTTTGAGACGATTGCTACGCGGAATCAACCTGTGTATGGCGGGAGGCTTTCCTCTCAAAAAATGGATAAGTAATGAGTCAACGACGCTTCAAAACTTACCTGCTGAAAAACAAATACTACAAAAAACAGTGTCTATTGATTAATCCTCTACAGAAATGGTTCATGCTCTTGGAATGAATTGGAATCCTTCAAGTGATACCTTTTACTTTACTTCAACGATTACAACGCAAACTAAAGTGACAACAATCAACACCGTCGACAATTGCTAAGCTTTACGATTCTCATGGATTATTATCTCCTCAAACTGGATTGGGATGATCAGCTACCATCATTTCACATTGAAAAATGGAACGCCTTCATTCAACAATTACAATCAATCGACACCTTATCATTTCCACGCTGGCTGAAAATTACATCATGCACCATCGAAATTCATGCATTTTGTGATGCATCTCAGCAGGCTCTTGCTGCCGCCATTTATATACGAGCTGTTGATCACATAGGAGACACAAAATCTAACCAACAAGCCTTAAATCTGGAAAAAGTTTCTGTTCACATCTAAACAGATTCAGCAATCATTTACACCTGGATCAACAATCACCCATCTCGTTGGAAGGACTTTGTTCATAATAGAGTTTGCTTCCTTCAAGAAAATCTACCAACTGCCAAATGGCACTCCATTTCCGGTAAAGAAAACCCTGCTGACTTAGCTACTTCAATTCAACTTGCTGAATGTTCGAGTTGGTGAAATGGACTTGAGTGGTAACAACATTCGTACCCTTCATGGAGACACTCAACTAACTTTGACCTACATCAAAAATGAATTTTGGATACTAGGAGAAAACAGTGGTCATTCAACCCACCTGCAGCACCACACTTTTGTCGAATACCTTCAACGTTACCAGATGACAAGCAAATGGAATCAAGTTACGGACTGTACTAATTATTCTCACTTGTCGCTTAAAACTTTTCAAACAAAATTGTTATAATCAATATATATAAATCAGTGAATAATCAATAAACTATTATTTTTCTTGTCAAATGTGTGAGTTTAAGTTCCCAAATTATTAAATGTGCAATTTTTCTAAACACCCTGTAACGTTGATTTTAAATAATCACGTTATAAAAACCAAATTGAGTTTTCGCCGAAACTTATTCAGTTAATTCTTGATTAATAATTATAAATTAAATGCGGTAGCCAGAATCGAATAAAGTCTCATGTGCATCTACAGTATCTCCTAATACAGATAATTCACAGCTTTTAGGTGACTTCTTGAGAATTGATGAGAGTATGATTAAAAAGGCAATGAGTAAAATTTCTCTCAAAACTACATCTGGATTTGACCTAATTCCTGCCTTTGCTATACGTAAACTTTCTCAAGCGCTAATTGAACCATTATTGATAATTTTTAATAAATCTCTTAATAATGGCATTTTTCCTTTTGTTTGGAAGGGTACAAAGGTTTGTCCTATTTATAAGAGTAGCAATAAATCAGAGATAACAAATTACCGTCGAATATCTATTATAAACAATTTTTCCAAAATATTTGAAAAGTGCATTTATGACTTTGTGCTTGATAAAGTATCTGCTAATTTATCAATATATCAACATGGCTTTATTTCAAAAAGATCAACCCCTACTAATTTGTTGGTGTTCACGCAAGATTTATTTAATTTATTGAATGATTACCAACAAGTTGATGTAATCTATACAGATCTATCAAAAGCTTTTGATAAAGTTAATCATACTTTGTTGCTTGATAAACTTCTTACTTTTGATATATCTGATAAACTATTAAAACTAATAAAATCATATTTAGTAAATAGACCTAATCAAGTACAGTATAATGGACATATTTTAAAACCATTTTTCCCGTCATCTGGTGTTCCTCAAGGATCCAATTTGGGTCCACTTTTGTTCTCAATTTATATGAATGATGTATCAATGCATTTAGGCTGCCCTTATCTTCTTTATGCAGATGATGTTAAATTATATACACCTATTTCTAATTTAAACTCTTGCTTATCTCTTCAAGATAACCTAAACATTTTTAATAATTGGTGTTGTGACAATAAATTTAATCTGAATGCTACTAAATGCAAGATTTTATCTTTTACTAGAAGTTCGTCAATTTTGGAATACCAGTATAAAATTAATAATACTGTGCTTGGGAGGATTTATAGAATTAAGGATCTTGGAGTCACTTTCTTACCTAATTTGTCTTTTAAGGACCATATTAGTGAAATTGTTAACAGCGCTACTAAGACTTTAGGATTCCTAATTAGATCATGAAGACAATTTAAGAATAAATCGACCTTAATTGTACTCTTTTAAACATTGGTTCTAACAAAAGTTAATTATTCTAATATTATATGGTTCTCTAGTTTTCAAAAATATATTGATGCAATTAATCAATGCCACAAGCAGTTTATAAAATTCTTAGCTTGGAGAGAAGATAAAGTTAACCCTCCTAGAGGAATTGATTTTAAAATTTTGCAGAATAGGCTCGGAGTTTGGTCAGTGGAAGACAGACAAAAATTTTCAAATATTATTTTTACTTTTAAGCTTCTAAAAGGTATGATTGACTGCCCGTTTATATTACAATTACTTCCATTTAATGTTCCGCAATATACTATAAGAAATTATGCTCCTTTTTATCTACCATCAGTTTTCAATAAACAGTCACCAATATACAATATAATAATAATAATATAATCAATAGTATAATAGTATAATATTATACAATAGTATAATCAATAGTTTCAATAAAAAACGTAACTTCGTGTAAATAAAATATTGAGCTCGGTAAGAGCTAGTCCGGGAAAGTTCTTTGTTTTGTTACAGCATCGTGACCCGGGTAGTTTTCCTACCTGGTGCCGGGGAAGTTCCCTAAAACGTGTCATCGATGGTGTATTATAAGTTCGAAGTGTGGAATTTATAATTCGGCAATTTGGAATCCGTAAATTGCCATTTTTGTAACGATTCGCGGGTAAAATCCGCAAGTGAACGTAAAGATCGTTACAACCCTTTATAGACCAAACTGGTTTTAATCATTGATTAACTTTTTATTGGGCTTGATAGAATTAGCCATTAATAAATTAACTTTTATTTTACTCGAATTAAATGATTTTGACATCAAAACCTAAAAAACTCTTCTGTTTTGTTATTAATCAGAAAAGAATAAAAATATTCTCTATTGGAATTTAATATATGTTTTAATTGAGAGGATAAATTAAGAGGTTATTCGAAAAAGGGATTTTTCTCCAAATACGAGATTACTTTTCTTTAGGTGCAGAAACATGGCCCTTTAATAATCAGATTATTAGCATGGAATCTTATTTTTATAATTGCGTTGTTACAAAAAACATTTAAATTTGATTTACAATTTTAATCCCCAAAATGTCTATTTCAAACGATAAACTTGTCGAATTCTAAAGTAAATTGGCGAAAAAATATAAAGATTTACCTGTACAAACTACAAAGACTGTGACAAGATCTGGGAAGAAAAATACAAAGACGGATAAATTATAGTAGAATGAACAAAAGAGGACGAGATGTGAAATCAATTATACCCTGGTTGGAGGTATAGTCGAATTCAAGAATGCCTTTCACGGACAAACGTGTTGAGCTCATAAGTATCGATGGCTAACAAAGTGTGACACGTTTAATCTGTGTAAGGTATTCTTGAATTTTACTGTACATTAAACCGTTCTCCAAAATCCTTAAGTTAATAGTCAGTCGTCATGAACGAAGTAGCTCCCTAGCTTTTAAGTCATTACATTTTGTAATCTTTATTGTCACCTTAGTATTTTTTTTTTTTTTTTGCTTAGGGACTTTTGGGAAATCTGCCTACAGATACCTTGCATTCCGCACTCCAAGGTTATGTGGGGTTGGTATGATAAAAAAAACAAAAGGAAATATAAAAAAAGAAAAATAAATAAATGTTACAATAAATTTAACAAACTGGCGACCTACTACCAGCCCGACCCACTAAAACCCGTAACCCTTCTTTTGGAGCCCTTTACCATCCCTCGGAACTGTCGTAAGACTTTAGCCTTCGAGGGTGGCGCTCCAACTCTGTCGCTAATGCGACTTTCTGCTTTTCTCTGCGGTTATCCTGCGTTAATAGTTAAAAATTTAAAACTATTTCAATATAAAAGCGGAATTAACAGCACAACAATAATAAAAAAAATGTTTAATCAAGTGTAAACAGTCAAAAGATAAAATTGCAAACGGATATATAAAAAAAAGAAAAAAAAATAATAAACGCTTATATAATATTAAAAACATAAAACGGAATAAATTAAAATTGTATAAGGACAAATAAATCACAAAATAAATTAATAAAAGCAAACGAACAAAATTAAAAGCTGTTTAAATTACGCTTTTTGGCGGCCGTCGAGATCCTTCCTCGACATAACCGAGATTATGAAGTTCTCGACTTGCCGCCAATTCTCCTCTGACTGGGTCATCAGCGATACCATGTTCTCCGGTGTAACTTGACTGTTTACACCTTCGAACATGGCCTGCCTCTCCAAGTCCCATTTCTTGCATGAGAAGAGGGTGTGCTCCGCGTTGTCCTCAGGGAACTGGCAATATGCGCACACCTCGTTCTCGCGTTAAACCGTTCTCCAAAATCCTTAAGTTAATAGTCAGTCGTCATGAACGAAGTAGCTCCCTAGCTTTTAAGTCATTACATTTTGTAATCTTTATTGTCACCTTAGTATTAGGAGTACATTTGTAAAAAGGGTATGTCCTGTACATATCTAAATAAATAAATAAACAATTCAAACTACATCATTCAAATTTTTTGATTGATAATTGTTAAAAATTAGTTAATTTTTTTGTATAAATAGATTATTATGTAAATATACCAAAAATAATAGACCTTCTTTATCATTCTATTAAATTTTGTCAATGGAGAACGAGCTACTTTTCAGTTTTTTGTTCTGGTTTAAAGAATCTGATTCCAAAAACTAATTTATTGGTTAAGATTCTAACTTAAATTCAACAATTTTTTTGAAAATCATTGGCAACTGAATTGTGCAGATATTAAAATTTTTGTTTTTTACTATAGTTAATTTTTACTAAAAATACTATTAGATATGAATTAATTTAAATTTTCTACGTATTTGCCAATTTTAGTTGGCACCCAGACCATCCTAGTGTCTAATCATATTTTTTCCTATTTTCTTTTTTTCTATTCATTCAAGGTTGTTATTGTCTTTTCCTTGTCCAGAAAAGGGAAATGTGTTCTACATATCCTCAGTTTTCATGTAGTTTTTCGCAAAGAATGTCACGGTCTCTATTAAATTTCTACGAAATTTCATTTACTCGTCTACCGTTAGAAGTTATTGTCTTCACTGTCTTTTTGCGTTGATAGTGGTGAAATTTTCAATGGCATTAGTTAATGTCACTTTCTTCCTCTGTTTATGCGTCAAATCTACACAAGAAAAAATATTTAATGGGTTTATGTCGCTTTATTTTCTTAGTAAAATTTATAGAAGCGAATAAATTCTAGTAATGGACATACAAATTATATACATACTTAATTCCGAATTAAAATTTACTATATTACAATAACTTTAAATTATATATAGAACAAAACGGTATTTATTGTTAGAAGAAAGTATTAAATTTTGTAAAATAAATCGATTAATTAAAACATCTTTTTTGAAGAACGTATTTTATTTAAATTGTATTAGAATTTATGTTACAAATGATAAACACCTTTCAATAAAGGTTATTTAAAAACATGTGTCAAAAAATATGTATATATTCAATGAATTTAATAGAAAAAACATCCTATTCTATTTTTACGAAAATCTACCATAAAGAATATAAATTATTTTAAAGTATAATAAAATTCATTTTAAAATTTGTCTTTATATTGATGAGAAAATTTAAGGTCATAATTATTTCTGAAAAATTATTAGTTTTGGTGAAAGTTTCTGAACTTTCTCCCAATTTTTAATTTTTAGATTGTTAGAACACTTAAATTTGCCAATTACTGTATATAGTTGCTTTAAGTCGTAAAATGTGAAGCCACAGCTGTGATATCCATCACATCAAATATGAATAATCTTTTTAGTGCTTTTTTAATTTTTGAAAAATAGAGAATACTATATTTAGATAAATAAATTTAAAAAATAATGTTGAAAGTGGTTATAATATTAAAAATATGATATTGCAATCAATTTTATAACAGTTATCTAAAAATATAAACAATTATCTATATCTGAAACTTATAAAAAATTAACAATCATTTTGAAAACATTAAAGAATAAAAATACAAAATTTGAGAATATAACCATTGCATTTTTTTCTGGGGTACTTGTGTACCCCAGGTGTACTATCTAGGATTCATAGTAAATATAATAATAATAATATAAATAGAAATAAATAATACAAGCTGAAAGGAGTCGAAATCAGACCAAATGTACGTAGAAACATAATGTTATAAAAATGTTGAACTATCAAACTAAAGGAAATATTACTTTTTCAACCTAAATATATGTATAAATAGAAATGGAGAAACAAGATAATTAAATTTTGAAGCTTTATCAATTTTTTTATAATAGGTACATGGCGTAATATTATTCTAATAAAATTTTAATTTGAAAAATAAATAAATATATTTTTATCGTTTGAACGTTGAGATCTTTAAGGACATAAAAAGTAAAACAAATATATAACCTTAAATTATTAATTCACAGATGTAAGGAGGAGAATTAGTTCCCTAGAAAATTTTCAGTTCAAAGTCGTTTTTAAATAAAAATAAAAAATTTTGTGGTATACAAAAATGTTATAAATATCCTTCTTGAGTTGGATATGTGGCATAATTTTTCAGACCGTCTTCATGATGATCATCTCTATGGAGACCTTGAAAATGATGATTTTGACCATGTTTGTCATAAGTACCGCTGGAGTGATCGTTTTTACCAGAAGTGTGCACCACTGCATGAAATCCATCTTTATCCGCGTGGTAACTCACCACACGAATTGTACCACCTGGTTCTATCACGCTGTATTCTCCATGAACAGTGTTTCCTAATAGTGATAAAAAGAGTAAACATAACCAACATGTGCTGATCCTAAAATATGTGTTTGAACTTTGTACTAAAATACAAAGTAATTCAGTTATTCAAAATTCGGTAATATTTGCTTTACGGTTCTTAGGATAGATAGAAAGCTAAGATTCTAAGGAGTGATTCTGTAGAACTATAATTATTTTTTTTCTATATTTTTTGAAATCTGCTAAGAGTCAAAATAAGAAATTCATAATTTGTTTATGATTTGAACTCACCGTCTCTGTGTTCCTTTTGCCCATGAAAATCACCAGTGTGGTGATCTTGAACACCATAAGAAAATTCATATTTTGGATGTGCAACGTAATCCTGAGAATAATGATCGTGGTGATGATGATGATGATGTTCACCATGCAGATAATCAGGCTCACTATGAGGAGCAAAATATGGGACTTTCACTTCGAAATCAGGACCCACAACTGGTCCATGAAAATGCATAAAAGAATGAGCTGCAGATGAGAAACCAGCGAAAACTGAATTAGAGCCTGCTACAATTATTGCCAGTATGTTAAAAATCTGAAAATCATTTATTAAAATATGTAAAAAATCATCAAAAAACCTATGCATAGTTAAAGCTAAATTATTGTAATTATTTCATAAACACTTTGTTTCTTATTGACAACTTTATTCTTATGAGTACTCATTCTTAATTTTTTTATTTGCATATTTTTTGATATCTAATGAAATAGGCACGATGACAAAAATAATAAACATAAAGTTTTATTGTTGATATTCTTTTAATCGATTATCGGAAGAGTAATGAATGAAACACTATTTCATTATTTGTTGTGCAACTTTTCAGTGTCTTGGTTTGACACTATCACCAGGACACTTTATTAAAAAATGAAATTGTAAATCTTCTTTTTTATTGATCATATAATCGTTAAATTTAATACGTAACATTTCAGAAATTAATCGTTTTTTATAATTTGATTCCAATTCTACAATTCTAACATCATCAAAATTGAAGGAATGATTAAGTGTAGTTTAATGTTCATTAAACACAGATTCAATTTTTTTCTTTTTATGTTCCTTGATTCTTTTTTACAAATTACGTTTTGAATCACCGATGTAAGGGGCAGAACAATTATTACAATTAAATTTGTAAACGATAACAGTCTGGTTCCATTTGTTATTTGCATCCTTTCCTAGTTCAACAACTGAAGTCAAAGGCTTATTAACCATATTGTAATTGACAATAAATTATAATCTTTTAAGTTCTTTGATAATTGTAAGTAACTGTCATTAAAAAGAATGCAAATTTTTTGAATACGAAGTGCCCTGGACAGGGGCACGATGCCAATTTTGAATTTTAAGATTCAAAGTATTATTTACTTACTGGGTACTTACTTAGAAATTAATTGCAATATAAAATAATAATTAAAATACTGAAGCTTTTACATTCTAGTAACATGAAAAATGTTGTCAGTACAAAAGTTAAATGTCTTTTAGGATCATTAGAATAATATTCTTTTACATAAAATATTATATATCATAATCTTATTAAGTTAAAGTACTGTTTTCTGTTAAATAAGAGTTAGAATTTGCTTTTATTTCATGTCTAATTAATTTTGCCCAAAACTAGCAAAATTGACATTTTTATATATTTATTAATTTATTATATTATTAATATTTTTTTAACCTTCAAAAACAAAAAATTCAGAAACTAAGAATGATAATTAATCTGTTAACAAGTGTCAGTAACTTATTTTTTATAATTAACATAAGAAAAGAAGACCTGAGAAGACCTAAAAAATAAGGAATTCCTTGAAGGGGCCAAAACTGGTGCATCTACCCTATTTAAAATCATGAATTTCTAACAACCAAAGTATTATATATATATATATATATATATATATATATATCCAGGGGGTCGATTACGTAAATTGATTTGATTTTGATTGACTTTCACCGCATTAAAATTTTTTCACTATACACGTGTTTTTCAGTGACAGTTTGTGTCGAAAATGTCACTAAATCACAAGATATATACACTTATAATCTAACTGTTATTGTTTATCATTCACTAAACAAATTTTTAATTTCTATAAGTTTGCGAAGCACTTTTAATTTAATCATGAACTGTCACAAAAAATTCACAACACTTTTCTTTCACTTAAAACTCTGCGAAATGAAATGCAAAATTTGATTTATTTAAAATTATTAAAAAAATAAAATTGCAAATTAACTTCAATTAATAATAATAATTCTATTACTCGGTTTTCAAATTAATTAAGTTTTAAAGGTGAATATTAAAAGTTCATAATTCGAAGATTATCAACAAATTTTTAATAGTTGTACCTAAATTATTTTTGAATTTTTTAATTGTTCTATGTGATGTTAATAAGAATGCCAAAAATATTTTCTTAGCTTTTCTCTGTGTAATTTAATTGTTTTAAATATATTTCATATTTTTTTAGAAAAGTTTTCTTTTCTTTGTCATCAGTAAATTTTTTTTCGAACTACCTTAAGAATCATCCTCATTTTGTTATTAAGACGGTCAAATAAGAACTATGACTTTCAAACGTGATTTCTACGCTTTTATACTAGATTCACAGTATAGAAGTAGTAACTAAATAACTACTGCATTTAATATGGATTTAATTTGCACATCTTTTAAGTGGTAGCTCTTAAATCCTTCCTGTAATTGCACCCTCATTTGAATGACATTACTCAAACTTTTCGCTAGTACAAGTTATAAATTACATCAATATAATTAAAACAACATTTTAGCCTCTACGTTTCTTCAACATTTAAGATTTTAACATAAATATTAGTTATAAACATTAAGGATTATAAAAAAAATCATAGAAATTTCCATGTCTGTACATTGACGCTTAATAACTTTTGCCCACCTGACAGCGATTAAAGAAATTTTTTTTGAGTCTTTTGTGGCCAATTTTTTTTTAATTTCTCTCATTACTTTATAAAACATGTGTGAGTTTAATTACAATCAATCCTCTACTTTTCATACTATATTCAATTAAATATAATATAAATAACCACATTACGAATTTTCGCAGAATCTGTTGAAAAACATACTCAAATGAAACTATAATTACACACTTAGACAAAGATGAGAAAAGCTTAAAAGACAACCACGATTGTTGTATATAATAATAAATAATAATTTAATCAATTATGATATAAAGCATAAACAGTTTTAAATAAACAGATATTTTATTGTTTGAATAGCATTTTCGTAAGTAAATAAAGTAATAGTATGCGACACTTATGCATAGGAAAGTGATTGGTCCACATCTTTTTTGTCGCGTCGTACTAAATATAATGGATTAAATAACAATGCAATGGCGAAATTTTGCGACAGGCAAAAACCTTACGGCGGTTACAGCTATATAAACTGGCCCAACTTTGATACTGTATCATTCAAGTTTATGATCCTAGTGAATACAAGAACATGGCCATGAAGGTTCGTAATATACTACAATTTAATTAGTAGCTCAATTGGATTCATGATTGTAAATTAGATTTAAAGTTTGTGAATTATTAAAACCCAATTAACTCATTTTAGCACAATATTGTGTAAATACTATCCACCTTGTAAAAATTTTGTCAACTAATATTCACTAAACGTTGCTTAGCAATAATTATAAAATATTGTGGTAACACTGACTTGAAATATTATAATATATTTAATATACTGTTATATTTTATAATGTTGCTTCAATTTTGTTATGAGGTAGACATATCAATGTTGAGACTATATTGACTCAACATTATCAGGTAATATTGTCAATATTTAGATTTAATATTTTTATTATAATCAAATATTATAAATACTACGAGTTATAAATTTGCTTATGAACTGATAAATTTTTCAAGTAAATTATAATTTAAAATGTAATTTATAATTAGTTTTTTTGCAAGTATCATTGTATTTGAAACAATACTGTTATAGAACAGAATAAGAAATAATTAATTTGTAGTAATTTATTTATAAAAAAATGTTGACATGTTTTAATGAAGGAAAATATTTACTAATTTAAATAAACTCTTAAAATTTTTATCTTTCTATGCAGTTTGTTGCCATTTCGGCTGTTCTGGCTCTTATGGGAGTTCAGTATGCATCAACACACCATGCTCATAGCTTCTCTCACTTCCATGGACCAGTTGAGGGACCACATCACGAAATTTCAGTTCATGACAAACACGGGCATCATCACATTGATTATGTAGCTCATCCCAAATATGAATTTTCTTATGGCGTTGAAGATCATCACACTGGCGATTTTCATGGACAGAAAGAATACCGCGACGGTAATGTTTTACATTTTTATAATAAAATTTAAAAACCGTTGTTTTCTTAAAACTAAAAGAAATATTTTTACAAAAAATCGAAAGTAAAATTTCGGTTAGGTGCAGTAGACACATTGCACAGAGCTTGCATGCGTCTACAAAAAATTTATAAATAATAGACTATTTGCTTGAAATAATTTTGTTTGTTGGTATTCAATTCTTAATCATATTTTTCAATAAAATAAATTAGCTATATTTTACGACATATTAAAAGAGCATCATAAATGTAAAAACAACTACATTTCTGGTAGTTTTTTTTAATTGCAATAATATCAGTAAATTGACAAACAAGCGAGCAGTATAATATTGTTTTCAAAACACTTCAAAAACTGCTGCACTGTTGTACGGAGTTAAATTATTTTTGACGACTATATATAAAATTTACGAAAAATTGCGTCTTTTCGACAAGAAATTTATGGAAAATTTTTCGGGCTTTAATCAGTCTCTAAATTTTATCTGTTAATATTAACACTTGAACTCTTTTCGTTCTGTACCCATAGGAAAGGATGTTCATGGTGAATACACTATCAAGGAACCAGGTGGCAATGTCAGAAGTGTTAAATATCATGCTGATCCTCATGGTGGATTTTTTGCTCATGTGCATAACTCAGGAGGCAATGATCATTCAGGCGGCACCTATGGTGGTCACGGTCATCACGGTTATTAACGATTTTCTAAAAGATGTTTTAAAAAGAAATAACGTATTACTTAAAATACTCATTTCTGAATACATTGTTACTTTTTTCTGTTTCGTTTGTACGTAAAATACATATTTGTTTGTGATTATTAAATATAAATTGTTAATTTTTATTTCCTACATTCACTTGAATTTTAATTTACATTATTTTATTTTGATATGCATATAACTATCTAATAGTAGCTTTCGGTTTCCTTCAGATAAGTAAACTGATGCGCGAATATTTCTATAATTAATTAACCGTGTTGCGCAATTTCAAACAGTGGTCGCCATTTAAAAATGGCTTCTTGAAAGTAAACATAATTTTCAAAAGGATTTTTCTCCTAATTTGGACAGTTTGTGCTGCCCTCTGGCAGTGGTTTTTCCACTTGCTTTAAATAATCTTACCTTTTTTGAAGTTTGAAAATTAAAACTATAAAATTGATGTTCTCATTTATTTTTATTATTAAATTTTTAAAAGTTAATTAATTGTAACAAACAATTATCAAATTTTCTTTTAATCTTTTTTAATAAAATCATATACATAATTTTCTCTTTCTCAATGACAATATTCCAAGTTATCTTAAAAATTAAAGAAAAAAGTTTGCTGAATTTACTGACATACTGTTTGTATTGAATCATTAGTTTGCCGAACTGTCATGTCATACGTTCATGTAACAAGATCCACACGTATTTAAACTCCTACATGGAGTACAACATATCGTTTGTATATCTTCATTACAAATGCAGCAAATGTTAGCAGCCATAACTGTTTAGATATTATTGTAATCCAGCCTACATAACGTGTATGTAATTTTGTTCCCCTCGAATCGTAATATATCTGGTACAGCACTCTTCACATGCGGTCAAATGACCACAGGACACGAAGTATGTAGTGAATAGGCGGTACGTACCTACATAGGCGTGCAGCATACGGGTTCATTGGTTTTTAGAAAATGAAAATAGAAAAATAATATGTTCTGGTAATATAACATTATCATCTGCATCATTTAATTCACCATTGACAACTTTAAGTAAAAAATCCACAAAGTCCGTTTCTTGTGGTAAAGGCGTAAAGCTCTCATATTATCTGTTAACCCTT
The DNA here is from genome assembly GCF_015476425.1 of Leptopilina heterotoma. Lineage (NCBI taxonomy): Eukaryota > Metazoa > Arthropoda > Insecta > Hymenoptera > Figitidae > Leptopilina > Leptopilina heterotoma. Next base: position 2,100,005 of record NW_025110861.1, on the reverse strand, counting down.
TAACTCCCAAATGTGCTGTTTTTCGACTTGAATTTCAACTTCGTACAATTATTAAAAGAAAGCAAAAAATTTCAAAAGTACCATATAACCAATTTCCAATTTTTCCTTTCATCCAATTTAACCAATTTCCAGCTTTGTTTTTATCCAATAGAACCAATTTCTAATTTTGACCTTTATCCAATTACAGACGATTTGCAAATTATAAAAAAAATTTTAATTTATTAATAAACATCAAAAAAATTATAACAAATTTTTTAACTTTATTAATAATAATTAACATCAAAAACAAAACACAACTCAATTAATTATTTAATGATTGAAAAAATTTAGAAAACAGTATCTTAAGGGCATCCGGGAAATAATACTGGTTTCGTGATAGACGTCTCATTTAAAAAGAAAAGAATATTTTGAGTCGGGAATTTTTGGTAAATATAGAGAAATGCTCTGGGACCAGCGGTCCTCTCGGAATTTAGAGAAATTTTGATAGATAATTATTGAAAAAAATTGTTTAAATATACGGAAAAAAGGGGTTTTTCACGGTTCAGTATAGACGTCTCATTTTGAGAGGATAAAATATTTCGGGTTCATATTTGGAGGGGTCATAGAGGAAGACTCTCCGAGGAGCGGCCCTCTCCGTTTTTGTAATAATTTTGCGAGGAAATTATTTTATTAACGATTGAAAGTGGAGTAATTTGAGATTAATACATTTCCTCAGTTCGAGTCGCGACCACTTCCGAGAATTGGCGCCACCTCCTTGACCATTGACACATAGATCCACTTGTCTGTGTGTTCGCCGCCATATTGTCTCTCACTTTCGCCAAAAATCCAACTTTTGTAATTTCGTTTTTCAATATTTATTTCAAAAATTACTTGCAAATTTCGAGAATATTCTTTATCATCATGAATTCCCCTAATTATCATGATAAATCCGAACTAAATATCTCTAATTATTTAGGAGTGAGACGACACGCGGGAAAACACTTTTTGTGCTCGATTTTTCCCGGATGCCCTTAATTTAATTCTATTATTATTTACTATTCACTTATTATCACTAATTATATTCACTAATACTTACTATTCACCAAATCACTATTTACTAATTCACAAAGTATTCACTAATAATTCACTTATTTAACTTTATATTCACTCACATATAGTGAGTGAATTCACCAGTGAATTATAAAGATTTTTTAATTTAATTTTCGTTGAAGACATGTAGAACGTGTCCCAAGGAAAATAATCCACGATATGATTTTTAAATTAAAAAAAAATATTCGTTCTTATATTTAGGTGCGGTAGGCCCTAAGCGTGAGTGTCCTTTTCGCACTCGTAGATTGATTCTGAGGCTAATATATATTATAATATATGTATATTAGACCGATTAGACCTGTATTAGACCCTACGAAGGATTACCACAAACAATACGAACGCTTGAACAATAAATAGCCTTTGTAAATGAGGGACCCAGGTAATAATATTTTCTTTCTTCCTTCATCGCAAGGAAAACTATAGATAAAAGTCAATATATATATATATATGTATACTTTTATAATTAAAACACAAAGGGTAACGGCGCTAGTAACGCCGGCTCTGGTTTCTCTCTTTCTCTAAAGGCAATATAAATAATAATGTCTCTCTTTACCTAATTTGCATATCTACTCGTTTCATATTAAGGATTGCTTGTTGTGATACTCCTTTCTGTCTCGGGCGCCCTTGACTTTAACTCGAATCACAACAATCACCCAAAACAAATAGCGGTCGTTGTTCCCATGTAGCTTGTTTTTCATTTTCTCTACTTATATTATTACTAATAATTATTATTACAATATTGTTAAATTAAATACAACAAATTTGGGGTTTTGCACATATTATAATAATATAATAATACTCGTTTGAGAAATAATAATTTTGAAAAATTGTTACTGAAAAAGGTTAATCATAATACAGAAAGAGATGTAAAACTTTGGAAGTTCTTTTTCAGTAATAATTTTACAAAATTATTATCTTTCAAACGAAACAAAATACCCTTATCAAATTTTAATAGCAGGTAAATTATATATGAATATTAAAACATGTGCAAAACCACAAATTTTTTTAAGCTTCCAGAAAAAAGTTTCAAGCTTCGAAAAATTGTGAAAATTTTTTTCAATAAAATTTGTAAATTCAAGTTAATATCTTTAAATGGAATAATTGTGTATGATAATTACATCAAATTTACACACAAGATAAATTGATTTATGTTTCTGGTAGGTAATATTATCTAATATTTATTAGTTTTTGAATAATAACGTTTCCAAAAATTTGGAATTCATCTTGTTTCACATACATTAAAACTAGATTTTTTAAAATATGTCAGCGACCATTCTCAGATGATTTTCAGTGTATGAACCATAAAGCAAAATAATTATTTCTTAATAATTCGTCTAACCAATAATTTTTATATAATTTTTATCCGACCTATCAAATTTAAAGACTTTCATTTTCTTAAAGGAATTTTTGCAAGTGGTCACACAATTTTGAACAATAATAAATAAATATCTTAGTGTATAGACAAATTTTATAGTTGATTAAAATCTTGAAAATATAATTACATATTTGTACGCTCTTTTAACTGCAATGTTTCCATTAGAATTTTAAAATTTCATCGATCTTAATATTTCTAGAAACCAAGGTCCGCTGATTTCATTTCACATCTATGAAAATTCATGCTTTTAATTACGACTCGATTCTGCATCTTCATAAATATTCAGGGGGACTAGTGCGAGTTCAACACGGAAAAAGTACATAATCTACCGCCGATTCTTTTCTATGTGCATATTTCACTTTCATGATTATTATTATTATTAAATTTTTTTTCAAGTATGAACATTTTTAAAAACTTTTTTCATATTTTTTAAGTATAAATAAATTTAAGAACATTTTTACTATGGCATAATAATAGTCTCTACAAAAGTGTCTGTCTCTTTGCTTGTCTGTTGAAAAATTTGTCATCATCATAAATGGAATAAGTTTAGTTAAGTCACATGGAAGAGTTTTGCTATCTAGATATGGTCAAATCCACGAAACTTTTTTTTTTATAAGTTTACCATCTTTTAGGAAAAAATAGTGATAGTTTTTATTCTTCTTGTTTTTTACGTTTAATGATTTTTACACTGTAATGAAAAAAGGGGTGTTCTCTAAATTATGGACGGTAGTGTAATATATATTATATTGTGGGACATAAAAAAATTTGGATTACAATAATAGTAATGGAATAAATGTCACGGAACTGAAATTATTAAAAATTTTAAATTTTACTTAAAATTTTAATTCATAAATAAAGAATTAATATCATGTTACAAAATATATGGTTTTTGTAGTTATTTCTTTTAGAGAGAAAGTCATTACAGTAAGCCAGACAATCTGCAATGTGTTATTTATCATCTAAAAGTAATCTTCAAAAAGAAAATGATAAATGTTTTATAAAAATCAATAATTCAGGTTCCATTATGCTTGCTAAATTTTAGCTTTCTCTTTGACAAGGAAATGTACAAAAAACGCTACAGATACGCAACCTGATTATGCGATATTCTTTTGTATGAGACTAGTGAATTTACATGAACCTTTTAAAATGAGGTGTGAAGGCAATTTAGAAACTAATTTTATTAGCAACATTTTTTAAGAACTTTAATAAATTGGACATTTACATTTTTTAATTATTATAAAAATATATATTACATTATATACATTTTACAATTAATTTAAATGTAATTCAACAAAATGTTGAAAATAATAAATTATTATTTATTTTCTAGCAGATGAAATTCAGCAACAAGTAGATGAGGAAGAGGAGATTGTGTGAATGTGAATTTACACCAAGAAAATATATTAAATTTGCAAATTTTTATAGACAGTATGCAGCCAACCAAATTAGGTCATTTGTAATTATTTGTAACACTCTGCAAAATCTTTTTTGAACCCGACGTACACAAAGTATTTTCTGTAGCTGTATTCTGTGACAAGACAAATCCAAGAAGTGTCGATAATTATTTGGAAGAGCTCAGAGATTACAAGAAAATGGACTAATGATTGAAGATAAGCATTTTTTAATAATATAAAATGTATAATTTGTGATACGCCTGCAAGGGCCTTCGTGAAAAATACTTTAGGGCTTAAAGCTTTTGTATCTTGTGAATGACGTGAAATTATTGACTATTCAGAGGAGAGAACTTCTGTATTTCCGTCAATTAATGAAACAGAAAGAACTGACAATATATTCAGAAATCAGAGTCAACCAAAACACCGCCATGGACCTTCTCCCTTCTATCGCATTATTCCATAATTAAATATGATAAAGATTTTTATACTAGATTCTATGCATTTACTCTTCTTTGGTATCATGAAAAAATTACTGGAATGTTGGCTGATCAGTAGACTAAATTTTAGGTTAGGTTCGAAGAGAAAAAAAGAACTAGCAAAACGGATGAAGCACATCTATTCCCAAATTTCAATTAAGTTGCAGAGAAAAACTACTCGTTCAATAATTTAGCATGCTAAGTGGAAACCTGTAGAGTTTAGATTTTTTTTTACTTTTTGCTTCAGAAATTAGCAAAAAAATAACTAATTATTAGTGAATAAATAACGACAAAAAAATAGGCAAGTTTCATTAATTGAATTTGTTACCAATAATATCAGTTATTTTTACATAACCTAAAAGTGAATTTAACTAATAATTAATTACCATTAACTATTTTCATTAGTAAAATATTACTATTTGAAGCAGTGACTGAATTTTTACTATCCAAATAGATATTTTTAATTTATTCAAATTTAGAGAGATTATTTATTATTGTTTTATTTGATTATAAATTTTAAAAATAATCAACAAAGATTAGTTAAGAATTAAAAACATTATAATTACTAAAAAAATATTCAGTAATATGTGAACAATTTAACACTCAATTATGTAATTAATAATAAATTATGAATTTATTGTATGGTAAATATTAAATTTTTAATAATAAACTTAGAAACAATACTTCTGAGAGAAGCATGATTTTTAAATTTCGCGCCAGATTTCTGTAGAAATCATTGAAAAACGAAAAAGAGGCTCACCGACGAGAGCAAAAGCCAGGCGTATGATAGTGATTGTGGTCATATGGAGTAAGTTTGCCGCGAGAGTGGGGGCCGTTTGCGTCCGCCTTCTGGCACCATAAATTCATTCTCATTTTGGTGACAGCAGAAAGCGCATCACGCCATTCAAAATTAAAGTTTAAAAAGGGTAAATTAATAATTTCAATAGTGCTAAGTCTGGAAAAGGAGCCCTCTTATTGATGGTGAGTCCCAATTACTTATAATTGTTGTTTCTTGCAGATTGGCATAAAAATTTATTTTGTTTGAAATTTAGATTGTTGAGAGTGATGTTTGTCGCCGCATTGTTATGCGGTATTTTGAATTCTAAAAATTCGGCCTTCTGCCGAATAAATAAATTGTTCAATTAGTATTAGAATTTAAAGTAAATTTATTGTGATAAATCTAAATTCAGTGACAGTGTGTATTTATTCTGCCGAATAAATAAATTGTTCAATTAGTATTAAAATTTAAAGTAAATTTAATTAATTAATCTTTTGGATAATTTTAAGTAAAATATCCTGGCGCTAAAAATATAATATTTTTCCTAAATTTAAAAATTAGTAACTTCAAAGTGTAGAAAACGTTCATTTCTAACCTATTGTCAAATAGTTAATTGATTTTGGTTAAATAAAAGTTAAAAACAGGATTAAAATCTCAAAATATATATTTAAATTGTTTAAAAGTCTTAAAATATAATTATTTAAAAATAATAACAACTTCATACTTGAATGAAATATTGATAAATTATAAGTATTATTTTTATTCAATCAGTTAAGAAAATTTGCACAAGTTTTGCAGTTTTCTCAAATTCATTTCTACTAATATATGTTATACGTACTTAAATTATCAGTGAATTTTATGTTCTTCTGTCCAATGAAAATGTTACTTTTAAGCACACTAATACATTGAGTATAGATAAATGAATATGTCAGTTTAAAGAAGTAGTATATACATTTTTAAAAATTTTAAATACATCTTTTTAAATAATTTTTAAAAAAAATTTCTAAATGTGGTAAAGATTTCAAAACCCTTTGTCATGTCAAAAAACGAGATATTGTGGTTGACATTTTTTATTACATTTTTAGAAAGTATAGTGTAGAGTGGGTAAAAAAGCCACGTATTTGCTTTTATTCTCAAAAATAAAAATTCCAATAAAAACTATAATATTATCGATACAATATTCAAACCAGAATAAAAAGTTGCGTCTTACTTAATTAAACTTATATTCTAAATGGCTGATAAAACACTTCAATAGTTTTAATATAAAATCCAAATGGCTTGATTCTCATAGAGGAGATAATCTTTTATCCCACAAGACCTTGGAGGTAACCAGCATAATTTCCTTTTTCATCGATATGTCGATACTTGTGTCTTGAACCAGGAAGTATATTGTTAGAAATCTATCTCATCACAATATATTACGAGTATTTGAAGGTTCACGAAAACATCGACTCCAAAAAATAGCGCAAAAATCGAGAACGTAGGACCTCATGTTTCTCCAAGTTTTAGTTTGGGTCCGTCGCTCGATATTTGTAGACGTGAAAATAAATACAAAATAGTTTCCCAATTCCGAACTTTAGATAACACTACTTCTTGTCAGTATTCTAATGGTTGGTGTATTAAATTGCAAATCAGAGACAATATTTATTTATTTTATTTTTTTATTTAACATTGTGATACAATATATTAATATTATAGTAAAAATCTGTTACAGTCTTGAACATTATAAGAAATTTTACCGAATAACCTCTATATAGGATTGTTATTACGCATGTAAATGCGAAAATCGGTTAGAAAAAGCAAGTACTAAAATATTTAATTACATAATATAATTTCTATTATGTAAATTACTATTATATTCACTGAAAAAAAATTCTGGTTGCAATAACAAGAATTATTACTTTTTTAAAGTGATATAATAAACAAAAATAATTAAAACTACACATAAGCAAAACCTTACTTCTTTTTTTAAAGTCACCAAAATAAACCGTAAATGTAAATAACCAGGTTAAATAATTATCTGAATTTGGGTAATGTTGATAAAAATATATTTTCAATTGAAAATATTTATTTAACTGATCCAATCAGTGGAACTAACCCATTAAATTATCCAAGAAATTTTCCAAAAATCTTCTAATTATATTGTAAACATCTTGACAATCGTTCAGAAAACTTACTAGATGTCTGATGTTATAATTTCTTGCACTTTCTAGTTCAATTTTTAATTCCTCAATTTCTTTTTGACGTTTTTCAGTAATACTCTTATGTTGTTCGTCGGCTATTTCATGCAATCTGCCATGAAGAAAATATACTTGATCTTTAATTTTATAAAGTAAAGGCCAAAGAAGGGCTTGAAAGGACCTTGTAACTTCTTCAGCTACTTTTGTATTTAACAAATAATCAAAAAAACTAAGTAGCTTCACTTTTTTCAACATATCATTTTTTTCAATACAACTCTTCAAACTTTCATCTACGAGTTCAAGAGTAGATAGTATATCTTCTATTGACGCATTTTTCTCCGCATGGCCTAACAATATTTCTTCAGTATCACTTAATCTATTTCTTATACTGGTTATGTAATCTTCTGATTCATTTGTGAACAATTTTTTTTGAAATAAATTCGCCGTTAATATAGATAATTCAGCAGTTGATGAAAACATCATCAATTTAGCATGAGTAGCATATATACAATTTTTTGTGGATTCTGAAATACTCGGGTTCAAATCTTGAATATAATTTGTTTGACTAACAGCTTCCCTAATAGCAGGAACAATATTATAACATAGAGCAGGGTTCATTGGACCTAATTTTGTCACTTTATAGAATATGCCAATTTGATTAGTATTATTTATTAAATATTCCAAAAAACTTCTTACAATAGGAGACAAGTTTACACCAGAGTTTAAATAAGATGTTCGTATCTTGTAAACAAAATAATTATAATTGACTGATCCGCCATTTAATTTTGAGGGTACTTTTGAGAAAATTACTGATATACTTTTAAAAAAGTCCTGAAACCTATTTCCAATGAAGATTTCGAGATTATTTAAAAGTTCTAAAAATGAATTAGTATTATCGGTGTTAATATTTGCAAAGTCTACAACTACAATAAATTTTAGAGATTGAACACTTTTTACCAAGTTATAAATATAATATGAGTTAATGATGTCTTGTTTTACTCCTCTGGTGTCACCAAATCCAGGCGTATCCCAGATGGCCAGATTGGAAAAATGAGTCGAAATCCATTTTGAAGGTTCTGTAGTTACTGATTCTGATTCAGAGCCAATTTCCGGTCCAATGGAGTTAGAGTCATTTTTTTCTAGCACAAATTCAAGATATTTACGCACGCCTTTCAATTTATTGCGAATTAAATAATTAATGAGTGTACTTTTGCCAGATCTTGCGGTGCCTATACAAATGGCTGCATGTTCTGTATCAGTAGTCTGGTTTTTCAATTTTGCCCTCGATAATTCGAGTTGTTGATGTAAAATCTCTACATCTGTATCACCTAACTCACAATCTTTACTGCTGACTAATACAATTAGTATGCATATAAATACTATTCTGATCATGATTAATAATTAACAGTATTTTGTTAAAGGATTATCTACTAATATGCTTGAAATTAATTCCTCTTGATGCCCTAAAAAATGACAAAAAATTGGAAAATGTAATTTAATAAAGTATTTAATGTACGATTAATTGTAGCGAGAATATTATCTTATTGTAGCACGATTTCAAGATCAATCTATTAAATTTTTATTGTTATTTGTTTTTGAGGTAGTCCATAAATTACGTAAGACATTTAGGGGGGAGGTAGGGGGGTCTGCTAGATCTTACGAACAATAGAAAAAATGGTGCTAATGTATGTAAAATATCTTACGATGTGGTGAGGGGAGGAGGTCAAATTTTCCAAAAAAATGTCTTACGTAATTTATGGACGGCTCCTTTTCATAAAAATTAAAATTTTTCATAATTCCAATATAAAATTTTTTGCAATTTAATTATTTTTAAAAATTATAAAAATGTTTAAAATATATATAATCACATACATTTTTTCAAAAGTATAAATAAATTCTTGTTTATTGCTTATTTTATTTACTTATTAATATTAAAAAAATTTATGAATATATGTTTTAGAATATTCGATAAATGTTAATATTAGGTAAATTAAACATTTTTATAGAAAACAAATTTTAGAGTATAATAAATGCAATTTTATAATTCAATACATTTTTACAGAAATTTAAGAAATTTTTCCTGAATTGTAGTTATTCTTGCTTGAAATTTCAATTTGTAAAAGTTCAATTGATTATAATTGAACATGATTATTTGTGAATATTTTTTTACTGATTGCCAATAGAACATAAAACTGACAATATTATTATTTGACAGTGAAAATTTAATCTCGGAGAAAAAGGGATTGTTGTATTTACTAATGTACGGGTTGTTAAGGGGAGGGGGAATTTTTTTGGCGATACGGAAAGAGTTAATTAATTTTATCGCTTTGCATATAATTTTGCAACATTTGAACAATATTTCTCTAAATTTTCATGAAAAAGTATTGAGAAATGAGCGAGATAATGTGATTTTTCTCAGGCGCTTCTAAGAAAATTTGATTTGCGGTGTACGCTGTAACTCGTAACAGAATCATTTAAAATAAAAAAATCAAAGTGCATTTGTCAAAGGAGATGTTTCTTGAACGATTGGTCAAGTAGATTTTGAGTTATCCCGTACAATGGACATTTCTTACGGCTTAGGAATCACTCTTTCAAATGGTGTATCGGAAAATATTGCAAATTTAAAATCAAACAAATTACAAATGATTATTTAATAAAAAAACATGAATCCTAAAGCGTGGACCATCAAAACTAAAATACTCATAAATCCGTCAATTTTGTTCCGATTGACTTTAAATTTTAACACAATATTTTGGAAATATTGTGCATTAATTTTAAAAAAATTTTAAAAATGCAATAAAAGAATTTTTACAATTTGGTTCTTTATATTCTGTTGTTGTGCTGTAAATTCCACTTTGACATGGAAATAGTTTTAATTTTTTACTATTGACGCAGGAGATCCGCAGGGCAAGAACAAAGTCGCACCAGCGACAGCGCACCAGCGACAGAGCTGAAGCGCCGCTCTCGAAGGCTAAAGTCTTACGACAGTTCCGAGGGTGGGTAAAGGGCTCCAAAAGAAGGGTTACGGGTTTAAGTGGGTCGGGACTTACTATTTTATTTATTTTATATTGTTTTATTTCTTACTTTACTAACCCCACATAACCTTGGAGTGCGGATTCCAAGGTATCTGTATATGCAGATATCCCAAAAATCCTTAAGCAAAAAAAAACATACCCAGGCATCACAGTTGGTCCCCTTTTGTCCCCTTTTAAAAATTTTGTCTCCTTTTTCCCCTTTTTTGATAATTTGTCCCCTTTTTCCTCTTTTTCGGTGATTTGTCCCCTTTTTCCCCTCTTACTGATCAGAAATAAAATTTTTTTTAAATATATTTCAATATATGATCATAAAATTTATATTCAATTTTTGAATTATCAAAAATTTTAATGGAAAATCTTTCAAGGTAAATTTAAAAATGAAAATTAATAAAAATTAGCTTCTAATTTTTTTAAATTCAATATTTTCAGTATTTTCAATTACATATTTCCAAAAATTCAAATTAATTAAAAAATAATAACATTTTAGAATGATTTTTTACATTTTGAAGAAAACAATCATGTTCAAAATATTTAATTAAAATTTATCAACAAAAATTAATTAGTTTTTTAAATTATACAAAAATTCTTTTTAGAAATTAAATTATTTTCGAAAAATTAAATTAAAATATTTTTAAAAACTAATTATTACAATTGTTTTATAATAATTTCTTAATATACAAATAATTTCAAACAATGTAAATAAAAATTTATGAAAATTTACTTTTTGGACTTATTAAAATTTTATAGAAATCATATGGTCCTGATTTTAATAAAAATTCTTCAAAAATTTGATGATTTTTATCAATATTTTTCAAAAATTCAATTATTTTTAAAAGATTTTACCAAATTTTAATTGTTTGGAAATTTTCCAAAATTAAAAAACTATTATCTTTTAAAAATTATTTTAAAATGTTTTTAAAAAAATTAATTGTAAGAATTTCTTCATAATTTTTTGAATACATTGTATCTTAAAAAAAAATTATGGAGAGTTACAATTATTATAAAAAAAATTGAGTTTTTGTATTTTAATTGAATTCTAGAAGAACTTTTGGAAAATTATTTAAATTAATTGATTCACAGATAAAGTTTAGTTTAAAATTGTAGAAAATAATTGAATTCAGGAAGGATTATAATTGTAATTTTTAGAAATTATTAAAATTCGAATAAATTTTACTCATTTTCCGTAAACATTCATATTTTCCTGTAAAAAGAATTTTGATAGGGAAAATAATTTTTAATGTCAGTAAATTGTCAGGGAAATTGATAAACTGAAACTTGTGACCACCTTGTATATTATATTAAAATTAAATCATTTTTAAAAAAACTCTATATACAAGTGATATGATAAAAAATTTGAATTATATGTGCAAATTGTATAAACAAATAAATTTTTGTAGGTTTTAAATATTTTTTTTGAAAATTAATATTTGTTTTTTCCGAAAAATTTATTAATAAAATTTCAAGTTTTTAATTATGTTATAAATGATTATTTTTTTAAAGATTGAATTTCTTTGGATAAACTTTCTTAAATGACTGTAACACTCTGATATAATAGAAAATTGTATTTTCCTATTGTTTATGTGATGTAAATATTTAAAAATTATCTTAATATTAAAGTCATTTTCTACCAAAGAATCCAGAACTGTAAAAAATTTGTAAGAATTTAACTCATTTTAATTTGTTGTTTGGTATATTTTTTGTCCCATTTTTGTCCCCTTTTTGAGGAAAAAAATGCATACCCGATTGGTTATATTAAAACAAAATTTTTGTTGTCTCAATATTTTTGAATTGTTATAGTGACAAAACCACTTCAGGTGTTTGCTGTAACAACAAACTTAATTATTCTTGAGATAAATAAAATTTTGTTTCAACAACCAATCAAGCACTTTTTAATTGCATTTCTGAATAGTTAGCATTAAAAGCTTTCCAAAACAGACAATAAAAATCCTTTTACGTTGAACAAGTAATGATGTTTTAAGGGATGAAAATAGGGATTGAAGGTTGATTCTTTACCATATTCAGCGAAAAATAACTCAAATGATCAAAGTTTTTAAAAAATTGTTCGAAAATTACTAAAAATTCTTATTCTAGAGTTTTTAGGGTCGCTGAATTCAAATTTTATAACAGATTTTCAAAATTCAAAATGGCGGCTAAACAAATTTTTAAATTACGATATTGAGTTAAAAATACTTACCCGGTAGTTTTCAAGGTCGGCGAATTCAAACTCCATATCAGGGTTAAAAAATTTTTAATGGCGAAATTAAAATGTCGGTAAAAAAATTTTAAAGTTGACAGATATAGAGATGAAAATACTTACTCGGGGGTTTTCGAGGTTGTTGAATTCAAATTTGATGTCAGATTTTTAAAATTCAAAATAGTGGATTTCTAGCTCAATCCGACAACTTTAAAATTTTTGGCTGCGCAATTTAAAATGTTTCTAATCTGATATGAAATTTGAATTAAGGAACCTCGACAAACCCCCCGAGTAAGTATTTTCAACTCAATCTCCTGAATTAAAAAAATTTTTAGCCGACATTTTATTTCCATCATTTTGAATTTTAAAATTCTGTCATAAAATTTGTATTTAGCGACCCCAAAAACTTCTAGTAAGAATTTTTAGCCGTTTTATTTGACCAATTTTTATAAAACATTGATCAGTTGAGTTATTTGTGACTGCTGAATATGCTATAGAATCAACCTTCAACCCCTATTTTTATTACTTAAGTTTTTGCATGGATTAAAAAAATCTTTTGAATTTAGATAATTAAGAAAATTTGTGTCGATGGTTCATGGGCAGATTTTGTAAAAAGTGTCCTTGTGGTGAGAAATATTTGTTCGAAAATTATTGTTGTTACTAATTTTACGTCATGTAAACCAGACGGTGCCGGTTTTAGGGCTTTGTCCTACATTTACATTAATGTAAAGTGGCGCTTTTCTTGTAGGTGTTACACAACAAAATTTTTTTTTATAATTAGATACACTGTTAAAAATTGGACTCCAACTTTACACCTAAAGATTGAAAATTATATACTTTCAATCTCAAAAAGTGTGAAATACTTTCATTTGAGGAGGTTTATCCCAAAATCGATTTTCTACAGATTTTTAAAAAATTTTAAAGACATATTCATAGCTTTATTTTACATGTGTGGTTAAAATTTTATTGAATTTAACCGTACCGTTTTCCAGATATAAATTTATAAAGTTTGAAGTTTTCAATGGGAACAGTGAAAAAACATGCAAAATGACTATGTTTTTATTGATTCAAAGAAAACGGCTTTACAGATCTTTGCAAAAAATTAATATAGGATAATACAGCATTTACTAAAATATAGAATTGATTGGCCGTTGAGTTGTAAAGAAAATATTATATTATTTTTTGAAATTTTTAATAAAAAAAATTATTTCTTAAAATTTTGTAATAAAAAAAAATTATTTTGTTAATAAACAAATAAATTTCTTTAAATTAAAATTCGCTTGCAAGTTGCTCGTGGGTTACGCTACGATTCACAGTGTGATTTTTTTACAATTGACTGTTCAAAACTGTCTATATCCTACAATTTTTAACATCGATTTAAGTGTTAAATAAAAAATTGTAAATTTAAAATTAATTTGTTTATAAAAAAAGAATTTGTTTTTATTAAAAATTTTAAAAAAGAATGTTTTTTTGCATCAAAATATGTATAGCGCATTGGTAAAAGATGTAAAAAAATTCCGCCAGGAATTCCGCACGTAATGTTTGCTGTAATTTTTTTAATTTTCGACCTCTTTTCTAAACGAATTTTGTAACGATAATCTTGCGGAATACTTTTCGAATTTCTAGCGGGATTTTCAAAAAGCATAACAAAAAAATTCGTTAGTTTAATTCGCACGTTAAATGAGAATGCGGTATCCCGTGTAGAAATTGAAACGTGGTAGCGATCCGGCCCTGATCAGGTTAAATAGGGCCCTGATTTGAAAATGAAACACTTTTTCTGATCAGGTCCTGAAGTGGTGTTTAAAAAAAAAGACCACATCAGGGCCTCATAAGGCCCTGATCACAACCTGATTTGGTATTTTATAAGTATACTTATAATAAATTAGCTTATTTTATCTGCAGTAAAATTTATTTCTATCATTTCATGTGAAAATGGAAGATTAATTTTAATATACAAATTGTTTTTATTCCTTTTCAATAAAAAACTAAAATTTTGTTAAAAAGTTAAAATGATTGCGACAAACCAAAATTATGCAGATTTTGTTCTCTTTATTTCAAAAGAAATATAGAAAATTATGCAAATTTCAGCAAAAAAAGAAAATTATTTGCATCATTTTTTTGAAATAATAATTTTGTAAAAAATTCAGAATTTTTTTAAAAAAGGAAAAAAATAATTTTTTTAAATAATTAAAATTTTTCATCATAATATCAAGTTACATATATTTTTTTATTGTTTAGAAATAGAATATTATATCCGTACCTTCAGATTCAGAAAAAACATTTTTTTTAGTTTTATCAGAATTTGGAACATTTTGGAACATTTCTTCGAATTCATTTTAATTAATTATTATTTATTTTCACTCGAACTGTTTTTTTTTCGTTGAAACTGACGTAAAATGAGTTTTAAATAATTCAATGTGGCTTTTTCGAAGTAATCTGGAACCTGATCAGGTCCTGATCAGGCCCTGGTCAGGGCCTGAAAAATGGCTGTGATAAGTAAATCCTGATCAGGGCCAAACCACAAATAGAATTTACTTAAGGCAATTTCTACACGGGATATTATGAAAAATAACCAGAAATTTTTTTAATAGAAAAATAATCGTTTGTTTAACAAGAAATTCTGGTTAAATTTACCAGAAATGTAACAATAATTTCTAATACTTTTAACCAGAAAAAGTATTAAGGGTATATTTAACGTTTTATTTTGGTTAGAATAACCAGAATTTTATAATTTTCAACTAGATTTTTTTGAATGTGTGATCGCACACAATTTATGAATATTATTTTAAAAATCTTAAAGTATATAATGCTTACGCTCTTGATGTGCTCAGCAGATGTGTAATTTATACAAGTATTGCGGTTTCCTGAAATTCATTTCTACTAATATACGTTACACACTTAAATAATCAGTGAATTTTATGTGCCTCTGTCCAATGAAATTGTTACACTTGTAACATTTTAAGGACACTAATACAAACAAATGAATATGTTAGTTTAAAGAACGAAAATAAAATTTTTTAACCGCACGAATAGAAATAGTAATACATATTGTTTATCTATACCTTTTATTCGTTGAATTCGTCAAAATTAAAATATGAAAATCTTTTTAAATAATTTAAAAAAATGTTTTTATTTAAGAGAAAGAATTTAATTCTCAAATTATTTGACACTTTTTACTTAAGGGAGGAGTAAGGGTTCGAGTTTTAAAAAAACACTATTTTGCTTTAACCCCTTCATTGACTAGAAATTTTAGATGATATGTAATGCTCATTTAGCCAATTTTTTTTAACAACATTAACGAAACCAAATTTTGTTTTACAAATTGTCATTAAAAAAGAATTTTTATAAATTTGACTTTTTATATTCAGTAATTTTTATCTACAATCGAATTAGAATTTATGAAAATTTCTATTTCATATAGTTTTCATAAGTCCAAATTTACATTCAATCGGCTTTTTAATAAGCCGCTTTTTTTTAAATTTTAAAACCAAGAGATTTTATTTAATCAAAATTTTTGTTTGTCGATATGTACATTTAGTAGAAACATTGTATCAGTGAATACTTTGTTATCCTAATTTTTATGTTACATAAATTCAATTTTATCGAGATGCCATTTATATGACTTATAATTCATTAGAATTTATATTTGAAACTCTATTTATTTGGTAGAATTATTATATTGCGAAACATCTTTTTAATTACATTTTCATTTATATGCAAAATTTAATGTCACCGAAGTGTCATTTATCAGTGTTTTTATTGATCCCAGTTATTATATGTGTCTTACTAGAAGAGCGAAGTATAAAATAAAAGAAATAAAATTTGGACAAATTTGTCACAATATTAATTTGTGAATACTATAGAAGTTTTGTTTAAAATAATTTTATTGTTCAGAATTCTTTTTTAACTGAATTTCCGTTTCTGAGAAATTTCATTTACGCAATGATTACACAGCCACACAAAAAAAAAAGTTCTGATCTGGGGGTCTCACTATGTAGACTTTATGTTTTTTGGGTCGCTGAATCCGAATCCGAGGTCCATTTAACCCCATCAGATCAGGATTTTGACATAACCTCAAAAACCCAATATGGCGGACACATTTTTGAAAAGTTCATTGGATTCGCTTCAAATTCGTTACTCGGGGGTCTTTGGGGTCGCTGATTACGAATCTGATGTCGGTTTTTCAAAATTCAAATTTGTAATCAGCGACCCCAAAAACCCCCGAGTAACGAATTTGAAGCGAATCCAATGAACTTTTCAAAAATGTGTCCGCCATATTGGGTTTTTGAGGTTATGTCAAAATCCTGATCTGATGGGGTTAAATGGACCTCGGATTCGGATTCAGCGACCCAAAAAACATAAAGTCTACATAGTGAGACCCCCAGATCAGAACTTTTTTTTTTGTGTGGCTGTGTTATTGTTTAAACTAATTTTTATAATATAAAATTTGTTCATAATCGAATTTTTATTGTACAGAATTTACATTAGATCGAATTTTAATTTTTCGACATTTTTATTTATTTAAATGTTTATTAAACATAATAGACAAATGAACAAATTTTATTAAATATTTTTCTATTTATTAAATATTATTTTTTAGAAGATAATGCTTTCGGGCTTAGAATATAATTTGTTTGTATCTCTTTGCAGTTTTAAAAACTTTGCTATTTTCAATTTTTATATATATATATATATATATATATATATATATATATATATATATATATATATATATACGTATAAAAAAACAATAAAACTTATGCGCTTCTATCAAATGAAAAAGTTACAGGTGTAAGTATAGAGTATGGATAATCAGAAAAAATATATCTTGTCAGTAAAAGGAACATGACGAATTTTTTGAACTGCGTGAATAAAATTATTTATTTATCAATTTTCTTTCCGTTAAATTTCTCAAAATTGAAAATTTTGTTTAATAATTTAAAAAAATTATTCAAATTAAAAATAGCACTTTACTTCTTAAATTGTTTTACACTTTTTACATATAAATAAAAGATGTGGAAACACTCCTGGTAAAAAATCTTCCCACACAGCACGTGGAAAAGTTCCCGGGAATGATATAGCTATAGACATTCCTGGGAATATCTCAGGAATTTCCCAGGAGTGACACAAGGAAATTTTCTTTTTACATTTCTACTCCCGAGGACTTTTTCGCACGCGGGCAGAAAATATAAGAAAAAATTGTATTATTTTTATATATTTTAAATAATTTTGTTTTAAATTTTTTTATAGTTTTATTAGTATACAGTAATTATTAAATAAGATATCATTTTTTATAAAATCCTATTGTACAAAAGATTGTTTAAGTTTTCTTATAAATAATTTTTTTTAAATATTTTAGCTAATTTTCATTTTTTCATTTTAACGAATTCAATGTAAAGAAGATATATAAATAGATAAATATTATACTATTATTTCTATTCATGCAGTAATTGCAGTAACATAAATTTTTTGTTTATCTATTTTCTATCCACCTGTAACATTTTCATTGGATGGAAGGACATCAATTTTTCATATTTCTACATTTAGAATATTATACTAATATTTCTAATATTTCTAAAATATATTTTTAAAAAATATGCTTTTTAATACAATAACGATTAATGTTAATTAATAATTTATTTTTGAAAGTATGCTATCCTTAATTTGAATAATTATTTAAAATTATTAAACAAAATTTTTAATTTTGAGAAATTTAAAGGAAATAAGATTGATAAATATGACTATTGTTTTTATGTCGTTAAAAAAATTTGTCATATATTTTTTCTGGTTATCTATACTCTATTTGCAATAAATTCAGCAAATATAAAATATAGTGAAAATAGTCCAGTCAACCACTCATAAAATCGTCCAGAAGGAAAAGAAAACGATATGCCTTTTCAAGAATATGTTATAGCTTTTTGCACAAAATCCGTAACTAGTAAGGGACCCCTCAAAAATTAAAACAGCTTCGACCAGTGAAAATATCATTCATTTAATAAATTTCATGTTTGCAGTGATTCCATAAACAGTTCAGAGCACTTTTTCAAAATATGTTAACTTTATGCAGAATTCATAAAACTACCTGACTGCGAAAACTAGGATAGACTAGTTTCAAAATCTGCTTTTAGTTTGTAAAGTCTGAAAATATTTTTTATCGGCACAAGTAGAATGATGGCTGCGGTCGATTGAACCGACACCTGTTGATGCTAGAGCACAATGGCTTCGTTACCATGCGATTCCGAATTACCATGTGTACATGGATTCGTTACCTTCGCGGCTGGAAGTCATGATTTTCATTCACGAGTAAGAGTGCAGCACAGTGGAAAAATGTTCATTTTTATAATTTTTAAGTAGTAGAAAATTTTTCCATTCAAATTGTCAGTTTTTTTTATTCACTATTATTTGGGTGACTTCAAATAAAAGGGAATTCTGCCTTCGTGGAATGTTGGAATCACAATTTTCAATTAAGGGGTTGTCAATATTATTTTCGGGTTATTTATATATTTAAAATTACGGAAATAATATTCACTGAGCATAACATGACAACATTTTTTTCTTTGTAAAAAAAATGATTTTCTGGCAGAAAACCGTCAATTTTCTGCCTATTTTTACCTTGACAAATTAACCTTTATTGAGAATCTATAATCTTGAATATTACAAAATAATTATTCATCATATTTTAAAGATATGAGCAGACAATAATTTCACAGATTTTTTATGTGTATGCAAGTAGAACAGTAGAAAAGTACAGAAGCAGACAGAAATTGACTCTAAAACTTCAGATTCTGCTTTCAAAATTCTGCCAGAGTATTAAAATCCACACTTTTCTAATCAAAACTACATGATAACTTTTCAATAACCGCCCACTAGACGTAACAAAACAAACTTTTCCTTTTTTCCAGTAAAATTTTTCATCACGAGGGCAAAAATCATCAACTGAACCGAGGGACAGTAATGACATTTGGATATGAACTATGTTAAATTAAAGCAAACGAGTATTATAGAATTTATTTTATTGTAATTAACATTAATTTAAAATAAAAAATAACAAATCAGACATAAACAATTAAGAAATATTTTGCTTTCAGAAAAGAAATTTAAACTTGACGCATGTTTTTGAGAACTTTATCGTAATTTTTAAGAGAGAACAAATTGTTCTTTTTCAACTTTGTCGGTTTTGATACTGCACAAATAATGTCGTCTTCAAATATTGACGTACAATTGTTGATAGATATCCACATACACACATAAATTCGAACACATGCGTATAGATATCACATTCTGAAGTCATTACGCAATTAATTTCTCTCAAACTCTATAAATTATACTAAAAATGGGGGACAGTAATGACAGGGACAGCAATGACATTCTGCCGAAAATTAAATTTTATTCATTAAATATGTGTTTTAAAATATTTCTGTCAATGGTATTCAAGAATGCTTGCAAATCCACCTGAAAATTCGTTATTCCTAACTATTTTTCATCATTTCCTGAATTTTGGGCAGACGGGACAGCAATGACAAAAAAAGTCGAAATATTCTGCCGATTTTTCTGCCTGTCTATCAAATTATAACAGTAAACCGAAGGGAGCCAATTTTTTTTTATTTTCGAGATTATAAATCAATATTTTAGAAAATTTAACTCTGAAACCAATACGTGAGATTAAAAAATTGTAAAGAGACTTCAAAGGTAAGCATGTTTTTTCCAAGATGAAATTTAAAAAGCGAGGGACATCTGTTCGGGATTTTTATTTGCGTACAAAAATTAAAAAATTTTGTCAAAATGCTTCGAATTATCAGACTAGAGGGTAGACAAAGCCATCAGAATTTTTTTTCAAGTTTCAGTGAACATGTGAGAACAGTATGAACAATTGAAACTTACAGAAGTAGCCCAGGGACAGGGACAGTAATGACATTTCTGCCTATTTTTGCCTGTTTCTAATGGGTTATATCGTTTTCTATTTTGTCAATTGGTATCAAACTTGGAGAATAAATTTATTACATCACTAACTACCGCGAAAAAGCTTCATATTGGCAAAAACAA
This sequence comes from Leptopilina heterotoma, assembly GCF_015476425.1. Lineage (NCBI taxonomy): Eukaryota > Metazoa > Arthropoda > Insecta > Hymenoptera > Figitidae > Leptopilina > Leptopilina heterotoma. The sequence goes on along the minus strand of NW_025110861.1, from coordinate 2,079,441 downwards.
GCCTACAAGTCAATTTTTGAAGTGGGGGACAGCAATATTCCCTTTTAAATGAAGTCACCCATTTGTGAATAAAAGAAATCGCCTATAAAATAAATACGATAGAAAATTTAAATCGTGAAAACTGTATAAACAAATAAATTTTGTAGGTTTTAAATTTCTATTCTTGAAAATCGATTTTTGTACTGCCTGAAAATACTATTAATAAAATATTTTGTTTAAACGATAATGAACTATTATTGAGGTACACCACATTTTTGTCGTAAACTTTATGTCTCTTTCAGACACTGTGGTTAGAATTTGTTTATTACAAACATGAAAAAAGTTATAAATAACTAAGTCCGTAGAAATTAGAATATATTTAGATATATTATTATTATTATTACTTGAAAAATTGTGTAATTTTGTATAGTTATTCTTCATTCTTATGTATGTTTATCAATATCGAAAGTAAAAGAAGCATGTTTTTGTTTTCTATACCTTCAAAAAATTCCAATTTACCTCAAAAAAATGCACTTTTTGCAGTTCTCCACATGGGATTAGCCAAGATCGGAAATTTTTTTATATGGGACATTCCATTTCAAAACTAACCACCTTATAAACAATTGACATTGTAAGGCAATTTTTAAATAATTATTTCTCCTATTTATTGAAGTCAAACTTTATTTACTATTAGTGATTTTAAAAGAAAAATATCTCAACTTTATGATAGTAAAATTTTTTATTTTTAAAATAACCTCTGACATCTTTCACTTTGTAAAATTTAATTAATTCTTTTATTTTAACCGAATTGCCCATTATAATGTTTACAGGGAATAAAACTAGAATTTTTAAGCTTCATTTTAATATAAGTTTCAATAAAATCGGACGCGACGTGTTTTGAGATATTCAAAAGGTTACCTTTCAAACTTAATTTTTTTCATAAATTCTATTATTTAAAAAAAAATATTATCATTATAAAGTTGAGAAATTTTTCTTTTAAAATCACTAATAGTGAATAAAGTTTGACTTCAATAAATAGGAGAAATAATTATTTAAAAATTGCCTTACAATAGCAATTGTTTATAAGGTGGTTCGTTTTTAAATGGAATGTCCCATATACATGATATAGATATAAAAAGTATTTTGAATTTCACTACTTGGAAGATAAACTAAAAATAATTTTAATAAAAATCACTTTTAAAAATTTTCCCCGATTTTAATTTTAAGGAACCGCGGAGTTCACGAATGTATGATTTTACAATGATTTTACTCAAAATTATAACTTATTTTTACTGATAACTTGTGGTATTAAGTTAAAAAATGATATTTATGCTTGAATCATGTGAAAAAATGACATTGTTGAACTCAGAACTATGATAATAATCGTTATTATGTTGCGTATTTTTATTACGCGTAAACTCCGATTCCACTTAAAATGAGAGATTTTTTTTAACTTTAGATAAAATCAACCATCTAGCTAGTTAAATATAGCAAACCTGTATATAAATATCAAAGGAAATTTTATTCCATTCCATTCAGTATTAATTTTTGGTTATCATACTACACAAAGTTATGAAAATCACTAACTGTTCATTCACTGGTGCATTGACCATACACAAGAAAAAAGCGTTTTAAAAGTACTCTTTTTTTTAGTTGAAAATTCTTGCAGAAGTTCCATGTATATGCTCATGTATCAGATCATGTCAGTTTTGATACACATGCGTTCCCGGCGGAGAAATTGAAACAGTGAAAATGTACATGAAATCGTACATCATCACGTATGAAAAATTCTTCTTTTATGAAACTTGTACGTGTTCATGTACACCTTCCAGTATCAGTTTTTGTTCACCTGAAACCCCACGTGGAAAGGTTTTCCTCAATTTCTGCGGGTAGTCTTCGGATAAAACGAAAAGTTTTGCGTAGTGACATCCGGATAAAAAATTTTGTAGTAAATCTGATTTTGTTTTTATTCTAACATTTATTTTTTTTATTTTTTCTTCTGCTAAACTTATTCGAGAAATTAATGGAACATCTTTTGGAATCTCAGGAAATCGATAGTTTTTGGTATTAAAGTAGTACCCTAAAATTTCTGTATTTGGACAGTGATGTTTGCGAGCTTTAAGACCTTATCTATTCAACTGAATCATGCTGTTAAAGTTGTAATTATAAATTTCGGAATTGCATCTTGTTCCATTACTTCTTGAAAACATATTCTTTCTTGATTAGGCAAATGTGTTGTATGTGATTATTCGTGGATATTAAATTCGTGCAGTCTCTGCATTGCTTATGGTGCACATACATAGCGTGTTCAAATAATGTTTAGGTTCACCGTATAATGCATAACCTGATTGTCATCTTTATATCCTACGACTGCAATCATGACCTTCGTAACAATATTTAAATAATTATTTGATTACACCCGTATTACCATTTGCTACAACGATAATATCACATTCGAATTTTTTACTTAAGCAAAGATTGCATGATACAATCGTCGAATTGTCTGCAATGCATTTAATTGAGCCATTATAGTTACAGAAAATAATTTTGCTTCTGGGCTCATTAGAGGCCAATTGTTTTGCTATCTACAAGTCATAAGCTTGAAACAGCTTAATAATTTTAAAATGTTTTGGATTTTTATTGTTTCATTTAGAATTTCTTTACATATCAGATCAGAAGCAGTTTTACCATCTAACAAGTTTTCAGTTATGCTACCTCACTTTGAATTATATGTCGTTATAATAAATTAGTTTGGTTTTCTGAATTCTTGAAAAGTAATCGTATAGCAATCATGAAACTTTAGTAATATCGTGGTTTTCAAGTAAATGTTGATGGTAAAATAGTTATCCTTTCCGCATATCTACTAAAAGCTTTGATAGAAGTTTACTTTGAGTTCAATTATCATTGGTTATTATTGTCATCACGGAAGCATTGTTTTACCAAAAACTGTCAAACTTGATGTTTTTCACTTCTTTTACGATTTTTGATCTCAGGAACTCAAAATTCACATTTTTAAAAAATGGAATTCTATTAGAGAATCATTATAATTTTTCCCTAACTAAGGATCCCTCTACTAAAGCATGATTCATATCAATAAATTTACTTCGTAACACAAAGTACATTTTAAATAAAAATTTTTATCGTAAACTTAACACAACATTTAACTTCTTCTCACAAATGGTTTGAAAGTGGAAGTCTTCTCACTTCTCCCCCACCAATCTTTCTTTTACTCATTTTAACGGTCACTCAGATATAAAGATAATAAGCCAATATAGAAACATGACACCCTTTTATTAACCAACGGGATACGCGTTATTTCTCACCTATACTTCTCCTCTTCTCTCATTCTATCTGTCAACAAAAATAGAGCAGGAATTTGGATGGAATGAAAGAATGAAAAGCTAGTCAGATTATTATTTTTTTATCAAAAAATGTATTACACATCGAAAAAACTGTATTGTTCCTATTTGAAACTAAATTACAATTTAAATACGGCTACTATTTTTCAATGGAAAACAACAATATTTGTCAGCATTTTCAAGCATGAATGACTTTACATTTATACTTTTGAAAACTTTTTTCAATAGAACATTTTACAGATTTACAGATCCTTAGAATTTATATAAACATTAATAATAGAAAATTACACAGCAGGTCAAATTTTTAGTAGTATACGGATTTTTTAAAAATTAATGGCTTTTTATAAAACTTGGTATCTTGAGGTTTTTGAGGTTGCTGGTTACAAATCTGAAACCAGATTTTCAAAATTAAAAATGGGGGTCGAAATTATTTGGAAATTGATGATTTTTTAGAAATTTTCACCAGATTCGTGTTCAGCGGCCCAAAATACATGGGGGTAGGGTACTCTGATCTCCCAACCCGACATTTTTTTTGTGTGGCTATGTGTTATTTTTAAAACGGTTTTTAGATTGATTTTAGCGAAACATATATATTTGGGGCAAAATTTATAAACTGTCCAGGTCAAAAAAAGAATGTTCTTGAAACTTTGTCAAAATGTTATTAGTTATTATAAGTAGAAGTGTAAATATGAATTATTGTTCAGTTTAATATAATATTTTGACTGTTTTGAAAATATCTTTTTTTCAATTGAATATATTGATAAGTAAAATTAATTAAACTAAAAATGTAAATAGTGATTTTTGAAGTGTTTTTCACGAAATTAAAAAATTGATTCCTTTCAATTTGACCTTCTTAAATTCAATATAATTATCTCAAAATTATTACCTTTTTCCTATGAGTCATGTAGAAATCAGATTGGGATCTTGAAATGTTTTGCAGAAAATAATTATAAATCATCATTTTCTTTATAAAATAATGATAAATGATTATTTTCAGCAAAACTTTTCAAGGTCACACTCTAATTTTTAGATGGCTCATAGGAAAAAAGGTAAGCTTTCCATTGGGAGAGGTTAGAAAAAATGTAAAAAACCGATTTTGAGATATATTGAAATTAAGAATTTGACCTTGGATTTCTAGGTCAAATTGAAAGAAATCAATTTTTTCATCGCCAGCTTGTAGCTCGTGAAAAACTCTTCAAAAATCATTATTCACATTTTTAATTTGATTAATTTTACATATCAATATATTAACCCTCCTACGGTTTAATTAAATTGCAGAAATCTGTACCAAAATGGTTCAATTTACCCTGCATAGAAAATTTTATATCTTAACATGCTTTAATAGTTTAAAAAAATAGCGGATCCAATATGTCAGATATTAAAAATAAATTTTTGATTAAAAATAAAATTTTTTAAAAAAATTTCCGCCATATTGGATCCGACATTTAAAATTTTAAAAATCTGATGCCAGATTCATAATCAGCGACCCCGAAAACCCCCGAGTAATGATTTTCATAAGCTGATTTCATAAACTTTTTGATTAAATGCGCATTATCCACTTATTAAAAAACTTGTTTGTTTAACTAACATTTAAAGTTATGTAACTTTCATAAAAAAATTTTTTGCAGTCAATTTACCCCGAGTTAACACGGGACAAACCGTAGGGAGGTTAAATCGAAAAAAAGATATTATCAAAACAGCCAAAATTTTTAAACTCCGTAACTCCAAAAATATTTTATCAAATTCAATAATAATTCATATTTACACTTCTACTAATGATAGTAACATTTTGTCAAAGTTTCGAGAAAATTAATTTTTTGACCTGGACAGTTGAGGAATTTTGCCTCATTTGTGGAGCGTGAAGAAGGAAAAGTAAAAATACGATATATCAATATGGCGGCTATACTTTTTAAAAATTCAACGAATTCGATTGAAATTAATTACACGGGGGTTTTTGAGGTCGCGGATTAAGCATCCGGTGTCAGATTTCAAAAATTAAAAATGACGGATCCAATATGGCGCGGAAGAAATTTAAAACTCATCAGACTTGCTTGACATTTTTGTCTTAGTGGGTTCTGAATTTTGGAATTCTGACATCGGATTGGTAATCATCGAGTAATGAATTTTATGCGAATCCATTGAATTTTTAAAAAATATTTCCACCATATTGGATATGGTATTTTGAATTCTAAAAAGTCTAAGATTGGATCATATTGGACACATCGGATCCGTTTTTTAATTTTAAAAATGTGACATTGCATTTGTAATCAGCGACCCCATGAACATCCGAGTAATGAATTTTTTGCGAATTCGTTGAATTTTTAAAAAACAACTGCCATATTGGATCGTCCCTTTTGAATTTTTAAAATTGTGACACCGGATTCGTAATTAAAAATTTACTATACGGTACGGAACCATATAAAAATAAATTTTGATAAATTTTTAAAAAAGTCAGTTGAATGTAGGTAAACGTAGAAAATTTAATTTTTCTTTTAAAAATTTGAATATTTCAAATGGAAGGTACATTACTGAATAGAATTGACGCAAAAATTCTTCTCATCTTCGAGAAGTATAAATTCTTTCTTCGCTGGTTTAACAAAACCGAATAATCGTTTCCCGATATATTAAAATTGAGGCTGACTTCAATACAAAAGAATTTATGGAATGTAAGTAATATAGTACTAAAATATAATTTCTGTAGAAATAACTAAAAATTACATTTAAGATTTTATTAATTTTACACAGTTATTTTTTTCTCTAGATATGATTAATGTAAAACAATTATTTATAACAATAAAAAACAAAAATTTTTCTACATTTTTAAATTGTCGATTTATGTATTGAAACCATTAGGACATGTTTTATTTTTTCTTTTCTCACACAAAATAAATATCAACTTAATTCTATTCGTATAGTGGTGTTTCTTTTTTTTGAAGTACGGAATTTTCATTAGTATTTTTAAAATATGCTTTCCATGTACGTGTGTTCAGTTCAGGGAACAAAAGAATTGGTATAAAAGAGGTTCAACGCAATAATGCTAAATATCCAGCTAATGATAAAGACTACTATTTCAATTCTCTATGAGCTTCCATACATGAATGTATGAACTATTTTCAAACCTTTTTAAAAGAAATAATATTATGAATGATGCCTCTCATCAATCACGCTGTCCGGCATTGAAAAGCGAGCCTTGTATTTTAACTTTCACTGAATGTACTTTCAAGCTTTTTGAAATATGACGAAATATATCCTATGCATTTTGTTATTACTTTAAAACTCAAAAATCTAAAAGCTTTTCACTAATTGGTAAAGGTATCTACTTCGAAATGAGTTCTCTATATTAAAGACAAAATATATTTTCACAAAACTGACTATTTACGTAGGTACAAATTAGCTGTTCACTTTAGGTAGATTTTTAATAGAAATTATTTTTTTATTGTTACATCATGCCATGTGGATTTTAATTTCTCTGACATATTGAATTAGACTTAGAAGAATTTACACTTTAACCAGAATTAAAATTTTTTACTAAACACAGTAACAAATTTTACAATATTATAACACAAAAACAGTCTAAATACCAAATCTAACCTCTTGGTGCTTCAGGATTAAATTATAATATTAAATCTAAAAATTAAGATTTTTTAACTTACAACAGCAGTTTAATGTTATATTATTACAAATATTTAAATAAGATTACTGACCCTAGAATTTACTACAGAAATTATATTCTTTTTAAACCGATTTATTATTGTGTTGAAGCAAATACATGGAATATTTGGAGAAATTGATGTATGCATGAACGCATATGTAAATGGATTTATGTATGTAGATGATTAAATTTAAAATTCCATTTTCGGTCGCCACAAATGATGTTCCGTACAGTGCCAGTGAGGTAAAAGTGTAAAAAAATGTTCAAAAAGTTCCACAAGGCGTAATTTTTAATCGATTTGAATTTTTATATTAAAAGTTTAATAAATTCCAAAACACTTTTTCAAGTCCGATTTTTAAAAAGAAATAAATTTGTTACTTTAGTTCAAAATTAATAAAAAAAACATAATTTTTCATATTTTTTAATCAAAATTTGCATAGTTTGTTAGTATTTTATTAACCCTTTAGCAACTGAGCAAAATTGAGAGCATTAAGGGCATTTGGATCATAATGACGTTACAGTTTTAAAATATAAATCTTTCCTGTATCTGGTTAATGGATTTTTGAATAATTTTTAATTAGAGTTGTTGGGAAATGTTTATAATATTATAGATTACGTCTATTATAAGCAGGTTGATTAAAATTTCATGTTAAAACATATTATTTTGAACAAATTTTGAGCTCTCACGAGTAACACTAGAGAACTGTCAGACACCAATTTTTTTTTAAACTTTGCATTTACTATGCTTAATTTTTTAATAAAATTAAATAATTAATTAATAATTACTTAAATTAAATTTTTTTAACATTCAAATTGTGTTGAAAAAATAATTGTTTAAATAAATGTTTTCTGTTTACTAATAAATTATTCGAATCCCAGTAAGAAGTGAGGAATTAATAAGAATTTGAAATTTTTAATTCTTTGAAATTCCGTTTCTGACCAATTCTTTTCGTTTTCATTTGGTAAAGCCGAAAAGAAGCTAAGTTTAATTCTTTTAAATACCGTTTTATAATATTTTTGAGCGGAAAAAAATTTTGTCGGTCCGAAGATTTTAACCCTCAACTTTCATTGTCGGAGACAAACAGCTTGTCCGCTCAGCTATTTAAACTGTACTATAAATACTGATACTTTTTTCTATTCCTTAAATTTCCTTTTCTTCTACTTTCTTGATCCTCTCCGTAGGATCGAAAATGCTTTATCTATTTCTTACGCTTTCCGACTTCATGATCCTCTGTGCTGGGTAGGAAATTATTGTATTGAAGAAAATCAATTGGGAATTATTCAACATCGTTGGAATAACGAGAGACAATGCACGTTCTACCCGTAGTCGTTTCACATCAAGAAACCCTCTAACGTCCCGAAGACGTGAATATATTTCTGATGAAAATCAAAATCTAACAGCTTTAGATGGTGACAATGATCAACGGATATTGAAATGTGATAAAAATTGTTTGTCTTCGGATGTCGATAAAAACTCATCCGCATTGAATGTCGATTGAACTTCGCAGCAGTCTACTGGCATTTTCGAAAACATCAGTGACGTAGGTCGAATGTTGAATTGTTGACAGACCTTCAACATGGTCTGTCAATGACACGAAGATCTTTTATAGTCACTTTGGTCAGATCGAGATTGAAAACAATTGTAGACGACACAGGTGTGTGTCCGCTGCTTTACGGAGAAGTCAGGTAAAGATATTTTGTTATCCGCTGTTTATCTCATTGACTGTATCTAAAATTGTTCACTTTGAACTGCATAGTAATGTTTTTTCTTCTACTCATAGAAGGACTCACCCTCTTTATCAAATGCTTCTCCAGGTAGCAGCATGGTTATCAGGGAAGCATTTAAAATAAGAGGAGCCACGGAGGAAGTGGCGGAGATCATGCTTCAATCAATATCGGTCAGAACTCTGAAGCAGTATTCTTAATCCATTGAACAGTGGTGGAATTTTAGTAAAAAAAGAATACAGCGACTTATTCCGGAGCTCAACAACAAAAGTGCTAAAATTCCTCACAGAGTTACTGGAGCACACGAAATCCTATAGTTCGGCGAATACTTACCGTGTGGCTTTATCGACAATCTGGGGAAGTGACACGCCTAGGTTTCCAGATTTTTTAAAGGAGTATCATCATTAAGACAACGCAGGCGCAAGTATGATGTTACATGGGATCCGAAACAATTATTGGATAAATTTACAACTTGGTATCCAAATGAACAGTTATCGTTGAAAGTATTGACACGTAAACTGGTAACATTGCTGGCACTTATCACAGCTCAAAGGATCCAGACCCTGTCTGGATTTTCCAGGAATATACTCCTAGAAAATCTGAACCTCAGAAGAGAGCCTATACTAATAAAAATAACTAATTGTATCAAAACTACGAGTAGGAATACTTTTAAATTTATTTTAGAGATGACAACCTTCGTTAATCAACCTTAGTTCCGCGCAGCATCAGTTTTGCGTACATACATTGAGAAAACATCGCCAATGAGAGACAGAGAGGTAAGCAAGGATTTTCTTATTCTCACTCACAAGAAGCCGCATAACCAAGGCTTTACAAAGAGATTATTTGCCGGACAGCTGGCTGGTCAACGATATTGTCCACATTCACAAGGTTTTACAATCGCTTGCTTTTAAATAACAGGACATTTGCATCAGCTATTCAATGATTGATCATTCATGTTTTTTCTTATATTCTATTTGATATATTTTAGATTTTATTTTGATTTTTTTTCGGTTACTTAAAGCTATTATTAATATCCTTGTATAAACAATAAATATAATGAATCACTTTAAGTAAAGAGGATAAAATCGCATTGATCGTTAAACATCTTCGTGTGTATGATCTAGGAGGACGAGACAGTGAAATACAATTGAATGGCTTGAACAAACTTACCTTAAGTGAACATTAATGCAAATTGTATGAACTGTCTCGCCCGCGCCCGAAAAGATTACTCCAATTTTAACCTAAATAATAAAAATAACTCCGAATGCGATTTATGCGGAACTTTAAAATGTAATGAGAAAATTAAGGAAGATAACCGGAAGGCACCTATTGGCGATGCTAAAAACTTTTGTTATTTTGATTGCTCTGGCGAAACAAGTAGTACTGCGATACAACGTGTATCCTCATCTATTCATACTACACACCCTTCAAAAGAAGGGGGATTTAATGAAATATATTGTCATTGAAAAAAGACAATTGAATGCCTCTAAATACCAATGAATTCCGTTTCTTTTCTGAATCCAATTTAATGATGCCTTATACAAGTTATAACTTGACTAATTTATATCCCTTTGAATCTACAATAATTTCATGTAAAATTTCAAATTCCAGTCAATGCCTCAAAAAATTAATTAGTTAATTATATTAATCAGTATTATATTATTAAATTAAATCAAAACCTAAAAGCGTGTAAATTGTTACACATAACCTTATGGTCAATTCCGGAGGTTCTTTTTATGCCCGTTAGGTTAACCTGCTAGTTTCATTGTGATTGGATTAATAAAACAGAAAAATGACAATCTAATGGATACAACCAATCATACTTGACGAAGAATCGAAAGCATGCGCGCAGTTCAGTAAAAGCTTAGGTGATATCATTTTCAAATGGACTATAGCAACCAGCATGTCGCATAAAAAGAATCGCTGTGTATAGCAGCATATGTAAATGGATTTATTCTACAAAGTTTATTATTAATTAACGGGTATTATCCTTATTGGACTTTAGTGTTGATGAAAATTTCCTCTTTAAACAAATTAATTAAAAATAATGAAAGGCATTTTCGACACTGTGCAACAAAATAATTAATAACATTTTGTTTGACGTTTGGTTGGCAAAAGTTTGCCAAACTCATCAGGCTAAATTTATTTACACAAAGAAACACTTCAATATTTACAAAGGTATGAAAACAATATTTTGCACTAAACTAATAAATATGATTTAAAATATCCTACCAAATTCGTTAAAATATAAAAATCGCGTTCTAACTCGTCAATATAATTAAAAAGGTTTTTTAAATACATCACATTCCACATAAGTCAAAATTAAAAATAAAAGATATTGGAAAGAAAGTAATTTTAATACACTAGTTCAATGTCAACTTAAATAAATTAAAATTTTGCTAGTCCAAGGAAGTCAAAAGTATAGAAATATAAAAAAAGTCAATGAATTGGAATGTAAACATAGTTTTGTCATAGAGAGGGCAAGTTGTGTTATTGTTTTGACATTATAGGCAAGAGTCTAAACGTCTGAGAAGAGAAAATAAAGTTCTGTTTAGAGTGTAAATATCTTCCTTTCTATTAATAGTGGAATGATTTTATTTTTGACTTACCGTCAACCGGGGCTATTTTGTGCACCAAATAGCTTTTTTTTATTCAAAGATTTATTTAAATTCAGAATTAAGAGAATAAAGAAAATCAACTTTTGATATATGTTGTGGACATCCTTCTGAAGCTTTCCTATAAATTTGGCAAAAAAAAAATTTTTTTGTCTTAGTTATAGTCATTGAAAGTCGTGCACACAATTACTCCCGGGATGGGTCTATTTTGTGCATCGAACTTTGTTTTCCTATAATGTTGCGTAAACATTTTTTTAATCGTTTCTGCTTCATGAAATCTTTTGTGTATATATTTAAGAGTATGTTAAAAAAAGAATGACCTAGTAAAAATTTTTTTGTAGATATAAGTATTATACAAAAAATGTAAAATAAAGCACTAAAATTTTGCTAAAATCTGAATTTACTAAAAATTATTAACAATCTTTCTTTAAATTGTTTATTACGCAGATAGTAAATAACATTTTTTTCTTTTTTAATATATATTTTATAATAATATACTAATATAATTATAAAATGATCGTTTAAACACTTATAAATAACTTTAAAACATCATTTCAATAGGAGCTTTTTTAATAGTTTTGAATGATATTTTTAAAAAACTTAAAATAAATATTTTTAAGGTTAAATAGATAACAATTTAATATCTAATATGCTTTTCAAGTTATTTTAAGAGAAACGAGAAAATAGTTTTAAAACTAATTTGGAAAACTTATAAATATTAATTAATGTTCATTTTTTGAAGTTACGTTGTGCACCGGTTGAGCTTTTAATCGTTTTAATGATTTTAATTAACGTATTTACAGTTTTTTGACAGAAAAGTAAGACAAAAATGTATTAAAATGATAAACAGAATCTTCTTTACTTACTAAATAAAATATTTATGAAAAATATTTGATTTTTTTAAGTGCACAAAATAGCCCCATGGAATCCTGGTTTTTCAGTTTTTTCCACTTTTCTCTTAAAATAATGAATAAAAAATTAGCGCATTACGTATGTATCATCACAACACAATTGACAACAAATATCTAACTCAGTTTATGAAACACATTAAAACTCTATAAGATTTGGTATAATTTTTCCGAACTTTCAAAATTTTTTAAACAAATTTTCCGTTTTTAGGAATTTTTTTCTCTTAATTGACAAAGAATTAAATAATAACATTTAGTGCTCTCTATTGTCATGTAATCAAACTTTCATTTTACAAAATAGCAGATTAAAATAATTCATTTTAATAATTTTTTTCATCAAAAAACTCGCGTGCACAAAATAGCCCCCGATGCACAAAATAGCCCCAGTTGACGGTATGTGGAATGGGTTGTATTTTTTTTAAAAAAAACCTGTTTAATTTTATTGACGACAGACGAGTTAGAACGCGATTTTTATGTTTTAAAGAATTTGGTTGGATATCTTTATTCATATTTATTAGTTAAGTGCAAAATATTGTTTTCAGAGCTTTATAAATATTAAAGTGTTTTTTTTGTTCAAACAAATTTAGCCTGATGTTGGCAAACCTTAGCCAACGAAACGTCGCATTCCTGATGACATATTAAATTGTTATTCAATTTTCACCTTCCTATGATCTTTTATTTTATTAATATAAATTAAACTATGGAAGAATTTAACTCTTATCACTCAAAAATGTTATTAATTATTTTGTTTCACAGTGTCGAAAATGCCTTTTCATTATTTTTAATCACATTGTTTAAAAAGGAAATTTTCACTAACGCTAAAGTCCAGTAAGGATAATGTCCATTAATTAATAATAAAAAGTGAAATTTAACGATCACTCCGAGTCAAGGAAAATAAAAATAATATTGCCGCTAGGTGGCTACTTTGTGCATACGCTTATACGTTACTTGTCTATAATATTCAGTATTTCTAATGTATTAAGTTATTTTTTTTAATAAAAGAACGAGGATTGTATATAATCGGAGTGCCTTTTTGGTTTTCGGTTTGTGTTTTAGACTTTTTTGCTGTTTTTTTGCACATAAATTGTCGGCGTCTAGCCACTGTGTCATTCTAACCTCAATTTATTTGCTGAACTTTGTGAGCATTTATTATACCTAGTGAGGTTTGTTTTTTCGAGAAAGTCTTATATTAATTAACATTTAGTTTATTTGTGAAATCTTGGTTAAAATGGATCCTGTTAAGTGTGCAAAGTGCAGAAAGGATATCATACGGGTTGTTCCAACTCATTGTGTTAAATGCGACCTGCCTTACCACCCCAGCTGTACAGTACAGTTGCCTACCTTATCTGATGGTTCTTTTGCGAGGTGCTGTAAGCCCAGATCAACATCTCCATCTGCGAGTTCATTGAACTCTCAATCTACGTCTGACTTAGATGTTGTGATGACAGCCTTAAATGCTATGAGGGATAGCATGAATGCTATGAGAGTCGGCATGGAGGAGAATTTTTATGATGTGAACAACAAATTAGATGATGCTCTGGGAAGACTTGGAAATATTGAAGGTAGGGTGACTAGTTTGTCGAATCGTTTAGAGGTTGTGGAAGGGAGACTTGACAAGTGTGAGACTAATCTTCCCGGAAACATTGGTCGCAAACTTAATACTGATGTTTGTAAGGAAATTAGTGATAGATTTGAAAGAAAGAAGAATCTCGTTCTGTTTGGTTTTCCAGAAAATACCACTGACAACACTGATAACACTAACAATACATCCTCTGACAATTTAAAAACAGTAGTAGCTAACAAACTAAAAGAATGCACTTAAATTTCAAATATAGACAGTTGTGGAATATTTGGACTTGGTTCAAATGCGCAGGTCTCTCACAAGCCTCGACCTGTGAAAATAGTCTGTGTGACGGAGGAGAGAGCGCAGGAGATACTAAGGGCTTTTGTAACAGCAAAACGAGATCCAACTCAGTCCTTGAAGTTGAAAAATTTGTCTATGACGCGAGACATGACAGTCAGGCAGAGAGAGGAAATTCGGGACGTACAGGAGCTGCTGGCAGTGCGACGACAGGAGGGAGAAACCAACATAACGATGGTATATCGTTGTGGAGTTCCCACCATCATCAAAATTCCTCCAAGAAAACGCACGGCAACCTTAACTTTGCAGGTGGGGGCTGGCCCATCTGTGATTCAGAAGTGACTCCTCCCCATTATGTGTTGAGTGGCATCCCTTCCTCTCAATCGTTTTCTTTCATTCAAGTGTACTATCAGAATGTTAGAGGTTTACGCACAAGAACTCACGAGCTTCGCCAAAGTATTTCAATTTTTAAATATAATATATACATTTTAACTGAGACTTGGCTAAATGATAGTGTACGTTCTCAGGAATTAGGCTTTATTAATTATGATATTTTTCGGTTTCATAGAAATAGTGTTACTAGTGATAAACTGAGAGGGGGGGGGGTGTTTTGATAGCTGTCTGTAGAAATTTACGAAGCTCTCAAATTGAAACTTCATTAAATACAGTTGAGCATGTTTTTGTTAAATTTAGAGCTAACAACAATCTTTATATTATTGGGTGTTTTTACATTCCTCCTAATTCGTCTCTTAAAGTTTTTTCTGATGTTTGCAACATTATTGAAGAAGTCCATGATAATTATACTAATGCTATTTTTTTAATCCTTGGGGATTTTAATTTAACATTTTCAACACAATTTTTTAGTGACTTAGTTTCACAAATTGATTTAAATAAATGTTTAACAAATAATCAGATACAAATTGCTTCCTTATTGCTTGATACAATAGACTTCGTTGGTTTATCGCAAATAAATAAAAATATTAATACACATAGCTCTATCTTGGACTTAGTTTTTTATAATAGTGATTTTTTCACATCTAAATTGTTAAATGACAGTATACTGCCATTGGATAATTATCATCCTTCATTACTGGTATTGTTACCCTATTAAATTCTATTGATTGGAATTTATTGTTATCTAATGAGAATGTTAATAATGATGTTGCTGCTTTTTATGATCTTTTGTATAGTATTTTTGAGAAATGCGTGCCATTGAAATATGTCAATTCATCGAAATTCCCACCCTGGTTCACTAATGAATTAAAGCATCTTGTTTATTCTAAAAAACCGCTCATGTAAATTACATTAAAAATAAAACTGAATTCAATTATACACTATTTTCTAAATTAAGAAGTGAGTGTAAAAAACTCTCAAAGGTTTGTTATAATGATTACATTTCTGATACTGAAATGTCAATATTGACTTATCCGAAGCATTTCTGGAATTATGTAAATTCTACTCGACGAGAACACAATATTCCGACGCATATGTTTTATAAGGATGAATCTAGTGACACTCCTCTTGAAATCTCTAATCTTTTTGATAAACATTTTAAAGCTGTTTATACTCTACCGTCGTTAGAAGTCCCAGATTTGTCCTTTAATCGCAATGCAGATGTGAGTCTAAATTTTATAACAATTTCTAGGAACGATATCTTTGAAAAAATTAAGAATTTGGATATAAATAAGGGTTCAGGGGCGGATACAGTACCTCCCTCTATTATAAAGTTATGTGGTTACTCATTTATTGAACCACTATTTATTATTTTTAATAAATCATTAAAATCATGCATTTTTCCTTTTGAGTGGAGAAAGGGTGTGATAGTTCCTGTTCATAAGTCTGACGATAAAAATATTACCCAAAATTATAGACCTACACTCGAATCTTGATATAACGAGTCTCGATATAACGAGCTCTTGATACAACGAACTGTCAACTCTCGTTACAACGAGAAATATTTCTCCTCTTTTATCCCCACTATTTGAAAACATTTGAGCATCGTTTTTTTGCACATGATATTAATTACAGTTACTTAACTTCACACAAATAAATTGTTTAAGAGTGGGGCCCCCTCACGCAGTCGTTATATCGAGATTTTCGGATCCCTCACTTCTCGTTATATCAAGATTCGAGTGTATAACAATATTAAGTTCATTTGCTAAAATCTTTGAAAGTATTATTTTTGATAACTTTTATGCATCGGTCTCAGGAATTATAATTGATGAACAGCATGGATTTGTAAGGGGAAGATCCACATTAACTAATCTTGGTATTTTTACTACTTTTTTAACTAATAATATTGCAAAAGGTTCTTTAAGTAGACACTATTTATGCTGATGTGTCGAAGGCATTTGATAGGGTAGACCATAATATACTATTAAGCAAATTAAATTCACTAGGCATTTCTGACAACATGGTTTCATTTTTTAAAAGTTATCTGTCTGACAGATATCAAGTTGTAAAAGTTGATGGCGAATATAGTGAACCTTTTTTAGCGACCTCTGGGGTATCTCAGGGATCGCGTCTTGGTCCTTTAATGTTTATTTTGTATATGAATGATGTAAAACCTGTTTTCAGGCATTCCTACTTTTCGCTCTATGCAGATGACCTTAAGTGTTACAAAATAATTAATTCACTTTTAGCAGAAAAAGACACTTCAGATCTGCAAAAGGATCTGAAGAGGTTACAAAAATGGTGTGGTGAAAATCATCTAAGTATTAATATTAAAAAAAGTTATGTTGTTTCATTTTCTAAAGGTAAAGTTAGCTCATATAACTATACTTTATGCAACACAGCACTGTAATACGCACTTTACGCCACCTGTTTTGCAGGTTGTAAGTTACTTATTATAGCCCGGTGCGAATAATGCTGGAGGGGAGTACACTTTATTTCGTGTTAGTTACATTATAGACCCTAGTTACATTATAAACCCAATAACCGGGTTATAATGTTACTATTTCTGTACAAAAGTTGGATATAATGTAACTAGATGCTGTCAGACGCACAGTTCCCAGAGACTCTCACCAAATGTATGCGCATGCGCATTCGCGCTTGGTGAGGGTCCCTGGCAACCAACTCTACTGTCAAAACCTAACCTAAGATTCGCGATCGCTCGTGTGAAAAATTCTGTTTTTGTTCTTTAATGATATTATTTTTATTAATATGTCGAAGTACATGACTAGGTTTCGGGGGGCTTCGTCCCCCGATGCGTCCGGTGGCTTGGGGTATTATTAAATGCGGTTCTTTGAAATGTCAAAAAACATTATTAATATTATTCTTTTAAGTTGGTTTTTTTGTGGTCGGGGGGCTTCGCCCCCCGAACCCCCTGACCGGGGCTCCGCCCCTGGACCCCGTCGGGGGGGGCCGAACCCCCCCGCGCGACAAAACGTTTTAGTACGTTTGAATGTATATCGGTACACTAGTAGTATGTCACATATTATCTCGTTTTTGTCTTCAGGTGTTTGTAAATAAAAAAAGTGTTTTCGATCTAAGCTTTTTTTATTACAGTCTGTGTTGCATAAACAGTCGTATGCACCTCGGATCGTATTCATCTTCATGACACTCGCGTGATCACAGAACTCGCGGGCTCGCGCTTCGCGCGAGCCCGACTCGTTCTGCGAACTTCACGCTCGTTCATAAAGATGAACTTACGATCCTTGGTGCATAATGTACTATTAGAGGGTCAGAACTTGGATGAACTTTAATGAATATTCCTCTTTTGACATCTAGATTTCATTTTTCTTATATGTCTTTTTTGTACAGACTGATGAACGGAGCTATCTATTGTCCCTCACTCTTATCCATGGTAAATTTATCCGTTCCTAGAATGTTTACTAGACGTTATACGTTATTCTCAGTGGCATTTCATAGAACGAACTATGGTAATAATTCATTAATTGATCGACTCACTAGAGAAGCTAATTTAATTTCTAATGAAATAAACTTCTTTGATAATAATGTTACAAGGTTCACAACGGCATTGCGTAACATAATGTTTAATAGAAACTGAGATTAATTAATTTGCACATAAAAAGTTTCAACCTAGATTTAAGTTAAAAATTCATTGTTATATTAGATTTAGGAGTACTTTTGTACGAAAGGGCATGTCCCGTTATGTTTCTTAAATAAATAAATAAATAAATAAAAGAAATTCAATTCTTTTTACATTTGGGCAGCACAGCTATCCTCTTCAGAACTATAATTGATTATAAAACAAAATATTAAAAAAAGATTTTTTAAATTTTTTTGATTAACAATAAAAAATTAAAAAATAAAATATTTACCGAAAAAAAGAAAATTAAAAAATTAAAATTATAAATTAAGATAGGCACATCTTTGTCGCTACGGTTACAATATGACACTAAACAAATATACAGACAAGTACGAGTGAACGATGTACAATTTTTTGGGGTCAATGCCCCATCGATAAACAAAACTAAGAAAGAGAAATGTCAAGGCAAACTGAAAAGACAGCTGATTATAAATCCTTCTTTTCATTGAGAAAATGAGTATAATAACTACTAAGTTTTAATGTGTCATCTATTTTATTAATTGAATTTTTTTGTTAGTTAATGTGGATCATTTCAGAAATTAAGCGTTTTTTAAATGAACCTTCTTTATCTAGTACTAAAAATCCATCCCAATCGAAATCATGACCAAGTGAATTGATATGTTCAGCAACAACATTTGTTTTTGAAATTTTGTGCTCATTAATACGAACACCCACCATTCTTTTCGTTTGTCCAACATAAGATGCAGAACGTTGTTTCTCTAGGTAATGACATTAAATTTAATAATAATAATAATTATAAATGTTTGAACACTACTATTGATTATATTAAATCAGTTGGAAATTTTATCGACTCTTATAAATTAAATGATGAAATTTCTAACGATATAAGAAACAAACTAATTAAATATCTACGTTACTTTGAAAATAATACTCCACGACATATTAATATAAATGAACGTATTTATACTAAAAAGTTATCCGATGCAAAAATGTTTGTTAAAAAATCATAGGAATGTTATATTCACCACTGCGGATAAGAGAAATGTCACGGTAGCATTAGACAAGGTAGACTATATTAGTAAAGTTGAAAACTTATTATCCGATTCTAAAACTTATAAAATTAAAAAAAAAAATCCGTTACCAAAACTAAAAACTGATACTTATAAAATTTTAAAACGTTGGAACAATAATGGTTTTTTGAATAGGAAATATAATGATATTGAACTTACACAAACTAATGCAAATCTTTCAAAATTTTATGGTTTACCAAAAACACACAAAAAAGACAACCCTCTCAGACCTGTTGTCTCCACTATCGGTTCCCCGACATTTTTCTTTTCCAAGCATGTATGTAACATTAAATGATTCTTTTCCAAAAGCCAAATCTCATATACGAAATAGTTTTGATTTCATAGAAAGAATAAAAAATCTTGATATTTCTGACAGTCACATTCTAATTAACCTGGATGTCGCATCTTTATTTACGAATGTTGGCTCCAACCATGTACGTGATTCTATCATTAGACGTTATTCAGTAATTGCACAAAATGTAAATATACCTCTTGATGACTTATTAGACGCTTGTCAATTTCTTTTCAACAACACATTTTTTAAATTTAACAACAAATATTATCATCAAATATATGGTACACCCATGGGCTCATCCATTTTTGGTTTGTTTGCAGATATTGTCATGGATGACCTTGAAACAGTTTGTAATGATAAATTATCGTTTAAACCGATTTTCTTTTTTAGGTACGTTGACGACATTATTGCTTGCATACTGGAAAATAGAGTTCATGAGATAATTGACACGTATAATAATTATGACGAGAGACTACAATTTACATACGAAACTGAAACGAATAATACATTTAACTTCTTAGATGTTCTTATAATTAAAGAAAATAATAAACTTATAACTGACTGGTATAAAAAACCAACTTTCTCCGGACGAACAATTAACTATGAATCAAAAAATCCTTTTTCTCAAAAAATTGCCATAGTATCCAATCTTGTCGATAGGGCAATAAAGCTTTCAAATAAAAAATTTCATAAGAAAAATATTGAATTTGTCGAAAAAATACTAATTAATAATAATTATCCCATCAAATATATTAATAAGCACATTAAGAAACGCATGTGCCTATCTTAATTTATAATTTTAATTTTTTAATTTTCTTTTTTTTTCGGTAAATATTTTATTTTTTAATTTTTTATTGTTAATCAAAAAATTGTAAAAAATCTTTTTTTAATATTTTGTTTTATAATAAATTATAGTTCTGAAGAGGACGACAGCTGTGCTGCCGAAACGTAAAGAGAATTGAATTTCTTTTATTTTTATTTTCCTTGACTCGGAGTGATCGTGAAATTTCACTATTTATTAAAATACAACTGAGTGATAGAATCATCTCTACTCTAATTAATAATAAACTTTGTAGAATAAATCCATTTACATATTCTGCTATACACATTGATTCATCCTAATATTTAATGTATTTGCTTCAAATATACTCGAAAACTTTTCCATTCACCCCTTACAATATCGGGATATTAAAGATATCTCTGGGACGTCCTACGGATTTTCCAGAAATATCCGAGAATATCCCTATGGCGTGAGGGATTCTTCACTAGTTCACATTATTCTGCTCGTCTTTTTAGATTCCTTTTTTGCAGAATTTGTCGTGAATTAAATAGAAAGGTTTTCATCATTCAGTTTACAAAATCGACATTTCCAAATGTCTTACTTTTCTATGGTGTGAAAGAAAATACATTCTAGAAAAACATAAAATTGTAGTCGTAGGAAAATGAAAAAAAGTATCTAGTATTTTGATATAATCTGACTGTTTATATTTCGTTAAAAAAATTTTATTACTTTTGTATTAGGTTCATTTTTTTATTTGCATGATTTTAATCGATTTTATTTCTTTTTTATATATTATTCATTTTTATTATTTTTTATTTTGTTTTATTTCAAACATGAAATTTTACTTTGATTTTTAATAGAATGAAAGGAAAAACTCATTTAAAAAAAAAAGCTTTTATATATTTAATAATAAAACTGTAATTTAAAAATGTTTTGTTCATCAAATTTAAAGTGAATTAATTTTTAAACGGAAACAAAATAAACCGAATATCAATTCACAACAATTTTCATCCGAAAAAGATTCCAAAATGACATACAAAAATTCAGAACGTAATTCTAAATGAAATCTAAGCAAAATCGCATTTGATTGGAGTGAAATTTTTTATAAAATTTTATGGAAATATTTTCTTCCTGATTATCTTCATTCTTTTATAGTAATAGGACGAGCTTGTCATGCACAGGCGGAGAAGTGCTCTTAAAATTCAGTCTAGAAGCTGTTTAGCGGATCGTATAAAGCAACTCATTAATGCGCGTGAATAATGGCAGGGAAAATAAGAGTACACTTCTTCCAAAATATTGTTAAAACTTCCTGTTTATTATTATGTGCGATAGGGTTATCCTTATTTTACAAAAAGAAGAATTTCTTCTGTCGCTATCTAAATCTGAATAAATCAAATTCTACTAAACAGTAAAATTCTACTAATTATTAGTAATTTTCATAGAAGACTTTTCTCTTCCTTGATTAGTATAATGTGACTAATAATTCTTAGTAAAATTTTACAAATTTTTTAATAGAATTTCTAAACCAATACAATACTTATACTTTTAAAATTTTTTTAAATTTATCTTTTGTTTAAATATTGTTTAATTCTTTAATAAATTTTGAATTTATATTGTTTAATTTATTCATAAATAAATAATAACTAATAAGTAAATTCTCACTAGTTTTAATATTTCGTACTTTTTTCCCTATTAAAATATTTTTGTTACTAAGGGAAAACTTGCTCTCTCATAAGTTTTAGAAGAAATTTATGAAAAAGAGAAAGAAGAAAGATTTTAAAATTCTTAATATAATGAAATAGTTATACCTGATGAAATATTAAAATTTTAATATCTATTAAATGTATTAAAATGTTAATAAATTTAAATGTTAAATAATTATATAAAAATAAATTATAAAATTCAATTCATTAATTGATTATTATTTATTTTTTAATTTATTTAGAATATATTTATTGTAAGCATATGTTTTCTATTTCAATTTTATGATTTATTTTAATAAAAGAGAAAATTTAAAAAGTAATAAAAGTTTTTTTTAAATATTTAATTTCTTCGTAATCGAAGAAAAATACATCAACCGGAGTATGTAAAATACAAAATTCTAACTAAATAGTATTTATGCTTTCAATTATTAATTATTTTAAAATGTATGTCGAGTAGGAATAAAAATTACAACAAGAGATATAGTATTCAAAAAATTTGAAAGAAAAAATAGATGTTATACATATTTAATTAATTAATTAAATTTTTAAAATATAAGCAATAAATAAATCATTCACATATGAAACAATTTTGAAAATATAATTATCATTTATCAAATCTTGTTGAAATATCATGCAATGTTGATTAAAGTATACTTTTTCCAACGAGATTCATATTAATTGATAATGGGCATTGTTTCCTAAGGTTTGTTCTGGACAAGTTATATGTGTACGGTATGAAGCGTGGAAAGTTATACAGGCACTGATAAATGGATATATGTGCAAAAGCACGAACGTCACGCGAGACATTATTTATTATTATTTATATCATGAAATAAAATCCCAATGCCAGTAACCCCATAAGGTCAACAATTTTTTATTTACATTTTGTCTTTTATAGAAATATAAGGATAGATACTTAATATTTTATAAAATAGAAATGGTGGTTTGAAATTTGATAAAAATAAAGGTTTGTTTCTGGAGAACTTATTTTGAAAAAGCCATAAATATTTAAATTAATAAATGCCCTAATACATAACACAACGGAATCCGGACTCCAATGTATCAATCAAAAAAACTTTTTATAGAAAATGGAAACACTTTTTAGACACCTTGTTTTTTATCTGAGTTTTTATTCTTAAATTTACGAGTTGATACCATCATTTGAAGGGTGGATTTATAGACGAGGGTCAAATTTTCTAAAAAAAAATCAAATTTAGTTGTTGGGGTCTTGTAATTTTTGTGAAACTGTAAATTCTATACAGGGAACAGGATATAATTAAATTATATAACTGCACCCTAAATTTTGTGTAATGTAATTATTGCTTTGCTAATGTTAGCAGAGAGGTAACTGCTACTCATTTCTTCCTCAATATCACTATCTTGACTATTATCATACTCCTTCTTTTTTTTCTACTCTTAGCTTCCTATTTCTCTTTGTGTTCCTTATTTCTTTATTTCTCTCTATTTGCATACTAATTTTCCCTCTTCATTTTCTTTTTCTATTTTCGCGTCTACTCAATTATTTTTTCGTGCCCCAAGTTGAAAATCATTTCTGAAAAATTTTTTTTATATGAAAATTAATAATCTTTAATTTTTACGTCATCAAAATTGAAAGAATGATTATAGTCTGCTTGATGTTTCTTCAGAACTGAATCAGGATTTTTGTTATTTTTATGTTCGTTAATCCTTCTATTTGAAGTCCGTTTAAATTCACCAATATAAGTAACAGGTCAATTATCGCAATTGAACCATATAACCCAGCTGGTCAATAAAGTATTCATTATTGCCCTAGGGTAAAGAATTGTAGATTCAAAGCATGTTGAAAGTAGGCTGAAAATTTTGTCTCAGGGAGTGAAAGTGGAGTGAAATTACATAATTGACCCTCTGATTACTGGCAAGCAGATTACAGCAATTACAGCAAGGTCAAGACATGATCAATACAAGCTTGGCAAGATCTAGTCTTAAAGTCCGAAACTTGTACTCTTCTGCAATGTCCGGCTATAGGAAATCTTTAAATTTTAGAACACGAGAAACAGCAATACATCCAGTTACCCTCACTAGCGTTTTATTAATTGTTTCGATGTTCTTTAAGGGTAGGTGGGAAATTCCCACGGGACTTAGTACAGGAAGACTTGTTTTCCAGCTCACGAACATTCTTTGAAAAGATATTATGTTTTGGATTTCTATTTATAGGAATGATAGATTATGTAAATAAAAGAGGGGGCGCGATGATCTCACTGCAAAGTTTAATTTAGCGTAAAATTAAAAAAAAATTAAAGTTAAAAAATACCTATTTTTTAACAAAAATGACAGTCAATATTGCGGTGATAGCAGATAGCACACAATATTATTTACACTATAAAAAAGGTTCTAAATTAGAGCTGATTTCGGTATTAAAATAGAACTAAATTACGATTTACTACCAAAATTGGAACTAAATTAGTACCTTTCTTTTTACAGTGTAATAACATTTTTAATTTTTTATGCAGTTTAATGCACAATTTCCTCAAGTTTGCTAGAAACCTATCTGCAAGTTTATTCCGAAAATTTATCATAAGGAGGATATTTTTCTATTTGACACAAGTTTTCTGCAAACTTGCAGTGCAAACTTCCGAACATTGAATTACAAAACTTGATGAAAAATGTTGTGCTATTTGGATGGTCCTAACGGCCATTTAATTCCGTAAAGTTACCGTAAATCACAAGAAGAGTGATATATTCATCTCTATTTCTCCAAATTTTACACCAAAATCTCTTTTCATTTTAAAGAAAGTTTGTGAGTTGAAAAAATGTCTTTCTCTTGTGAATCGAGTTACATATTACAATTCTCTTTCGAAAAGTCAATACACATTTTTCTTTATGTTATATATGGATGATAATAAGATTCTATCGATCGCGTCTTTCCATGTGCTCATTGCTTGTTTTCCTTTCTTGTTCCATCTCTTTTATTCTACTGACAACTCTCTTCGTTCCCTTCTTTTTGCATCCCTATATTTGATGTTTGTTTCACTACAATCTATCCAGTTAACACACTTTCACTGCGATTAATGGATCACACGTCAAACACTCCCCCTAATAACTTACCCTACTTACTAGTAATTATAGTTCGGGTAAAATACCAATGAATGACATGTTCTAAAAATTATTTAAAAAAACACAGCAAATCGTGAGAAGTTAAAATAACACCAGAATGGATTAAAATAACCTGCTACAGTTTAATCCCTTTAGGAATAAATTAACACCAGGAAGGATTAGAATAATCAATTTTGGTGTTTTTTTACTATGAATGAAATTTTACTTCAAATCAAAACCAAGTCAACGATTTGTCAAAGTTAGTCAAAGTCTTAGTCAAAGACTAAGACTAAGACTAAGACTAAGACTAAGACTAAGACTAAGACTAAGACTAAGACTAAGACTAAGACTAAGACTAAGACTAAGACTAAGACTAAGACTAAGACTAAGACTAAGACTAAGACTAAGACTAAGACTAAGACTAAGACTAAGACTAAGACTAAGACTAAGACTAAGACTGTAACTTTGATTTTAACTGTGACTTTGACAATGACTAAGACTGTGACACGATTTGACTTTCATTGACAAGTCGTTGGCCTTTGTTTGAATTTGAAGTCAAATTTCATACATAGTAAAAAATAACACCAAAATGGATTATTTTAAACTTTTTTGGTTTTAATTTAATCTGCAACGCTTTTTAATACCTCACAATTTACTGTGATCATTTCATTTATCGATCAAATTGAAATTGTTATCACCTTCGAATGTAAATACCCAGTTTAAACATTTGTTGGGGGGCATTTCCATGAAAACACGGACAGAGCTGAAAGTTTAAATACGGTTATAAGAGTTAAATAAATGAATCCCACTGAACATAATACATCTCATTTTATTTTTCAAAAACGTAGCCGTTTTGAAACAATTTTTTGTTGTTGTATTTTTTTCAAAAGAAATTTTATTAACGTCTTCGATCAATAATAACTACAATGGATTGATAAAAAAATCTAAAAGAAGAATCGAAATTTCATCAGGTTCATTCTAGACGACTCTCAAATTAATAAGAACCGAATAAATCTCGACATTTTGGTTAATTGAATTATCACCCTATATCGAACGTTTCAATGAATTATTTCAAAATAGCTTGGAAATTTGGATTATTTAGAGATGTTTATGGAGCATTTGAACGTTTGAAGAATAATAATTCATATGGTGAAATAATTACAAAAGGGGAGACTTTTACCTTTATTATTTTGGGTATTTGCAATTGGATATTCTCTTTCTATTGATTCATTCTTTGTTGAAATATCGTTAGGTGTAGGATTTATGATAAATGAATACATAATAGCACTGTGATAATTCTTTTAATTGAAAAATCATTCCTACCAAGTATAAATGATAAACCCTCATTAGATTTTTTTATATATTTTTTGATACCCTAGAGTTTCCTTATTGTTTCTTGTATTTTTTGGAGAGAAATTCTTGGAACATCATCAATAAGTCATAATTATGATGAATTGATAAGGTATTTTAAGGAGGATTCTAAAGTGCAAAGGATATTATTTTTTCTCGAGGAAATTTACAACAGCAATGTAACAATTGATGATCAAGTTATGAATGCACTCATGAAAGCAGTAATTATAAATTATAATTAAACAATATGGTTTATTTATATTACACTTAAAGTGATCAAGTAACTAGAATGAAATATGTATACAATATTTTTCTATTTAATGGGGTTCAGTGATGCGTCAGAGGAAATTGAAGAAGTTTTTTCCAAGTTTTCTGCGAAAAAAATAAAAATTTTAGATACATTTTTTGAATGGATGGATATTTTTATGGATATAGATACACTGCTTCTCAAGAAAAATTTGCGAAATGTAAGGCATTTGGACTTTTACAAAAAGAAGTCGTGATAAAAATGAAGGATTGTAACACTACCGGTACTACTCGACATTTGAAAAATTTCCATAATGAAGAATATATTAAAATTCCGTCTTTCTCTAACTTTTCACTGCATTATGAAGTAATTATTTAATATCAACTAAATGAAATTCTAACCTTTTTTCTACTTTGCCTCTGTAAATACTCCTTTTTTATATAAAAAAAAACTTACAAATACATTTTTTTGTTGAAAAAACAAGATAAAGGCCAGACGCAGTTATATTTTGAATAAAGTCATTGTGGCCTAATTAAAAAAAGTTTATTCTTTCATAAATGATTCTGTTTGATATGTATAGGAAAAGAATTTAAAAAAGATGTTTTTTTGTTTATTTAAAAATAAAAATATACCGGTAATATTAAGTTAAAAGTAATTAATTTATAAAAACCACAATATTAGGTTATTTGACAATAACCAACTTAAAACCAACGTATATCTTTTCCAACCTATTTTTTGCCATCGCATACTTTTTCGAAGCTATTTTCTTCCCAATAAACCGCGCCTGTATATAGTTTGAAAGATATTCCATCCAATCCGACATCATCGATAGATATGGAACAGTTGCCTCCATAATATAAAACAACCTTATGCGGTCAGATATTTCTATTTTTTGATTCTCCCAAAGAATTCGATAATGATTTCAATGGCAGAATTTTAATTTTTGCAACAAGAAAAAGCCTCAGAAGGCTTATGATTATGAGTAGCCTTAATTTACGCGTTAAAATAAAAAAAACAAAACTTTTACCCAATAGTACTAAAGTATCCTAAAAATGTTGAAAATTTCGAAATGCTAAGAAATGTAAACAAAAAGTTGGTTACATTATTAACTTCTATATTATTTCTAAAGTTTATAGTATAGCAATTATTTATTTTTTGATCCAGGGATTCATTTATGAAAATCGCAACAGACTGCGTCTTCAACTTTGTTTTCAACAAATAATTTCTGATTGAATCAGTTTTTGAAATTAGGCTGCAATGTATTTTAAAATATACGCAGATCTTGCTGTTGAAAAAACCAATATACTTCTATAATGGAAAACTACAATACAAATATTTTTTCGAATTTAGCACATATTACCACGTGATTATATGAATATCCAAGCAGTTTCCGTACCTGTAGAATGCTCTTTTTCTCGTTTAACGTGGATTTTAAGAAAAATACCGGAACCGCCTAAAGGCAGATGTTGCTCGTAAACTTCTATGTATTCAAGAAAGGACACAAAAGAATTCGATTTTCAAATAAACTATTCATAAATAAACAGCAAATATAACATTTATTGTTAAATTTGTATCTTTATCCTCAAAATATACCTTCATTTCTAACGTTTCTTACACTTTATTATTTGAATGGCAAACTAATTATTTATTTATATTTTGTATGAATTTGTACTTGGTAATTTCGTTGAGTTATCGTTTGTCAAAAGACATTAATTTGTCCATCGTTCTAAATTTAAATAAAAACTAGAACCAAAACAGAGCGCGTATCGCGACTTTTCTTTTCAAAAAACATTATCAACTAACATTAAAAAGGATTAAAGATTAAAATTAGGATAATATTGAACTAGAGAATTTAAATTCTGTAACTGTAATTTAAAAAAAAAGAAAAATATTTTAAAGGCTATATAAAATATGAACCTTTGTAGTTTCTCGTAGTAGTTTTCGTTCGTGTTCCTGCAAGAAGACATACTATACATATGGGCAATTCCACGTGAGATTTCAGTCGACCTCTTAAAATCAGCCAAAAATATTTTTTTTCTATTCTGTATTGAAAAAAAACAGATACGTATTTTTTTATTATTTTTTTGGAGGCCAAATTTTTGAGTTATGAATTTTCAAAATTTTCGCTTTTTAAATGTAGGTATATTTTTAATGTCAGATAACTCAAAAAATATTGCTTCTTTTCATTTTTTGACAAGAGAAAAAAAGTTTTGTTTTTCTCTCTACTTTTGAATAATCATAACAACAAATTTTTTTTCATTTTTTATTAGAAAAATAAAAAAATTTTATAAACAAATTAATTTTTTTTAACTTTGGGTATGATAAATTTTTAATTTTCTTTTTTTAAAACATACCTGGAAATGATAAGAAGGTTTTGCAAAAAGTTTCAGAGTGGGCCTGACAAGTTTGATGGGTCCAAAAAAATAATTAAGCTCTCCGTGCAGGTCGCACGCACGTGGCACAATTTGATTTTTTTACAATTTATTATTAAAAATTGTTTAGAGCCTAAAAATTCAATAATAATCAAAATCCGATAAAATTTGTAGGCTCTAGACAATTTTTAATAATAAATTGTAAAAAAATCCCATTGTGCCACGTGCGTGCGACCTGCATGGACAGCATAATTATTTTTTTGGACCCATCAAACTTGTCAGGCCCACTCTGAAACTTTTTGCAAAACCTTCTTATCATTTCCAGGTATGTTTTAAAAAAAGAAAATTAAAAATTTATCATACCCAAAGTTAAAAAAAATTAATTTGTTTATAAAATTTTTTTATTTTTTTAATAAAAAATGAAAAAAAAAATTTGTTGTTATGATTATTCAAAAGTAGAGAGAAAAACAAAACTTTTTTTCTCTTGTCAAAAAATAAAAAGAAGCAATATTTTTTGAGTTATCTGACATTAAAAATATACCTACATTTAAAAAGCGAAAATTTTGAAAATTCATAACTCAAAAATTTGGCCTCCAAAAAAATTATAAAAAAATACGTATCTGTTTTTTTTCAATACAGAATAGAAAAAAAATATTTTTGGCCGATTTTAAGAGGTCGACTGAAATCTCACGTGGAATTGCCCATATACTTTATATACTTCGATATGTAAGGCTCCTTTAACACTGTCGGAAAGAAAAATATACTGCGCTTTCGATTTTTGCACAAATACTTTTACTTATTTGAATAATCTCAAAATAGAGAAGTCTTTTTAAAAAACTGAAATATTTCGAACAAATCTGTGAAAAATGGAAATCTTCCTGCGATGTAATGGAAGTGAAAATATCATCACCTATTTTAGATGTTTCAACGAGGTGGATGGAATTCTTCTTACGACACGCTTGATAGAGAGCTTAAAATGAAACCAGCTTTGGAGTTTCTTTGCAATAGTGATCCAAGCTTGAAATCCTTGGTTCTTACAAAAACTAATTGGACACTTTTATCAAATAATGGAACACCTTCACAGTATTTTAAAACATTATCAACCACTCTGTGCGGTGAAGATCACTTCACTCTGCCTTTAGTAGTATTACAATTTAATTTATTATTAGACAAAGTTAAAAATGAATTGAGCAGAATCTTCAAAAAATTATAAGTGAAATAAAATTTATAATTAAAGATACTCTTTAGAGTGCTTTAGATAAACCTTTAAAACATTCTGGAAAATATAATTGGATTTATATTGCAATCTTAAAGCTGAATTCTACATTCAAATATGATATGTACGGAGTGAAGAAATTAATGCATATTTGAAATATCGCGCTGATAGGAATACTGATATTGATCGCGGGTGGAAGTAAAACGAAAATATCTATCCACATTTAAGTTGCATGACCAGAGATTTATTCAGCATTCAAGCAACTTTAGTTTTTATCAAAAACACTTTTTTCCATATCTGTATTAAGGCAGTAGTCTCCTTTAGAAGGCGAAAAAAAGCGTTTTTTTAGGAATTTTTTTTTAAAGGGAAGGAAATGATTCCGGTAAACGAAATTTTTGGGTGATATTCTACTGTATTTGAGCTTCAAAAACCAACTTTTATTTTAAAAAATATTTAAATTCTTCTTAGTAACAACGATTTTTGTGAAGCGCTGCAGTCTGTATTTTTAAAACGGTGCTGGTGATGGAGGTCGCACAATGCATCTGAAACAGTCAAACCAAATTTTTTTTTACTTTTTATAAGTGTCTTTTCTATTTGAACTAAAAAATACCGAAGAAATTAAAAAATTCCAAATTTTTTCGAAGTTTGAAAAAAAGTTCACTTTAAAAAAAAAATCCACTTTAAGGTGCAAAAAAATAGTTTAAATAATACTTTTGTACAACTATTTTAGTTCAAATAGAAGATAATTTAATACTAAAGCGAGAACACTTTGATTTTTTTCAATCGGACAAAAATTCTTTTTGCTATCACCGGCACCGTTTTCTATGACGTGGGAAAATGAAAATTCGAGAAAAAGCGATTTAAAGTTTTAGGTCCAAAAAATACAATTTTTAGGATACTTACACTAATTAAATTTTAATCAGCTATTCCTGGCCCATATAGTAGTCCTTCCTCTTCCTCGAAGAACTTATTTTGTCAAAGATTTTCTTCTCGTCGAGCTGTCCGAGCCTCCTTGCTCGAAAATGACGAGCACCGGTTTTCCCTCTTTATGCGCTCCACATTGATATTATCGGCAAAATTTTTGCATTGCTGCCTGATAACAATATCGAGCAGCTGCATAGTGGTCAGCACAGATGCATAGGCCTTGTTAAAAATGCCTAGTTTTGGAATGGATTTAAGACAAAATAAAAAAGTCGATTTTTTAAGCTTATAAAGGAGACTACTGCTTTAATTGTAAGAAAATATAAAAATCGAATAAAGAATTAAACTTGACCCTTTAACGGAAAACTGGGATAGTTTGGCACCACACATTTAAAAAATTATTATAAAATAATAATTTAGCATAATATAAATTAGTATTTATTTATTGCTCTCGATCAGATCCTATGTAGGCTCATATATAAATCTGCTATATTTGCGTTTTATAAGGTAACCATTTCTGCACTAAAGATTTTGACATATTTGCCCTATCTTTCACCGTGGTTTTATTTATAGTTTATGGTATTCAACACAAAATTTGTTTACGATTTGCACTTCAAAGATGAAAGCAATTAGTTAAGAAACGTAAAAACCCTGTGGGCATTGGGACATGGGATGTGTCTTTAGGAAGTCCTTAGAACATCTTTAGAACCTCTTACCTTGATCCTAGATTTCAAAGAGTTTATAATGGAAATGGTGATTATTCAGAATGGGATAAACTTAATTGTGGTGTTCCCGAGGGCGCATCACTCTCAATGTTGATTTTTAACTTATTTATATCAGATCTTTGGGATCAGCTTCAATACTGTAAATACCATAAATATGCAGATGATTTTAAGTTTTATCTTTTAGGTCCACTGTCATCGTTTACTGATTTAATTCTAATGATTCAAATAGATATTGATTATGCTGTTCAGTGGGTGGGTGACAATGGACTTGTGCTCAATTCGAATAAGACTCAGGCCATGGTAATTTCCTCAAGCAATAAACTTTCCTCTGATAGATTACTAATTTTTCCACAGCTTTTGGTTGGGAGAATTCCAGTGGTATATAAGTGTTATGTCTCAGAGTGAAGCTAAACATAACCAAAATTTATGTATTTAAATTGTCCGGCATCGGTGATTCAAACCTGATTTATTCACAGAGATGAGAATGTACTTGGTACTTAAAGAGATTTTTTGAACTGGAGTCGAAGAATAAACTCGATGACAATACACAACTTGTTAACTTGGTCGCGGTTTCTGGACTGATATGAAGAAAACACATGGGGGTAGTAGACGACTACTTAACTTGGTGGCGTTTCCTGGACTGCCTAATTTATTGATTAATTTTGATCTAAAGTAATATTGTATCATTTGAATGTGTATATCATGTACTGTTCCTTAAAGGGCTAATAGCACTAGCAACTTCGAAAATTTTAATAAATAAATTTAAGGTATATTTTAGCTATATGACCATTACTACAGAATGATCACTTTTTGTGGAATCGCTCATTATATAACAAATTCTTCTCTTTATGGTAAAATAAAAAATATTTTCAAAAGTAAAATTGCGAATCATGTGTTTCTTATTTTGCAGCAAGAAATAAAAGCAGTTTTCATACTAGTCGAAGTAGTAAATGGACTAATTAGGAAGTTGTATCATTATCGGATTTCAAATAGCAGTTGTAAGACGAAATGGATTTTTCTGGTCGCAACCCTTTAAAGATGATGTTGTCGAAAAAAGGAATACAGAATCGGAAAGCAATTTCATTAAGAATAACATCCGACAACAGGAAGTATAACTATTAAAAAATGCGATGAAGAAAAAAAAATAAAATGATAAATGAAAAGGTAAGAAAAGTAAATAGATAGAATGTAATATTTCAAAGTAATATTCATTTATTGTTAAAAAGACGTGTAACTTGAATGACGTCTTCTTCCTTCTTATTTTTTTATGACCATTTCCGTCAAATTAGATGCTCCATTGTTTTTCTTTCTCACTCTCCATTGCCTCAGAGTCACTTTCTTCAATTATAAACTCAGAAAGATTCTTGTTATTTTTCGGTCTTACATTATTTACTTTTAATATACTTTTCTTATTTTGCTCAATGGCTTTTCAAGCCAGATAAACGTTTCTTGGAATTCTTATTTCAATGTCATTTACGCCAACTTGTCAGCACTTTTAAACTGTTGCTAAATGTTTAATAATTCCAATTTAATATCAAATGACTGCTGAATATGTTTCTGTGAATTTCATAATTTTAAAAATGATTTATTTTAATTAAAAAATTGTAAATTTAATTTATTTAATCAGACCTGTAACTAATTGTTATTAATAATAGTAATTGAATATTAAAACATTGTTTAATATCAATGGTTATCACTTCTGTTTTGTTCAGGTATATCGAATTTTGTTAATTCATAGTTCTCAAATTGCACATATAAACGCTCTAGTCGACATAAACCTTGTTCGTAATTATCTATATAAAAATGCAAAATGTAGAACAAATTGCATTAAAATGTACATTACATTTCAAAATATAAGTTTTTACCTGCGTAACAGAATATTTAAATTGGAATATTTCAACCATTCAAATGAAGGAAATTTTTTTCTTTCGCCCAAACTGCAACATTGGACCAAGCTTTTTCTGAATAGAAACAGATTGACCCTTCTTCAGTATCATAAATTAATGAGAAAGGCAGCAACTCGTCGGTTCTTTTGCCATTTGTTATTTCACTTCGAAATAAAATGATAAATACTTATTTAATCATCGTAATTAATTTCTCAAGGTGGGAAACCACACTAGTTGGTTATAATTTTATGCCATTAAAAAAATCTATTTTTTGAAACTCCTAATGTATTTTCCCCCTTAATCAAATTCATATCAATATTGGAACGATTAGAAAATACTAAAGTAAACATACAAATTGAATTGTTATTTTACAAAACACACATGCAACATAATTAATACATTACCAACTTCAGGGGTATCACAGGGATCACGTCTTGGTCCTCTTATGTTCATTATATATATGAATGACATAAAACCAACATTCAGGCACTCTTCGTTTTTACTATATGCTGATGACCTTAAATGTTACAAAGTGATTAATCGATCTACCTCTCAAAATGACACCTTTGATTTGCAGAAACATTTAAATAAACTACAAAAATGGTGTGTTAATAATCATTTAAGTATATAAATATAAAAAAGACTTACACTGTTTCATTTTCCAAAGGTAGAGTTATGTTGAATAATTATACCATTGATGGTCATACATTGGAAAAAGTAGCGAGGGTGCGTGATTTGGGTGTTGTTTTTACCAATAATCTTGTTTTTAATGATCATATATCTGAGACTGTCTCAAGGGCCTCCAAATCCTTGGGAATCATAATGAGATGTGCCTCTGTTTTTCATAATTTGTCAACCATTAAGACTCTGTACCTGACGCTTGTCAGAACAATTATCGAATATGCATGCATTATATGGTCATCGTTCCACGTCTTCCATATAATTAGAATCGAACGATTTCAAAATAAATTTCTTAGATTCGCAGCGAGAATGTTCAGTATTCCCTTTGACATGCGAACACATGATTATAGGGAGTTAAGGGCAGTTTTGAATATACCTTTGATAACTTCGCGTTTTTATTTTATTGATATGACCTTCATGTGCAGACTTATGAATGGAGCTATCTTCTGTCCCTCTCTCCTTTCTATGGTAAATTTATCTGTCCCTAGAATGTTTTCTAGACGATATTCACTATTTTCGGTGGCATTCCATAGAACTAATTATGGTAATAATTCCTTAATTCCTCAGCTTAGTAGAAAAGCTAATGCGATCTCTAATGAGATAAACTTTTTTGAAAACAATGCCACAAGGTTCACATCATTATTGCGTAATATTGTTTTGAATGCATGTCCCGTTATGTTTCTAAATAAAAAAATAAATAATATGACATGCAAAATATTGGCACTAAACATAGATAATGTTCTGTATAATTTATATCCTATTAAATATACTTTTATATTAAATAACAGTTCTGTTATTTTTATTTTGGGGAATATGCATTCATTCCAAAATTTCAAACAGTTTTCAGATAAGCCTGTCTAAAAGTTTTAAGTATTTATGCAGTAATCCGTTTTAAACG
Source organism: Leptopilina heterotoma (assembly GCF_015476425.1). Taxonomy (NCBI): domain Eukaryota; kingdom Metazoa; phylum Arthropoda; class Insecta; order Hymenoptera; family Figitidae; genus Leptopilina; species Leptopilina heterotoma. The sequence continues at coordinate 2,044,113 of NW_025110861.1, read as the reverse complement.
TGGGACAAGTCGACTATATCTCGTCGTACAGAAACTGTTATTTTACTTTTAAAAATTTCATGCCAGTCCCGCATTGTTGACTCCGAAAACCACAGAGTAACAACTTTCAATATTGTTGTATTGATCTGTCAATTTACATCAATTAATATTGTTCATTTCAAATATTATTTTTGACGACATACTGGATCTGATTTGAGATTTTTGAAAACCGATGTTAAAGTTAAAAGACTAGTAAAATTTCAAATTTTCAATTTATTATTTGTAAATATTGTTGCTCTGATAATACATTTACAATGTTTTCTTAATTATTCTAATTTCTCATATTTTATTTTAATATTCCAAAATACATTTTTTGTTCATTATTTTGTTTAGGAGAGACCCCCCCTACCCCAAAAAACGTGACATCATTTGTGAACGCTACCTAAACTATGAAATTGTTTAGCAGATTTTTCTTCTTTTAATATTACTTTTATATAATTTAACATGTAGATGCATCGTCGGAGCTACTGCAATAACGCGCATTTGCAAATTCCATTAAAGGCTATATTGCATAGCAAATTGCACAAAAAATAGCCTTTAAGGAATGTGCAGCTGCGCGGTATTGCAGTAGCTCCAACGATATGAGGCATTCTCTTTCAAACCGTTTCAACAACAAAGGGTGATCACATTTTTAGTTTTATTAATTTTCAACGACTCACTTTTGAAAAGAATTTTATTATTTAAAAATTAAGTTATTGCTAATTAATTAAAGTCTAGAAGCTATACTGGCCCGATTTTTCCAATCTAGCGTCTAAACCGAAATGTAACGCATGTATCCTTTATGCGCGAGATAGTAATTAGAAATATCTGTCTAAAAATTAGTTAGAAAAGTTAATTTTGTGAAAGAAATGAGAAATCTATTTACATTCAATGTTAATATAATAAAAAAAATAATTATTTGCAATTATAGGCATGTAATAATCCTGGACTTTCAAACTCTAAATCAAATTAATGTTTACGACACAGAAAATACGCAAACTTATAATTAAATAAAATTTGCTACTGCGGGGAATCAAACCTACTGCTTAAAAGTTGAAATAAATTATTCTATCCTTCAGGAATACGTAAGGCTGAGTCCCTACTACAAGTCTGGTGATTTCCAAATAACATAAATATTAAAAATTAGTAGAAATAAATTGTTAATGAGATTTTACCGAAATGTTGATTGTCTGCTAGAAAGCAGATTGGAGGTACTACTACTTAAAAGTTGAAATAAAATATTCTATCCTTCAGGATTGGATAAGGCTTAGTCTCTACTGCAACTCAGGTGATTTCCAGATGACAGAAATATTTAAAATTAGAAGAAATAAATTTTTAATGAGTTTTTCCAAATTTTGATTGTCTGCTAGAAAGCGGATGAAGGTGCTGCTACTTAAAAGATGGAATAAATTATTCAAACCTTCAGGATTACCTAAGGCTCAGTCTTTTTTATTGTATGAAAAAATAGGAACAATAGAACACTTTCAATAAGTTTTTTTAGTTATTTCACAAAAAATTTTAAACTTATTAATTTTGCATAAAGATATAGGTGTACATAAAGTCGATACGTTTAATGGGGCTGTAAAAGAGGACAAGGTAGAACCCATTGGGTTCGGGAGGATCTAAATAGGACAAGACATAAAGTCTATAGGATTTGCAGGGATCTAAATAAGACATGAAATGAAATCGATAGGTAGAATGGGGCTCTAAATAAATCTGTTTATGTGATAAGTAGGTTCAAAGGGCATTAAGTAGAATTTTTGGAGTAATTTTAACTGCGTCAGTAGACCAAACTGGGACCTAATAGTTCTTAAGTAGGTTCTTTTCGACAGATGTATTTTTTAATAAAAAAATTCTAATCATTTTTTTCAGTTTCGATAAAGATTCTTTAAATGGATATCAAAAAAGATTTTTATGCAGTCTTTCGTTATAAAAAGGTAATTTTTCATTTTTTTATCTCAAGCTATATAGAAGAGTCACTGCTGACTTTTTAACTTTCCAATTCAACATCGATATGGAGGATTTCTACCCTGTCGACGGCGACATCACCCTGACTTCTCGTTGCGCTCCGGATATTGCTTGAATTGTGGCATCGGATAGTGAATTTGAATTTCCTGTTTGTTATTGGGCGCAAATTCCTTTATATACTTGTCTAAATTCGACGCATGTTTTTTTTGGAACTAATGTTTCAATGTGAGCCTGTATTCGTTTTGAAGCAAAATAAGAATTCAAGTTGATCGTTGTGACAATTAGGTTAAGGCAATCTCATATCAGCCTGTTTCCTTTCAGGTCTTTTTGGTGTAGTCTCCAGTTATTTTAATGAAGTGGTAGGCTTTTTTTCACTGTGAGTTTAAATGTTCGCTAGAATGATATTTAATTTCACTTGAATATTGTGATAAAGTTGATATTTACGGCATCCTGAGTGTAAAAGTTGACGAATTCTTGAGAACATAATTAGTTCTTCTTTATATCGCTTGAATTGATGACCAACAATTTAGTTTCCTTTGAGTTGTATAATTTACCGAATTAAATATATACACATTTATACACAACAATCCAATCTTCAAATCATTTGTAAGTTCCCTTGATAAATACATTGTTAATTATTGAGAACACATCTCTGATTGACTATATCAACGACACGGACCGTGAGAAAGTCCTAGTCAGTTATTTTACCGTCAAAAATACCATTTCCCTCTTCTGATTGTCCAATAATTGCTCTCTGGGTCTTTCTCCAAGTTCGTGCCTCTGATATCCTCAAAGAGTTTAATTTTTGTGATGCGACAAAAATGATATTTCAGTGTTCATTTTATTTTATTATTTAAATACTTGTATTCTATTACTTTTAGTCAAATAAGGTATGGTTGCCAACTTTAAATTTTAAATTTACGATTTTCGTAAAAAAAATGTAAAAGTTTTAATATTTATGGAAATGAGACCCTGCAAAAATTATGATTTTAGTGATTGGCTTGTTTACATTTCACAACTTGAGCATACCCCTAAAAATGTGAATTTAACCAAGAATAACTAAATTTTCGTAATTATTTTTAAAAATATTAAAAATTAAAAATCGTACGATATAATAAAAATTCTTGTGTTATAAAATACCTGTTATGTAAAATATTTATGGTTTAATATTTAAGGCAAAATATTACAGTTTCATGATGAAGGTGATAAAGTATTGTAGGAAAATAAGAAATTTAACTAACGTCTTTCAATTCTTCTGAAATCGCTTCACGGACAATGCATAAATCTTTGTCATGTCGAATACCGTCCTTGGGGAAATAGTAAATTTCTCTTTATTTTTAAGTGCAAGTAAAATGGAATCGATTATATCCCCAATGCTGATTTCACAAGTGACTATGGCGTGTGTACGCGTTGTACGCATACAAACACGAATTGTATTTATTTCTAGAATACATATACAAGTATTTTCCACAATATATTTACATTTTCTCTAGAAAAAAATATAATACGTATATACATATACGAACAATGCATACGCACTGCTAGTCAATTGTGGAATCAGCATAAATACACTATCAATCATAATGGCAAAGGGGCGACTATTCACGGTTACTAATTTTATAGACCCGTTACATTATCAGCCGATAATGAAACAATTAGCTTTTAGCCTTCAATTTGCAGTTTCCATTTTTAAATTTTTAATTAGATTTATAGAGAAACAGATCCTATTGAATATAATTGTTACTAAAAGATAATTTACATTTGAATTAGAATTTTTATAAATACTATATTCTAATTTTAAATATAGTTTTCAAAGAAAAAATTTACAATATTAATAATAAAAAATTTAAATTAATATGAAACGAATAAATTTATAATAATTAGAAAAAAATTTTATCTGTGCTGAAAAATACATATATAGAATGATAAACGTTTTTTTATAGAATCTAATAAAATTGCTTTATGATGCAATAAAATTTCAAAAAGGAGTATTAATAAAATATTGTAAAAATTAAATCACCTCAGCAGTTACGTGATGTTCCTTTAATTTAAAAAGAATATGTCTCTAAACATATTTTTATAATTACATCCGTAATAAATTAAAACTTTCACTTTCAATAAATTATTCTAACAAATCTTTCCAAAAGCTGTAATGAGGAATTTTCTGAAAAAAATTTAATCTTTGAAAGGTTCTATCTATGGTTTTACGTTTTAGCGATCGTCATAATTTTTCACAATTTTTAAATGATATAACTGATCTCTCATTGTGTTAAATAGCAATGTCGAATAAATTTAAAATTCGAAATTATTACCATAGTAACGGGGAAATTTAATAATCGTATGCATTTTTACATTTTCGTGTGCAAATTCACATTATTTTAATTTCAAGTGAAAAAGGTTACATCTATGGATAAAAAGAACAGGAAAATATACATTCTGCGTTTAATACAGTTTAATATATAATAATTTTTAATTTAGTTTTAATTTAAATTTTTAATTTCGTTAATTAATAAAACACAATCTCTTGTCTAATTATAACAAAATTGTTATTTTTAACTACTATAGCTTCTCCGTTATTTGTACATTAATTACTGTAAACCAACAGAAGAATTATTATTTATTACACTTTTCTTTAAATTTATTATTATTGCTAAGTAAATGAGAATATAATAGTAAAAAATATGTAAAAGTTAATAAACAAAATAATATGAATTGTTACACATATTTTTGAGGTTAATAATTTATTGACAAAACTCATATTATTTATTACACATTTTAATTTTTATAGATACATAAATATGAAGAATGATTTTAGAGTTATAAGTATTGGATGAGATATTTTATAACTCGGAAAATTTTATTTATATTCAAATGTGAAGATATGAAGAATGTATTCTAGATTATACACATTTAATCTATTTCTTTAATTAATGATATTTTAAAAGTAAGTTGATTTATATGTTAAGTAAACTGTTTTACGGTATGTATGTATTACCGTGTTCTCGACACAACACATTTCATTTTTATCAATAATATGTCGAGTCGGTAATTTAACACGACACGACACATATATGCTTCGTGACAGTCCCTGGTTATGAGGTTTATATAAATTATGTTAATTAATCAATTGTTTTGACATAACATATAGGGATGTATTAGCCCAGAGAAAAATTTTTCCAGCTTTTTTATCACTTTCGCCCACACTAAAGGGGTAGGTATAAAAATATGACAATTAAGGAGTTAGATCCAGTTAGACAGCCGAAAAAATTCGATATTTTAGGAATTTTTTCTGAGAAAACCATTGAGTATTTTAATTTAAAAATTAATGCACATATATAAAGAGTACTTTGAACTTTATTTTGACATATTTTATTTCTGAAAATAATTTTTTTTTAAACTTCTATAAAGAATTTGATGGAGCTCCTCCGAACTGCTGGGCTGGATCATCTAAAATGAAAAAACCAAAAATTATTCGTTAACATAATAGATTATCCTGTGATTAATCGAAGGAATAAGAGGGTAAACTCTGTGAAGAGATACCAGGATGCATACCGCTTGCGGAAACTTCCTGCTTTCTTGGATACATCGACCAATGCTTTGGCAATGCTATAACGTCTAGGTAACTAACAGAGGCAGAATGCATTAATAAAATTTATAATTGGTTGCCCGGTTTTCCAATTAAAAGTTGGGAAAGGGAAGGAAAAGAGAAACAAAGAAATACTATAAAATGATATTTATTTGACTTACTTCTATGTTCGTAGAGTTTAATCACAATTCACTACTAGACCGACAATCAAGGCGAGTAGAAGGGAAACGACACAGCTGTCAAGAAACGAGTCTCAGTAACAAGTGTCGCGTCTGTCCACGAATCTGGCGATTGACACCCTCGAGGCCCTTCGGCCGTTTCCGGGTTCAATCGCCCGATTCGCAGCAGACGCGGGAGAATTTGTAACGCCACGTTATACATTGCAGATGAGATGTGCAAGATGCTAAAGACCCACGAGGTGCAGAAGAACGTCAATATGACTATTAATGAGGGACTGAAAAGTCTAAAATCTCTCATTCAGGAGGTCAGGGAAAAGCATAATGAAGCGAAAAAGGCAGATGAACGTCTTTACCAGGGTTTAGTCTGGGCAGAAGAGGCACGACAGGACCGAAGACGCAGAAGAGACAGGTTCAATGCAATTGCGTTGAAGAACGTTGCTATTGCGTCTCAGAAAAGAAGATTGAGCAGTCCTGAAACGGCGACTGGGCAAAAGAAAACAAAGGAGGAGGTGAAACCTCCCAAACTGTCTGCTGGTAAGGTCGACAAAACGTCGAATACAAACCAAGGCAGAAAAGCACCAAGGCTACCACGAGAATCAACAATTATTGTCAAGGTAGCTAAAGGAATTAGTTTTGCTGATGTCTTGGGGAAGATTAAAAGAGAGTCTGAACCTGATGCCAGCCAAAAAAGAGTACTAGGAGAGAAACCTACAAAGAAAGGGGACCTTCTTATCAAAATAGACGGATGACAAGGTAAGGAGAAGTTCACCAAGGAGATGACAAGCATAGTAGTCGAAATCCAGGAAGCCTTGGTGAAAATTTTAGGAATAACCATCAGCTAGCAGAACAGTGACGGTCCTAGGGCCCAACAAGCGTGGCCTGAAACTTGCTGTTGTAGTCACGAACATGGAAGAAGCTGAAAAGCTTGAAGTGTTGGGACGCATAGAGGTATGCATGTCGTGCACAATCAGAAAAAAATGTATGGCCTTTAGATCTGCCCTTGAGGCCAAGAAGACTCTCGCTGGGATCAAGAATAAATAGTCCAGAAGAAAAACGGCACGAAAGGGTCGCGTGAGTCGCGCCAATATGTAGTTTCGTGGGCTGAAGAATAGTCCAGATTAAGACGGGAGTGGTTTTTAGTGGGTCGACCAAAACAAGAGTGGTTATCCCCTCATAACCTGGGATTCTTTATCCAGGTATCTGAATTCACAGATTTTCCACTTCCGACAAAAAAAATATCAAAGGAATAAACAAAATAATAATTTTTGACAAAATGGCTCCTTCTGAAAGCGGAGGTAACGATTTTTGACCAAAATCCACGACTTAAATTGTTTATAAAATAAAAAATATTTATTGTAAAAAGAACCTTCGATTAATCACTAAAAAATATAATTAAAAATCTTGTGTTAATTAAATCTGAGACTGTTCGGTTCAGCCATTTTCCAGGTACGTAGCTGACGCGTATTCCAAATTTAAAACACGAAAAAAATGTACGGTTGATTAAACCGAAAGTTCGTTTGTCGCAAATGAATTGTATTGTTACTACCTTTTAGTTTTTGGTAAACCAATAAGTTCGATTGAATTTAGTTTGGTGAAGTCAACCGAATTAATGCTCCGCGCACATGGCCCAAAAACATACCAATCTTTAAATCACGATTTTCCTGTAAAATCAAATGTCAGAAAATTAACAAATATACCATTGGAAAGCTTATAATATTCTACGTCAATTGAAATACAATAGAAAATTTTAATAAATTACAGAAAGATTTTGGCAATTGACAAATTTGAAGAAAGAAAAAAAGAAAATTTAAAACTTATGTAGGTGATATCCTTGAAGTCTCATCTTTAATTTAAGGCCAAAAAAGTCTAAAAAAAAATCTTATTCGGATCGCGAGATAACAGGCGTGTTTCGTCGAATTCCCTTATCTTTCTAGTTCTTTATAGATTAATTTTCTTTAAACTCAAAATTATTTGAATTGTTTACTTAAGTGGAAAATTGTATTCTTCTGTGGATTATTCGTCACTTTGAAAGTATTGTGAGTTTAAAACTTTGTAATTAAAATGTTATGTCAAATTTGTTAAAACTGTAAACTTTAATTCAGCCGGCCTCGTGGCTGAACAAGAGACCTTTTTTTATGCTTTGGAATTTGAAATTTGTGAATTAATTTGGTTGAAATGGTTTTATTGGAAATTTGAATAATAATTAATTGATTGTTAAATTATTTTATTTAAAATTTTATTAAATAATTGATTATTTCAATGTCTCTTGTTCAACCACGTGTTGCCTTTTGTTACCTTTTTCCCCTTTGTATTCTTAAAATTTTTACAATTAAATTCTCCCCTGTTACCAATGTTACCAACCCCGCAATTGTTTTATTATTGTTAATTAATTAACATGACCCTTTAGTTTTTCCCCAGTTACCAAATTCGTTACCCTTTTAGGTGCCTTTTTATTGTTGATTTGGCTGAACATTTCGTTTAATTTATAACTTGAGTGTAATCATGTAAAATTTGTGTGTAATTTGTGTATCTATTTGTTATATTTCATGTGTGTAAAATTGGAGTTTTAACGTAAAAATGTGACTTGAATTATATTAAACTTACTAGTTACCCATAATTTGTATAAATTTAATATTTGGATTAAAATATATTTTATAATTTTCTTGCAAATTGATGAGTATAATTTCTTAGAACCACGACGCTTCCTTTGACCTTTTGGTCCTAGCTAACCAGCAAAATTCTTTATATTTTATCTGTTTCTAAACCTAGACCCCTTTTGCTCTTGTTTCTAAATTTTGTGAATTCAGTTTTGTATTTGAATTTGGATTCTAGTCAATTTTAAGGTTGTTTTAATTAAAAGTTGGTTTTCTTTAGAAGTGACGATCATCAGAGAATTAATGGTCTTATTTTTCTGTAATCTAGGTACTTGATTTAGTTTATAATTTGACTAAAATTGTTTTAAAATTTGTTTGTTTTAAGTGACGATTGTTTGAGAATCAATGGTCTTGTTTCTCGGGAATCTAGGAACTTGTTTTCGCTATTAATTTTTGAATTGAAAATTTTGGGGAATCAATGGACTTGTTTTCTTAAAATTATACTTGATTTTGTTAGTTCTCTAATTTTCTTTTTATAAGAAAATGTCCCTAGAAAGGACTGGCGCACAACAAATTATTTGGGTTAAGAAATGTATAAAGTACTCCTCTCTCCTTCCTTCCAATTGTATTGGGTAATACGACTTTGGCTAAAATTTAATATTTTCTTTTGGTTGTTAATATTTTTCTTTATGTGTAATATTTATGAAATTGGATTTTGTTTATTTTGTTTATTTATTAAAGATGATAATTCTCTTTGTTATTGTTATTATTATGGTTAATAATAATTTATTGATTTGACAAATTTATAAACATGATGGCTTTGATTGTTTATAAAATATCTATAAATATTTTCTTTAGTGTAAAAACCCATTACAAATCCATTACAAATTTGGACAAATGCATTAAATTAGTCAATTTTGTACGGTTTTTGACTGTCAATGCTCTGACATTCATAATGATATCTTGCGAACCGTATAAGATTTTTTAACTTTTTTGGTTTTAAATTAAAGTTGGGACTTTAAAGATGACATCTATGTAAGTTTTAAATTTTTTATGTAATTATTAAAAAATATGACAGAGTTTAAAAAGTTGTCAAAAAAGTTTCATTTTATAATTTTTTCTTCAAATTTCTCGATTGCTAAAATCTTTGTGTAATCTATTAAAATTTTCTAGTGTATTATATCATTTGACGTAGAATATCATAAGCTTTCTAATGGAATATAATTTGTTAATTTTCTGACATTTGTTTTTACAGAAAAATTGTGTCACTATCGACATTTTTTGGTTACTAATATCAGATTATAACGTTAGTTAACTTTAGTTAACTTTAGTCTAACGTTATCAGCATTAGCTAACGTTAACTAACATTAACTTTTCCACCTGGGAAGTAGTTGTTGTGAAAATATTTCATACATATTTTTGTTCTTTCCCAAAACCCATTTTACAAAATTTTAAATGAATTTTCCCAAAAGGGGTATCTAGGAGGTTTTGGGTCGCTGATTACGAATCTAAATTCGTAATGGATGGATTTTAATGATTTTTTTCAGGGATTCGCAAACTAAGTCTTTGCTTCATTTAAACGAATTAAATAGATTTTCAATATTTAAGAATATAATCTCCTTGTTTATTGTTTATCCTAATGTTAATAAAAACTGTCGAAAAATAAAAATTCAAAGACAACTAATTTGGTTGAAAATTTGTTTAAAATAATTGATTATAACAATTATTTTCAACAGCTAGTAAAATTATTTCTCTCTTAAATAAGAATTAAAATAATTTAAATTATCAATAATTTTATAATTATAATAATTAATTTATAATAATTAATAATTAATTTAATAATTTTAATAATTTTCCGTGCAATGTTTTATAAATAAATTATTTTATTTCCAATGTAGATAAATTTTTTGTTTATTTATCAATAATTTATTACTTATATATATTTTATTTATTAATAAAATGTTACTAATTGATTTAAAATAGAAAAAATTTAATTCGATTGAAATTTACGAGTTCTAGGTGATTTTGAACGTTAGCTTGCACACTGCGTCTTTGCTTCCGTACCCATTTTAGACCCTGCGCGCAAAGACAAAAAATACTATATCTCCGAAAGTTTATGAGTCTCCATCAATTTTTTTTTTGGAAACTACTCTTGAAATTCTAAGGAATCAAAATATCGTTATTAGAAAAAATTAAAGATACGCTTATCATCAAAAAATTTGTTGAAACAATATTAAAAAATTTTTTTTTTGCAAATGTTTTTTAGTTGTTAGTAAATAATAAGTAATCTCTGAAAAAATTATTAAAATCCATCCATTTGTCTCGGAGATATTTCGTTTGCAAAATAAAAAAAAAATTTGAAAACCCTGTAAATCCGTAAATTTTCAAAAATTTTAAAAATCGCTTTTGGAATTCTTATTTGCATTTATTCCCTCAAAATTTCATAAAAATCGAAGAACTAAGGGGCAACTTTGATCTCTGTTAGACATAATTTGACCCAGTAGCATATGGCACCGTATAACATCTACTTTTTCCCATCAAAATCTTACCATTCATGTAGTGTACACGCAGAGGATATTAAAATAATAAAAATGAATTTCGTTACATATTAATAAGATATCAAATATAGTTTCTAAAAAAATTTTATTGAACCCCTAGTAATTGGAGTTAGAGTTTTCATTTCAGTGCCATCACAAGGCTTCAATATAAAAGTGCTTTGCCAGTGAATAATTATTGCATTCCCGACAGTCGAGTACGTTTTTCTCGTTTGCAATTTTATTTTTTGATTCGCCGCTTGACTAGTGACCTAACCCAACCGCATTTTCAGTGACTCACTACTACATGGTATAGTCAAGTTTTCGTGATGTTCCTCCACACACGCCAAAATGCGTGAGCGCACTTCTGCTTATGCTCTTTCCTCCAATATACATTCTCACTTCCAGTGTGTGTCTGTGTTCATCTTTTCAGGGGGTGGTTTTCATATCGCGCATGCTCTTACGAATGAGAATTTCCCCAGTCAGGGTGAATCTGCCACCGAATCAAGACGTGCACCTGTATAGTGATATATATCACGTCACGCTTCAAGTTTTTTGTGATAAAGAATCTCCTTCCACTGATTTTCACAGATTTAATTAATTCCTTATCAATTATGACTAATACTTGTCATGTATCCCGAATATCATGAAGAAAAAAATAATTAAAAAGTGTTTAGAAATTTAAATTTTTACCTAATTTCCCGCTAAGGTTAATGTATTTACAATTTGTGTACTGGAGAAATTTGATTTTTTCATTAAATGGGTTAGGAGTTTAATTACGTCTTCAAAAGTGAAACAGAAATACGAATGGATGAGTTTCGAAGACGAATAATGAGAATGATAATTAAGGATTTCGTCAAATGGACGAATTCGAGGATGGAAATTGACATTTTTTAGAACAAACGAAAATTGTGATGAAAGTTCATTTGTGGAGTTTAATGAGAATAAATAATTTTGATACATCCAAAAATGTAATTTTGAAGATTTTTCACTAACTTTTCAAGAGGTATAGAAAAATTGTGATTTATGAATTTTGAAGAAGAATCGCAGGGAAGTTTTACAGAAATTTGCATACTGTACAAGAATCAACGAGATTTATTAAAAAAATTGAATAAACCTTAATGAGAATAATGAAATATTATTCAAAAACTGACAATTTTTATTGAAGAAAATAGTTAGAAATTGTAACTAAACTATTTTTTAAATAGAAAGTGCAACAAATTTTCTTCGGAAAGAAGAAACGTTTATAAAGAACTAAGAACCTTAACATCAAGGAGTGAAAGATTGAAAAAGTATTTTCGCTTTGAAGAAAACAAGTGGAGGGATTTTTCTCTAGATTGGAAAGAAAAATAACACTTTATCTATATAGAAAGGGCATGAGTAACAACTCGGATAAAGCTTTTCGTTTCTTGTGATGGTGCATAACTCGCTCAAGGATCGAATGCAAGTGACGATTGCGCGAAAAGTTTTGTAGTGATTACGTTAAAGTTTTGCCATCAAAGTTTCGGTATCGTTTACACTGGAGGGCTAAGAGAAGTTATCATGTTAGTGTGCACGTGCATGTTATGTATGCGAGTTAACATGTTTTCAAGTGTAAGTGTCGTCGCCTTTCGCGAAAGTTGCTAACGACTGCCGTAAGTATCATTCGAGCATAAATGTCACATCATAAACTACACAAGGGAAGCACACACAGATTTAATTAAGAACTTGGAGGCACTATAAAAAAAGTTGAGAGATTTGATGATAATTTTATCAAAAGCCCTCTCGCAGGGTTATGATTCATGGGCTGAAGAAAAGAGAAGAGACGCTAAAAAGAATGTATTTTCTTTGAAAAATCAAGAGTCACTAAACGGAAATGGCTTTGAGATGGCAAATCAGACTTTACATTGTCGCCATATTCATCATATGCAGAAAAGGTATGGGTCTTCAATATACAAAATACATAAATATTTCTTTTTAGTTTTTTTGAAATGTCCTACAATTTTAATGCGTGAATGAAATACAATGGTAAATTATTTATTCTGATTTATCTAGAATGGAATTTTTCATTTCGATGAGACCATAGACCATAAAACTGGTAGATTCAATCTTTTTTATGAACCTATTTTTATTAAAATTTACGGAGTTATTAGACTCGAAGTGCTGTCGTTTTTCGTGTATGGGTACTTTTCTAAATTGAAAAATTTCGTATTCGAGCTTTCCTAGGATTTGTATAGAGTTTATGGATACCAAAAAGTGTGAAAACCTCACTTCAACCTATATATATATGAACAGGATGGCATGCAATCTAAATCCATATGAAACCATAAATTTTGGATTCTAGTTTTATTTTTTATGCCATCGAATACCTTTTAAAGATCTGAACTGCATACTGCATAAAAGTAAAAGAAAACAATTTTTGAACTTCATAATATATTTGTGTTATGAAGTATGGTATGTCATTGTCCACAAAAAAAATTTTCAACGTTCAAAAAAATTATGTTAAATGATTTTTAGCTATTTTGTTTAAAAAACAGTTTTGTCTAAATTTATGATTGCTTATACAAACGTTTTTAAAAAAAAATTATTCCTTTTTTCAATTGTGTATAGAATATTTTGTAAATCATTTATTTAGTTCTCAGATTGTTATCTTATATTTCTATAATAAGAGTTAAACCATAAATAAAATTAACCAATCAATTTAGAACTGTTTAAATAATTACTGTTATAACCATGTACAGCACGCGGCAAGTTGTATCAGCAAATTTTTTAAGCATGGCAGCTTTTATGCGAAAATGGCGAACTTTTTAATCTCTTTTTTGTTTTAATTTATTACAGGAACAATTGATTTATCGATAATGGTAATTATGGTTATAAAACACTTGATAGATTTCATAATTTATGCAATTTTCTGAATTATAACCAGCCCTCAGTTCCTCTATATGCAACAGTGAATGTTTACACGATATATTATGCAATTAAAAATTAATTTTAAAAAATTAATTTAAAGTATACATATGCAATTGGTTTTCATATTAAAAATATCTAAAATTAAATGTTAAATTGGATTAAAATATTTGTGGACTTAAAAAATTGTTTAGTTTTAAAATAATAATTATTATTTATTAATATATTGAATTGAAAAATACAATAAATAATTTATTAAATAGTAAAGAAGTATTCATATTTATTTATTTCATATGTTATTTTTAATTAGTGAATAATACCCTAGTCTTCATCAAAATTTTCAGAACAATAGTTCATTATTTCGCTCTTTCAAACATTTTGTACATTATTATATTTGTTAAATTTTGTTTAACCATACATTAAAAAAAAATAAAAAAAATATAAAAAAAAATTTTTTAAATAAAATAAAATTAAAATAATAATAATTAAATAAAATTTATACCTTTCATCTTTTTTAAATCCAAATATGTTATATTTATCGAAATGTAATGAACAAACTTTGTAAATGAATGGAAATCAAATAACTATTATTTCACTAATTTTAAAACAAAGCATGTTTTTCTAAAAATTTTACAAATGAATTTTTAAAAATTTAATAAAAGAATTTTTAATCACAGATAGAAAGGATATACATACGAACAATTTCATTAAAAATTGGAGTATTTGACAAATGAAATTTATTGTATAGAATATTTGTTGTTTTAATTAAAATATTTTAAAATAGAATAAACGGAAAATAGTGTCCTGCATTCTTTAACCGTTGTGTGTATGTGTGTTGGTTCCAATTATTTGATGATGTGACATCTTAGATTTGTTTTCGTTACCATCACCAATTCAGGTGAATAAAGTGATGGTGGTAGTTGTAGTAGTAGTAGTAGTGTAATTAACGTTGGCCCTTACTAACGTTATTAAAACGGAATTGACTGCGCCGGCGCTTTGCAAAGAAGGAACATAATGACTTTACAGACAACAATCTGTGCCACGCCAACAGTTAGCATTCACGAAGAAAATAAGATTTTTCGTTTATTGCTACGCAACGTGTTTAGTAAAAAATTTACATGAGAAAAAAAAGTGGCGCCCCTGGCGGTTCAGTGATCCTAAGCCAACATTTCGTTTTACTAACAATCCGTATAGTAAAGCCGAATAATTAAATCGATCCGTCGAAAATTAATAAAACTTTTCGTTTTTCAGAAATAAAGTAAGAGAGTATTGTTAAAAATCTAAAGTATTAAAAAAAAGAATATTAATAGTAATTTTAATTAAATATTACTGTGCAATCTGTTCGTTTTAAAAAAAATAAGTCCGACATTTTGAATTTTTAAAATCTGACTCCAGATTCGTAATCAGCGATCCCAAAAACCCCCGAGTAACAAGTTTCAAGTGAATTTGATCAATTTAAAAAATTAAGTCCGCCATATTGGATCCGCTATTTTGAATATTTTAAAACTGACTCCAGATTCGTAATCAGCGACCCCAAAAACCCCCGAGTAACAAGTTTCAAGTGAATTTGATCAATTTAAAAAATTAAGTCCGCCATATTGGATCCGCCATTTTGAATATTTTAAAACTGACTCCAGATTCGTAATCAGCGACCCCAAAAACCCCCGAGTAACAAGTTTCAAGTGAATTTGATCAATTTAAAAAATTAAGTCCGCCATATTGGATCCGCCATTTTGAATATTTTAAAACTGACTCCAGATTCGTAATCAGCGACCCCAAAAACTCTCTAGACATGATCCTCAAAAAATTTTATATTGTTGGTTTGATACAATTACATTTATTATAAAAAATCGCCTTTTTAAGTTTGTTTATTTATAACATTTATTTTATCAACAAAAAATTTTTTCATCTTTGTTATAATAACAAATGTTTTCTGATACAAGTAGTATGCTTTTCGTCATAATCAGGTTTTATTAATTTATTAATTTTTATTATCTATGATTATACAAATGATAAATCAAAAAATTATGTTTGAAAATGATATAATCTAAATTATAATATTCCAATTAGTATGAGACAGAAATAGCATTTAATTTATAGATCCTAAAATTATGATTAGGATAATTATAGAAGAGAGATGGATCACGTTTTATATTTTCTTATTTATAGCCAAAATTTTACAAAACGAATTTTTAGCCTACGCGAGTAAAAAATTACTGTTTATTAATTTTTTCTATTTTTAAGTTCCACAAAGAATATTTTGTAGTTTCAAACAGATTGGTTACTATGTGTGGTTCAAAAATACTTACATGGAGAAAAAAATCGGAATTCTTTTGCTCTCACTCCCTAGGAATCCAATTTATCGAATAAATGCCCCCATTTTTTCAATACATAGTAATACTAAACCGAGCCTCAAAGCTTTTCAAATTTCAATTTTAAATTGTAAGAACCATTTTTTTTTGTAAGTTTGATATAAATTGTAGAAAAGCCTATATTTTTTTAATTGGAATACGATGATTATCTTCATATAGAAATATGCGAAGTATGAGATATTTATAATTATCATAGGCCAGGAGATTGAATAGGAAATTTTTTTACTGGCTGTGCGCAGCTCAAACCCTGGTTGATAGTGTTATCCGAAAATTGATGTATAAATTAGAGTAATATTTTATATTTAATTATTGAGATTGAAAAATGAATATTTGTAAAATAAATTAACGCAATATTTAGAATAAATTAATGGTAATTTATTAAGTTATTAACATTTAAAGTGATCGATGTTGGTTTAATAATGCGACGTTTGTGTGTATTTGAGATGGTAATTATAATGAAAAGCGAACATATTGCCACACATTTTGCACGACAGATGCGGCAATATAATAATATAATTTGTATTTAATATTTAATTAAATAATAATTTAATAATATAATATAATAATACTCTTTTATTAACATTTTCTTCTTTATATTTTATTTCTTAAAAATAAATTAAAATAATTAAAATTATTAATTCAATAATACAAATGGTTATATCTAAGTAAGGATGAAACATTGACAAAATTAAGTCCTTTTTAAAATAAAATTTTCTACAAAATTCTTATTCTTTTTTTAAATGAAAGAAACTGTAATGAAATTGTACATTTTAATAGAAATACGTTTTATTCCAGAAAATTATATTTAATAAAAAGTCAATAAATTTTACACCCTGTATTACTCAATTTTACTGTTTTATTCGTTTATTATAGGTATTCTTCCACATATTTTCATTAATATTGCATTCATGTTAAAATTGATTTTATTCTTTCGAACATTCTTTCAGAAAAATATCGTGGTCACATTGAAAAATATTGGATTTTCTGGATTTTATATATCATATTTACGAAAAATTGATTTTCCATTTAAAATGCGAGGGAAATTTGAAGGGCTTTGAGACATGGTTTAATATTGTTTTATTAAAAAAAACAAGGGTCTTTTTTTAATAAACTTTAATCCTGGAGGGTGAGATTGAAAAAATGTCGACTATTTCATTTATACCCTATGATCCAAAAGTCGAACCGCAATCCAGAAAAATGTACTTTTTTATCCTCAAAATA
Organism: Leptopilina heterotoma; assembly: GCF_015476425.1. Taxonomy (NCBI): domain Eukaryota; kingdom Metazoa; phylum Arthropoda; class Insecta; order Hymenoptera; family Figitidae; genus Leptopilina; species Leptopilina heterotoma. The sequence continues at coordinate 2,026,755 of NW_025110861.1, read as the reverse complement.
TAGATTCGGTTTAGAGTAGTGAAAAAAAATTCTGAAATTAGCTAAAATTAAAAAAAAAACTTTTCGAACTTAAATTTTTTTTATAATATTAATAATAATTAGTATTATTATTAAAAAAACGGTTCTTAAATAAAATTATTAAATTTTTCTTTCGAAGCCCGTTAGGGCGCCACATTACAGATGTAATTTTAAAAAAGGGGATCATTAATTATTTCTATTTTTTCTAACTTCATTCAATTGTTATTATAAATAAATGTCAGTTCATTGCCACGCACTTTTAGAACATTTTAGAAAATGATGAAAGAAAATAGTTTGAAACAAGTGAAGAAATATCGCTTCCTAAAAGGACTGCAAAGTTTGTTTGTTATAACGCTAAAGAAAGTAAGTGATATAAAAATAAAATTTTTAAATTTTCATCCTATTTCAGAAAGTACACAGAGTAAACAATTTAGCATTAAAGATTGTGTTTATAAAATAAAAATGTTTAAAATTTGCATTGCTTGGTTAAAGATCGCTGCTTTAGTCTAAGAAAAAAGAGAGATCAGGTTTGACTTTGAAAAAACTCATTAAAAATAACTTTTTTTTTTTTTTTGCAATAATGGCCACTTTATTGACCTGTGAGCAGCGGTTAATAAAGTATAATTTATTGTCCTAGGTCAATAATGGGCACTTTATTGGTTAAACGTCAGAATTAGTTGTATTATTAAGATAATGTTTAAATTAAAGTCCAGTACTTTTTATTTTTTCATTATTAATGTTTTCTTACTTTTCATATGTTTATTATGTTTATTATTTGGAATATCTTGAGAACATCCTAGAGATGTCCTAATTTCCGAATATGACCAAGACGTCCTTAGGATGTACTGGAATATCAATTACTTTGAGGGTAAACTTCCGACAAAATTCTCTGCTACTTTCGTGAAGTACGTGCATATAAATGTCTCCTTAATTCTGTAATCCATGCAGAATAAGTTCGAATTCCGAAGGTCGAAATAGCCTAGAATAATGCGCGAAGTTTTGAAACGAGGTACAAATTGTAATAATTTGGGGTCAGCTGTATGGGAACGTTTGCGAATGATGTCACGTTTTTGGTGTTAGGAGGAGCGGTCTCTATACTAAACGTGACATAAAGTATTTTTCTCGTGACAAAGTCAATACAATTGCAGGGCAAGGGGAGGTGAGTGGAAATCACATAAAAGTGACATCATTCGTTAACTCTGCTATATTTTAAAAAATATTGTTGAAAATACTGTTTTTATTTACTTGAAACTTGAAAAAATAATGTACTTGAAATAATAATAAGGAACTTGAAAAAATAATTAATACGTGTTTTTTATCAGCCGTGATACACTTTAAGAGGTTTAGACTACCTCTTGAAGTTATGGGGGTGTAAAAATTTAAATCAGTAAAATCTAAAATCCAATTAAAATTATTGTGTAACAATTAGACAACGCCTCCATATGAGGGTTTTTGAACTCGCTGATTATAAGTTTGATGCAAAATTACCGAATTGACTGTTGACGTCAAATTCGTGATCGACGAGCTCAAAAAACGATTTAACTGTCCGAGGTGTCTATGATCATCTCTGGAACATCCCAGGAATATCCTAGTTTCCCTGGACCAATGTTGATGAAAATTTAGAATGAAAAACAATAGGTAAAAAACAAAAACAAGGGCAGTTAAAAAATATTTTCCTAGTCGCCATGGTAACATCAGTCATTATGTCGGCAATATCCGTAATCATTATTTATTTTGATTCGAAAATTTTAATTTAAAAAAACAACATTTTCGGAAAAAAGTTTATTTGAAAATCGGACATTTGGAAAATTAAACTTTTCGGGTGCAGTCCTTTTGGGAAATTGGATTCGGTAATTTGACCAAAAACGGTTATATGATTCGCATTACCCTAATGTCTAATTTTTTCTTATCACTTGCATTTCTCCTTGGTGTTAAACAATCTTATTATAAAATAATGGTTTACCCAATCTCACGTTTTTTAAACCAATATAAATTTTTGTTAGGCGACAATCGGAGGCCCCACATAACCAAGAAATTTAATAGAGCCAAATTAATACTTTTAAGTAGAAAATGTTGCACAGTTTCAATAAGTTAGATTTTTTAAAATAAATACTTATTTTGAAACAATTTATTTAAAAAAGTAGTGTAAAACCTAACGCGCAAAAGTTTAACAGCAAGAAGACTCAATCTGCATACTCCAAGAATTTGTAATGGATTGGTTTTTCTTCAAAGAAGTTACAAACTTTGAAAATCCCGATAAAATAAAGAATGATCAACTTTTAAGGTAAAAGTTTTTATATTTCTAAGCTAATTATCAAAAAAAAGTAAGTAGATAATATTAAAATGAGATTAAAATACTTTTTATAAAAGAATTCCTAATTTACTGAAATTAAATTACTTTGCTGAAAAAAATGTTACTAACTATGATCAAATATTAACTATAATACAAAAATATTCTGTATTATCTGTAATTATATTATTTTCTCATGAATCCAGTCAAATTTTTTTTTATCAAATAGACACATAAAAGACGCTTTCAGAAAGCAGACAACAGGGAGTAAAGCCATTCATTTTTTCCCATGGGTAAAAATGTCTCATGGTCCCATGAGCTTCTTTCTTGCGAGGCTTCTTGCATGTCGAACAAGTAAACGACTTTTATTCCTATCCCTGTCGTCTGCTATCTGAAATCGATACTTTTGTTCCTTTGAAATAAAAATATCTTAACACGAGAACAAAGGCAACCCAATTTATTTACGATGATATTTGTAGCAATCATTACGTTGCTTCGCCTTTGCTTTCTCATTTATAAAAAGTATTTTCTTAAATCGACATGCACTTTGTCATATTTCAAAGCAGGAAAAAAAAATATGTTTTAAAAATATTCAAATTTTTCAAAAGATTAAAAATACATTAGACGAAATAGAATAGTTTACATATTATACATACATGATATTTTTAATTAAATAAAAGACCAAAGAGAAAAGCTTATGAAAAATTGAAATTTATTTTTATATATATACTAATTTATAAAGAGCAAGTCGAACAGGCTTCATATATGACACAGAGGTCACAGCACTTTACTAATTAATGGAAAAATAACATAAATCTTCTCTCATTAATAAACATTGACATACATAATAAATGGATATTTTTAATAAAGAACAATATTTTACTTAGTTTTTTATTTTCCCTTATTTTTTTTAATCTGTTTTTTAATTAAGAAAAATTTGTTGGAATGTTTTTTTTATCAAATAGCACTTCTCAAAATAAAGAAAATAATTTTTTTAATATTTGCTTATGAAGTAAACATTTTTGTAAACATTCCAATTTTTAAATTGAAATAAAATTTCCATAATTTGTGTTTCATAAATTTTTACAATAATCTTTATACATCGTTTCAAAACTTTGAGGCCATTACATTTATTTATTTTGTTAAATATTTGCGAAATTAAGTTATTAGGCTGTTTACTATTAAATGTTTTTTGATTTATTACACGCGAGCGGACTTTTAACGTTTTTTGAATAAATTCCAATGGATAAACATCATTGGAGTAAAATATTTTTAAATTTTTAAATATTTTCTTCATGAAAGAAATAAACTAATAAGATAATTGTTAGTAAAGGAATTAAAAGTGTTTAAAAAAAGGTCAACATGGTCTTTATAGGCACACAAGAAGCTGTCGTCAACATAATAAAAAATAGGTGTACAGTTGAAATCCTTTTTGAGTAAATTTAAACAATCAATTTCCAAATCTTGCATAACCATGTCTGCAAACAACGGTGAAATAGGTGAACCATCGGAGTACCAAATATTTGTTCATTAATTTTGTCATTGAAATTGAAAAATATTAGTTAAAAAAATTTAGCATTTTAATCTTAATAGAAGTATTATTATCTATTGCGAGCTAGAATTTGTTAACATCAATATGTTAACAGGATTATTATCATGTTAATTTAAAACCTAAATTATATTTTATTTTTCAAAAAATTCAATTTAAAAAGTTAATATGTTTATAGAATTTTGATGAAATCACAGTTTTAGATTCTGTTTAATTTACAGCTTTTAATCCGATTTTAATCCCTTCGTTCAATTAGGGATTAATTTCCAATTTAGGTTCAGAACCGCATAACAATGATAACATAATGCACCTTAGCCATCATGACTGCAGATGCGGTAGACACTGATAGATCCAAATGAAAAAGAGGATATAAAAGAAAGAGAACTAAAGCTTCTCAGAATTCCAAAATATTTGCATAAATAGTTTATACATATATATGCAAATTAATAATAATAATAATAATAAAAATTTAATAATTTAATAATATAATAATATATACATATTTCCCTATATTAGAAAATGATACCACCGCCGCTTTTTCAAGAACCCCTATTATTTCAAGCACTCTTATATCAAACCCCCTTACATTGAACCCCTCTTTCCATTAATCCTCCTCATATTACACCCTCTCATATACAGAGAAGGTGATATCAAATATGACATTCCTTTTCATCTCCCCTACTTTCCTTAAAAATTAGGAGCAAGGAAAAGAGGTCAAACTGCAGTAGATAACTTTAAAATTGTAGAAATATTGGATTTCTGTGATTTTTACCATTATCTAATTCCGGATAATCTTTACGTTTCATTACCTCATGATACCATAAAAATGGTCTTTAGAGAAGCGTCTGTCTGCAGAACATTTGACCTCTATGATAACTTGAATGAAGCCTCGCATTCGACAGCCACTGCAAATTTTAATTTTTACATTAATTCAATAATTTTATTTTGAGTAATTTTAAAAATGAACTTTTTAAAAAAGTAAAAAACATTACCCTTTACAAAATTTGTAATACAATAAAAGACAAGACAGTTACGATTTTTTCAATCTTCACTATGTAATATACATAAATTTACAATGTTGGAAAACATATTATAATTAGGTATTTTATTTTTAATTTTATTTCCATTGGTGCCATTTGCTTTAAGGTTGCTTTGCCCCATAATTTTAGAAGCTAAACAGGGAACGTTCATAAGTCACGTTTTTGAGGATATGAGAGGGGTTTCTACTAAACGTGACACAATGTATTTTTCACATGTGAAATTGTATGAAATTACGTGACAGGGGGGAGGGGAGGTTAAAATATCAAAAAATTTCGTGACATCATTTGTGAGAGCTTCCACAGTCTAAAAACGAATGAACCTTATGGACTTTTTTTATGGCAATATAAACCAAGAGAACATTTCGCACAATTTTCTAAAAATAATTTTTTTTTAATAATTATAATTTCTGGAGTAAATATAAGAATTAAGAAGATGTAATTTAGTAATTATTTTAGTAATAATTTATATTTTATGATTAACAAAATTAAACTCAATGAATAAATGATACATAAAATTATTGTGACTGCAACAAACCTAATAAATATCCCCTTGCCGCGCAAGAAAGATAAGTTTATAAATTGGGTCAACTCATTTTCGATTAAAACAATGCAATTTATTTTCAAAAGGAAATCACTCCACTGACTTTAAAACGTATTAATTTAAATACAAGTTATTAGAATTTCCATTATAATATGAAATAAGATACACTGCTCTGTTCTCGAGATCGTTGACAGTTATTAGTCATCTGACTTAAGTACAACCATTACTTAATTACTTTTCAGAATTGTGAAAAGTAATGAAGCATGTTCTCAGATGTGACACGTAACTTGCACCATGTTTAGCCCTAGGGGTGAGTACATCAATCCAGAAAAGTTCGGTTTTATCAAAATAGGTGCTTTGTATGCTACACTCATTGAAGTGAGTTTACAATTTTCAATTCTTTCTTGGTGAAGATTCTATTCTTTTACAAATGATTTTTCTTCCTCAATTGAAAATGGCATCTGCTGTAAATATTAAGAAGTTTACAAAGTGTGTAAGAAATATTTCACGTGTTTGTTCCCACGTTTGTCAACCTGATGGGTCGTTGGCTAAATACTGTAAGCCGAGGTCACTGTCTCCATCAGCTGATTCCCAATGTTCTCAGTCTGTTGTCATTTTGGAATGCATTATAGGCGCCATGAAACAACTGACGCAAACTGTCTTTCAAAATTTTACAATAATGACAAAGAATTTTAAGGACATAAATGCCAAACTAGATGACACACTTTCTAGACTGATAAATATGGATGGTAGAGTGGTCGATCTGATGGATCGTCTTGTTGTTGTTGTTGAGGAAACACTTGACAAGTTTGAGGTGGACCGTTCACAATTGAACAACCCTTTACTCAGACTAATGCTTGCATCAATGAAATTATTGAACGAAATGAAAAAAGTGTAATCTAGTATTGTTCAATCTTCCGGAAACTAACACTCCAAGCACAGATTCTAGTGTGACTCTATATCCATTCCCGATTTTTCATAAACTGGTGCTCTGCTTAATGCGTCTGCTATCGTATTATTTCTGTCTTCAATATCGAAATTGAAATCCTGAATTTTCAAAACTCATCTCGTAATCCTCCGCTTAGTAGTTTACAAGATTTTACAAAAGATAATGCCTTATGGTCCGTTATGATAATTACGCGAATGTCCAGAATATACGATCCAAATTTTGAGTAAGCTCTTTACGATGGAAAATAGTGCCTCCTCCACTCTGTCGTAAAATCCGTCAGCTTGGCTCCTTTCAACGAACGGCTCGCGAAAGCTATGGGTAAGTGTTGTCCGCCTTCGTCTAATAGCACGGATCCTATCGCTACTTCGCTCGCATCTGTTTGTAAATAGAATGGCTTAGATAGGTCAGGGTAACTAAGACTGGTATATTCACAAAATAGAAATTTCACACGATTAAATGCTTCCTCCTTAGAAGAATCCCATTCCCATTTACTTTCTGCTTCTAATAATTGAAGTAGGGGAAAAATAGTCAATAGAATATTGTTTAATTTTATACCAAAGTCTAACTCAAGAAAAACAGTTTGCAAAGAAAAACCAAGTTTTCGCCAGTTAATGCTGATGAGAGAATTAATGTCCGGATCATAGTAGAGTTTCTCCTTTGTTACAAATCCATTTACAAATTCGATAATTATTTTTTCACTCTATAGTATATTTCTATTTCATTAAAGCGTGAAGAAAAAGCTTATAAAACTAAGTTTAAAAAAATAAACAGATTAAAAGTTTCTTGAAGACACGAGATATTAAGGCGAATGGCGTTTGCTGAAAAACCAATTTCCTTGTAATTTTTAGCGACAACGAAGATCAGTGAAATATGTGTTGAAATAAAAAGCTATTGAATACCACCTTAGCGGTATCCGTTGTACACCACAAGCAAGTTGCACGAGCGGATTTTGTACATCATTTAGCGCTTAAAAGTGCTGTTTGGTAATGTAGAGAGGATAATTTTTACCGCTATATTTCAGTTTGCTACTCTAAAGCCGTAAAGCGTCCTTTTTTTTCCTTTTCCTTTCTTCAATAATCTTCAAATAATCGATACAAAAAATTCCATTTACACTCTCTGTCTTTTTTTTTATGTATCTTTTAAGCATCCTACAGAAATCTGAGATCATATTTTCGCTTTATCGTACCAGATAGCGAATTTTCATAAGCTTTATGTTCTGGTAAAAACGTTCGCCGTGCTCTTTACTAAAGTATCTAAGATTATCAGGAAAATTATGCAAATGAAAGTGAAGGAAATGTAATTTTAAATTCATTAAACATCCAAGATTTTTATAGTCTTTCCTTCTTTTAGCAACAATTTCTTTGTAGTTTTGATTCTTTTTATTTCCTAGAAAATTCTGTGCAACTGCATGGTAACATAATCAAGCTGCTTTCTCTAATTTACTCATTTTAGAAATCTAAATTTTATCTTCTAACAGCGCTCGAATTTGAAACTCATCAAACAAGCGCCTTTTTTTAATGAACCTTGAGAAGTTTTGGAAAATTTCCTTTGAATCAATCTCTTAGTTGGTTTTACTAAGGATTTAAGTATGATGTTTAATGCATCAGTAGTAATCCAATCTTTATTTATAATTTTTGAGATCTCTGTTGTCCAAACAGTACAAATGCCAAGGATGTTTGATAAAGTCTGACTGTTGTCCAAGTAAAAACGTTATTATCTTATTCAAACGGAATTGATAGTTGGCGAACTTAACTTTTATAAATAGATTATCCTTATTTTTAAACTATGTACAATAGTTGTGAACTGTTGCTACTGGTAAACAAAAATTCATCATTTAAACGTGAAAATCTTTAGGAAAAAGAATTTGTGAGTTTTTCAAAAAAGTTCTTTTATTAAATATTCCCTCTGAATGTGTTTGACAGTATTCCCAATATGTTGAAAGGAAAAGAAAGTTAACTTTTTACCAACGGTGAACTTTGGTATAAACAAAATGTTCAGTGTGCATATTTAATAATAATCCAAAGAACTTTTTTTCAAAAACTGACACAAATTTTTTTCTCAAAAGAAATTTCATGTTTGTAAATTCTGTCAATGTTTAACGTAATAATTACACAGACACACAAAAGAAAGTATCGAGGTTGGGAGATCAGAGTATTTTACTCCCATTTATTTTGAGCAGCTGAACACGAATCTGTCAAATTTTTGGTGGTATACGAATTTTTTTCAAAATTGGTGGATTTTTATGAAACTTGGTGTCTAGGGGTTTTTGAGGTTGCTGATTATAAATCTCAAGCCAGATTTTCAAAATTCAAAATGGCGGATACAAAATGGCGGTCAAAATTATTTGGAAATTGATAAAATCTTCAAAAATTTTCTTAAAAGTTTATGGATTTTGATGAAACTTGGTACCTAGGGGTTTTTGAGGTCGCTGATTATAAATTTGAAGTCAGATTCTGTAAAAATGTTTTTAGTTCATGACATATTCAAAATTCCATTTTAAAAATTTTTGCATTTGGGTGTACAATAAAATGTTCTTCAGTAGTTTAAAAAAATTATGAGTCTTATAAAAGTATATATTAAGGTAATTTCAGAGTGTGAAGTTTAGAATAAATCGACATGACGAAGAACTATTATAGACAATAAAAAACTTAGTTTAAAAAATTTTAATATAATAGGACAACAAAAAGAAACTCCTGAGTGTGACAAAAAAGAAACTCACTTAAAAGTAGCGGAACTTTTTCGGATGAACATTATTGAATCAAATCTGAACAACCAGGGAAAATTGCCAATTTATTCGAATGTTATTTGATAAAAACGCATCAGCAACCTTTCAAAGATTGATTTATCACGTTTTTCAGGTATTAATTGAGCAGTGTTTGTCTTGTATAATTAGATAAAATTGTTATTTTTTTGTCTAACTTAGAAAAACATAATAAAAATTTAATTGTGAATAAAATTACAGAAAGAAAAGACAATATTTATTAGAGCGGACATTTACTATTTAAACAGATTATGAAGCATTAATTTGGTTAAATAATATAAAGGATTCTAATTGAAGTTTACTAATATAGAAATAGATTCGAAGAGTTTCAATGTGATATGGAATTTATTAAAGAAAAGAAAAAAGCTGACTGTCTGTCAAAGATATTTCAAGTACAAGATAAGAACAGTAAAAAGTCACGTCAGCAGAAAATTTAAAAGACATTCAAGTGACTTGAACCGTAGAAGAAGTAGCATCATCCGATGTTCAGAAATGCCATAAGGGATCCGATGACACACCTCGCACATAAGCATTAATGAAAGCGAAATTATAACTTAAAAATCTTGATTAAACAGATGTAGTAATACAAAATTTTCAAGATTATTTCAAGAATACAAAAAATTGACAAACAATCCTAAAGAACAGGACTGAAGTGTTGCTTTGGTTAAGTGATAGAAAATTAGTCATGTATCACCTGTAGTTTGACAATTTATTCACAAACTTTGATTTGCTTGTTCATTTTTAAAAAAGTAGCTCAAAAACAACTGGTGTTGTCAGAAAATATGGCGTATCAATTTAATGAAAAATACCACTATGGGTGCCATTAACCCTTTAACGCCCAGTGGTACATACGCTGTACCACAAATGCATTAAAGTCATCATAATTTTGAAACTAATACATATTACTAAAAATTTTGAATTCTTAGCTCTAGTAAAACTCTTCCAGCAGATAACTAAAAAAAACAAAAGTAAAAAAATAATAATAAATAAATAAAATAATAATAAATAAAAAAAATGTCAAGATACATTTTCTCCTATGACGGACAAAAAAATTTTAAAAAATTAATCAGATTCGTATAAAACTTGTTACTCGGGAGTTTTTGGGGTCGCTGATTACGAATATGAAGTCAAAATTGCAAAATTCAAAATGGCGGATCCAATATGGCGGACGAAAAAATAAAAAATAATGGGATTTATATGAAACTTGTCACTCGGGGGTTCTTGGGGTCGCTGATTACGAATATAAAGTCAAAATTGCAAAATTCAAAATGGCGGATCCAATATGGCGGACGAAAAAATAAAAAATAATGGGATTTATATGAAACTTGTCACTCGGGGGTTTTTGGGGTCGCTGATTACGAATATGAAGTTAAAATTGCAAAATTCAAAATGGCGGACGAAAAAAATAAAAATTAATGGGATTTATATGAAACTTGTCACTCGGGGGTTCTTGGGGTCGCTGATTACGAATATGAAGTTAAAATTGCAAAATTCAAAATGGCGGATCCAATATGGCGGACGAAAAAATAAAAATAATGGGATTTATATGAAACTTGTCACTCGGGGGTTTTTGGGGTCGCTGATTACAAATATGAAGTAAAAATTGCAAAATTCAAAATGGCGGATACAATATGAAAAAAAAATAACAAATTAAAGGAATTGACATTAAATTTGATGCTTTGGGTTTTTGTGGTTTCTGAAGTTAGAATGTTAAGAATTATAATGGTGGATTTAATAGGGCGAATTATGTTAAATAAAAGTAAGAAATTTAATCAATTTGTGAAAGGAAACCTGGATCGCTTGACTCGAACGAAAAAGAACAAATGAAAATCAGCTGGCCAATCAATAAAAACAATTGACAACCCTGGAGCGCATGACTTGAATGAAAAAGAACAAATGATAACTAGCTGGTAACAATATTCAAGTAAATCCTACTTAATTTTAAATTCTCGTCCGCCATTTTGGATCCGCCATTTTGAATTTTGCAATTTCGACTTCATATTCGTAATCAGCGACCCCAAAAACCCCCGAGTGACAAGTTTCATATAAGTCCTGTTAATTTTTAATTTTTTCGTCCGCCATATTGGATCCGCCATTTTAAATTTTGCAATTTTGTCTTCATATTCGTAATCAGCGACCCGAAAAACCCCCGAGTGACAAGTTTCATATGAATCCCATTTTTTTTTATTTTTTCATCCGCCATATTGAATCCGCCATTTTGAATTTTGCAATTTTGACTTCAGATTCGTAATCAGCGACCCCAAAAACCATTATATACCAAGTGTGGTTAAAATCAAATCGGTGGAAATAATTCGGGCTTTAAAGGGTTAAGGTAAAGTAGAAAAAAATGATGGAATAAATTACATCACACTTCTGGATTCGAAAGAAATATGTGTGCTGGTGAAAACGCATTTAGCGATAGAAAACGCTACTTAAAGGAAAACAGAAATAAAGTTGTAATTCCAATTCCCAACGCTTTTTCAAACTATAATAGTTTCACGGGTGGTATTGACCTCTACAATCAATAATTCCTGTCTTTTATTGCCTTCTCTAAAAGCTAAAAAATGGACTTGGCCGATACTACAACATTTTATCCAATCATCAGTCTTTAATGTTGTGATAATGTCAAATACTGGTCGAAAGGAAGCCAAAAATAAAGGAGCAAAAGGTTTCGCGTAAAGCATTGTCAGACATTATTTGTCAAAGCATAAAACTATTGTTTTGAAAAATCACAAGTTAAAAAGGAGAAATTATTGCTACAACGATTCTTGTGAAATAAAGACTTTTTTATTCTGCCAGAAGTGTAATGTATGCTTCTGTAAACTGTGTTTCTGTAATGTATACGGAAATAGAAGAAAAATATTTAATTTGAAGAATTAAATCCTATAAAGAAAATGAATAATTATACTAAGAATTTAAATTTTTTGAAAAAGTAGACATTAGAAAACGTTGCTAATATTTAAAGAAATAGAATTTAAACCAGTGACTTTGCTTTTAAAGTAGAACTGAAAAGTCTTCAAAGAGTATCACTATCTATAACTAAATGTGATTTCGCTAACACACCTGTTTGTCGAAGATATTTCCTAAAATATTAATAATGTTGTGACTTTGCCAATTTATTAAATCCTTGTTGGCCAGGGAAATATTGCAGAAGGAATTCTATTAAAGCTAAAACTTTCAAACTGCATGTAAACAGTTTGATTTTAACTTAATCTATCGAGTTGTTGAATGTTTTACAAATCGATGTATATATGTTCTTGCCAATATGTTCCTCTGCTTAACTACATGTTTTCTGTTACAAAAATATTAGTGAATGCAAGTTCTCATCCTGTAAATGTTCATGCAACTGCAAGAAAAATCAATTTAAAATTAGTTAATTCAATAAACTGCGAAACTTTATTTGTAATAAAAATATCACGCACCAAAATAAATAAATTTGATTAAAAGTTCAACAATTATAATAATAATGGACTAATAATAAATAGGTATATATAAATGTAAGGTATATAATAAATATGTACCTACATTTTATTATTAAAATTTATATAATGACCTTACCTTTGCTCCTTTCAAATAAATTTTTTACAGTATCTGATTTCAGAGTTAAAAGAGATGAATTTCCTCCTGTTTTTCTGAAGCAATTATCTTTAAAATGGTTCTTGCACAAAAGACATCCTTTTTTTACCACAGCATCTTTAAAATTTATAGCAGGCAACCACTTTTGTAATAGTTCACAAATAAATCCTCAAATAAAAAAATCCATATTTTCAATCTAATTTTCTAACAGTTAGCACATTTCATGGAAGTATTTTTTCACTGTTAGAAAAATTACTGGTTCTTTATTTGCTGACCTTATAATGGTTTCAGTACATGCCTACGTAATAATGTGGTGAATCTAGTAGCTTTATCGTTGAAAAAATCTTTATAAATGGGGAGGCCATTAGCCTCTCTACGAAGTTTATTGAATATTGAGTGATATTGGTAATTATTTCTGTGACAAGAGTCGAATAGGAACTGACAAGTTAATAATTGAAAATAGTGATGGTCATATAATGCCAATTAGATTTTTTATAGGAATGTCATATCAGCAAATTGAAATTAGATATGATTATCCCTCACGTGCCGGAATTGGATTCATCGGATCCAGATTTTGTGATCTGCTTCTACTTAAGAAAATATATTTTTCCTCATCTCTAAGTAGAACATAGAACGAGAGAGAATCCACACTACTGGCAATACAAACATTGTAAGAACGAATATTGCTTTCAACATTCATCTGCCAAACAGAATAATAACAACGACGACTCAAAATTAATTTTCTCATATACAATAATAAATTTTGAGTCTGAGCTTGGCCAGCTAATTAAAGAAACATGTAAAATGAAACTGTTTAATCGGAACTTTGTAGTTGACAGTTGCGAAAAGATCACAATATCTCAAAATTGTTACTTGAATGCCTTTTTATCTCTTCTTTAATGATTTTATAGCTTTTTTAAATCCTAGTGGTAGAGAGATTGTAGAAATTAAATAAATCTTTAGAAAGAAAAGCGTTTCATCTTTTCTATCATTTAATAAAATAATCAAGTTATATCTAATTGAATTTTCTTCTTTCCCAGATACAAAGTACTTCTTCCTGATACGAAAGAGAACCTCACAATTAATAAAAAAGATGATACTCATCACAAACCGATTTTCGTTCCACACAATTACATTTTTTTCATCTTGAATCAAGAAAAAGTGATTATTTTCAATTATAATCTTAGTTGAGTGCATTGGAGAACAATTTTTCACGCTTTTCTTCTTCTAAGCGAGATAAGAACGTCATTCTATTTAATCTTTGAGAATTCTGACGCTATCAACAATAAAAGACAGTTACATTTGTACCGGTCAAAATTAAGAGACCACTCATTTTCAGGTGAATAAAAAACATTTTAAAACATAAAATTTATGGAAACTAAAATTGAATAATTAATTAAAATAATAACTAAAATGTTAATAAGGTAGTTTCAAATTTTTTGAATCATCTTTCAAAAAATAAAAAGAAAAAAATTTTAGTTTCCATAAATATGTTTTAAAATTTTTTTTTATAAAACTGTCTATATGGGAGTTTTCGAGTTCGCGAATTGCGAATCTGATAAAACATTTTCAAAATTCAAGGTAGTGGATCCAATATGTAGGACATCAAAGTTTAAAAGTTGTTAATAATTTATGAAACTTGGTAACTGGGGATTGTAATGGTCGCTGATTGCAAATTTGATGTCCGCTTTTGGAAATTTAAACTGACTGTTTCAATATGGCTTTCAAAATATTTTTCTAAATTATTAATTCTGTATGAAACTAGCTATCTGAGATCATGGAATATTCAATCAATCACGACCGTCATCTCTTATGCTATTATTTATTATTAAGAAGAGGGTTGTGGACTTAGGACCTTGCAGGTCAACGCCACTAACGCTTGGGTAATCCCTTTACGTTCCCCATAACCACCCCTATATCCGAAGTCCTTTCCACAACAGGAGGACTTCGGCCAGGTTTCTGGTAGCAATAACGGTCTCCCCCAGAAAGAAGTAGCCCGTAATGTGTTCCCGCTCCTTCACAAGTGCAGGGCAGTGACACAAGATGTGTATCGGGGTTTCATATTCCTCTCCACACCTACGGCACTTCGGGTCGTCTAGGATCCCCATTTTGTGCCTATGATAGCGCAGATCACCATGGCCAGTTAATAGCCCTGTTATGATCTTTTGCCTCTTTTCTATTTAATTTGCGGAATTCCGCTTTCCTCATAGGGTTAATACTACTTTCCATGAGTACCTTGGCTTGTCTACAGCCCTTAGTTACCTGCCATTCCCTTTGGTGTTCCGCAGCTATCCACTGTTTAATTTCCAGTGTCAGGCATTTGTTGGAAACACCAATGGGAGGTTCAGGTCCAATAAGTTGTTTTCTAGCCCCTTCTTTGGCTAGCTCATCCGCCCTATCGTTTCCCGCGAATCCACTGTGACCAGGGATCCACAGGAGGGTAACGCGGTTCGTTTCAGCTAGTTTGTTAAGTGCTTCATGACAATCACCGACCAGCCGTGATGTTGATACGTATCGTTTCAAGGAGAAAATGGCCGCCTTGCTATCCGAAAGGATAAAAATATCTTTGTTGTGACAATTTTTCAAGGCTTCAACAGCACCATAAAATATTGCCACAATTTCGGCTTGTAACACAGTAACAGTGGTCCCCAACTTAAAGGAGTGTCCCACTTGGGAGGTTACATGATAGATTCCTGCACCAACTCCATTCCCGCCTTTTGATCCATCTGTGTACCAGACTTCACAGTCAGCTGGAATACTTGTCAGTCCATTTATCCAATCTTCTCTACTAGGTATATTAATCTTATACTTTTTGTCGAAGAGGTACAAAGGGACAGTTCTGTCCCTAATCATACTTAGAAGGGGGATTCTCACCAATTTCTTTGGGAGACGCCATCGCATCTCTTATGCTAAATCCAGATTTAAAAAATTATCTGTTTTTCTATTAGCACTTCAAAATATTAAATAGTGGATTTAATATGGTAGAGGATTGCAAAACTTTAATTGAAACAGTATTTTCTTGTTAACGAAAGTCATTTGTTTCTATGATGATGGGATCGGTACATAAATTAAACTTTACTTTCTGCATTCTCGAATAATTAGTCAGGAGTGGGGCGTTGGCGGTTTAATTGTTGGACCGAGGAAATACGAATAATCATTAATTAGACTGTCGCAATTCGTTGATTTCGTCGGATCAACAATAGCTACGCTCTCACTTCCAGACTGAGGACACGGAAAGATAGTTGTTTTTTAATATATATACTTTTTTTAAGTTGCGAAATCAAATTAATTGCTTTTAATTATCAGTGGTTTTTACCGAGATTGTATATCACGGTAGTGAGGCTCCGTGGCTTGCGATAATCGAAGTTAAGCTGGAGGTTTGACGTCGAGGTATAATAATGTGCACTGACGATTAATTGTCCAGTGCACACCATTAGAACTCGGCTGTCGATAAATCGGTTGTACTCAGGAGAGTTTTTTTTAGTTTCCCTCTCCTCTTGTGAGAAAACCCATTAAACGGACGGTCTAGGCAAATACGAGTACTCCTATTTCAAAATCGTGCTGTAGACGCTAAAAATTAGTAAAATAAGATGTAGTCTTTAAAAAATTTCTGCGGAGACACTTGTAACGCTAATATTAAGGCAAAATACCTCTAAAACCTAATAATTTTCCGACTTATTTGTCGGAAAGATAATTGGATTAGATGGGCACTTATTCCCAATATGTAGCAATACTACTTTCAGAATAGATACGGAAGAGTCTATAAAATGCCGCCACTCTTCTGGAACATAAGGTTGTCCTATATCTTGTGTTAGGTTTAAATTCGATTGTTTGAATTTATTATTAAAAAAGAAAGTTTTTAAATTAAATCGAATTTAGACTTAACTGTATCGAAAAGAGATTTTCGATAAATTTTTAAATAAAAGAAAATACTCAGTATTTATATCTTTAGAAATAAAACCTTAAATTCTTTAAAGTAATAATTATTATTATTATTAGAATTTAATAAAGGATCCCCCCTTTAAGTGCACTATTACTTCAGTGCCTCCGATTAGACGGTACTTTAATTGAAAGAAGTAAAAAAAGGAAAAGGTGGCAACAGTATAACAACTGTAATAAAACACTAAATGTAATATGAGTGGAATGTAATATACTCAGTTTTATTAATTTTAATGCGATTGAAATTAATATAAAATCTTACAAATGATCAAGATTTTTAATTCCCCTTAAAATCTTTTATGCTTATAACAAGTAATAATTATTGTAAAATATCCCTTCTTAATAAAACATGATCTATTTGAATTCTCAAATCGTGTATAACAATACAACTTTTATAATAACTTAACTATTATTTGTTGCATACAAGATAATTTTTTGTATATATATTTTTATACGTGTAGAATATGGTTATGTGTAAATGTAATCATGTATAAAATAATGTGATAAATAGTAATCGACTCACCAACTTACAATTTTATTAATTTTTGTATTTAAGTACAGAAAAGTATCCTGTTACTTTTCTCAAGTGAATCACTCAGATTCACACCTGGGACAGGTTCCTTATATGAATTATTTCTTCCTCTTTTTTAATTATTTTCTTCGTATTTTCCTTCAATTGTTTCTTTTTTGTTTCTAGTTCCTTGTTATTATTATTATCAGTATTATACTTTAAATTACTTTTATAAAAAAATTATATCAAAAATTGATTTTAATGTTTAAAGTTCGGGGTCACCGAATTTAAACTTGTAATCAAACCTGATATTATTTTGACAATGACAAATGATAAAATATTCTTAAAAAGCACTAGACGGAGGTTTCATATTTAACACTCCCTTTTTACTTAGCTTATTTTAATTTCACTTTTCGTTAATTCACTTTATCAACACAATGTATTCTTAACTGATTATCTTTTCTTTAGTTTCCTTTTTTTATTTTTTTAAATAGTATTTCACTTAGTATTCACTTTTAGTATTTGTATTCTTTTAAATTATTTATTTCTTTAATTTCGCGTAAAATATTAGAAATTCTCAATTCAATTCACTTTATTCAATCAATTAAAACAATTCAAAATCAACCCTTATTTCTGGGGACAAAAAAAATATAAACCTCCGCCTTTTGCGGGAAATAAAACAAATAAAATATATCAAACATCCGCCTTGCGGGAAATGATAATTAAGACTCCTCGATTATTCCACCTGTGATTTTGGTCACACCCTCGAATTCGGTTCAGAATCGGTAAAGTGGGGGATTCCGTTGCACACGGCCCCTCGAACTTATTGTTACTAGGCAAGCTTTTTGCAAGCTTGCAAATTCTTTAAAAATGGCGTGATAGAGTTCGATGTTCTCTTTTCTATATTGCCAATGTGTAGGTATTTTCTTTTCCTTGGTATTTTACCAATACATTTAAAAGTCTTTCCTGTGAAATTGTTTTTTTGATGATTCTGACAATTTCTTATAGATGTTGAAAGATTTTATATTCTTTAAAAATTATAATATTTTGTAATTTTTAAAATATTATTCTGATAATATTAAAAAGGTAAAAAAAAGCAATTGAAGTTAGGTTGCTTATTTTTAATGTAGGTTAATGATTCGAGATTAATTAATAAATCGTTAATTGTTGAGTGGATTAATAGTAAAGAAAATACCTCTTTTCTATTAATTGTGTGAAAAATACTTAATTCTAAAACAATAATAATTTCCAAATTTCCTTTGAAGTTATATAATATAAAAGTTGTCTTATTTCTTAATAAAATAAAAATAAAAATCGTTACGAGTTTAAACGTAACAAATACCCCCCTTTTTTGGGCTGACGTCCCTTGGCAGCCTTTTGCGTAAATTATCGGTTTTTTATTTACGATCCTTTCTTCTCTTATTTTTTATAAGATGTACCTTGTGGAGTTTTCTGCTGAA
Source organism: Leptopilina heterotoma (assembly GCF_015476425.1). Classification (NCBI taxonomy): domain Eukaryota; kingdom Metazoa; phylum Arthropoda; class Insecta; order Hymenoptera; family Figitidae; genus Leptopilina; species Leptopilina heterotoma. Next base: position 2,008,121 of record NW_025110861.1, on the reverse strand, counting down.
AATAAAGTATTTTTTTTTTTAACAAAGGCAAACTTTTTGTCCTATCTTTTGTATCGTTTCCCTTTTTTTATGAAGATTTTTTTGAAAATAAAGTTTGCTTTTGTTTATTGACTTTGTAGTTGATTTTTACAATACTCGTTGACTTGAAATTCAATGCCCTTTTCTATTTTTTTAAATCGAGCTTGGTGAAACGAACAAAATTTCTTTATAGGAAGACTCATTTCTGACATAGTTTGTAGTAAACAGAACTTGTTTATTATACATATTTTAAAAATATTTGTTCTGTTTTACCAAACTGGATATTTATTCTTATTTAGAGTAAAAGAAAAATTTAAAAAAAAATGTTTAGTAAGAAAAGATCTTTGCATTTTATAGTTTTTTTTTTTAATTTTTAAAATCAAACATGGTTAAAAATTGAGTTTAAATATATATATTTTTACAAAATTTCCATTAGTTAATTAACTGAAAATTTAAACAATTATTTATAGTTTATATATTTATTATATTTTTACCATGTTAGATTTTGTTGGTCCCACTTTATATGACATAATATCCATTTAATGAAATTTAATGAACCATAGCTTTTACAAAACGAACAAAATTCCTATAAAAAAAAGAAAAATATTTAAACCGAAACAAAACGTCAATACCTTTTTTTTTTAAAATTATCGTTTACCTTTTTTTTAGGAAGATTTTTTTTAATTTGGATAAATACGGTTTGCTTTTGTTTAATTAAAATGAAAACTACTAAGAGATTTTGACGGTCAATACATTGAATGTTTAGTCTGACAGGATGCCTTTTTAAGTTTTAATATCCAGCTTGGTAAAATGAATACATTTTCTTAAAAAAACTTATGATTTATTTAATTTACTGAGAACATCATGTCACTTTAATCATTCATAAATATTTATTCGATTTTAACAAGCTGGATATTTGTTGTAATTAACATTTACATTTCTATTGATTTTTCTCTTTTTATTATTTACAGTATTTAATTGAACCATTACCTTAGATTCGTAGATTTATATTGTTTCAAGAAGGTAGTATCTATTTGTATTTTCAATGTAAGTGCCCAAACTTTATATTAGTTTTAATTCAAGAATGCATAAGAATAACATTTTGCCCAAAATATTGATATAAAATTTTAGCACTAAATTGATATTTGAATTTACTTAACATTTTGTTTAAGGAATTATAATTTTTCATAAATTCGTTAATTATTGCTAATTATTATTCGTCGGCAAAAATAATCCTAAAATGTTGTGCTTTAAAATAAAGTGTTACGTCGATTACAAAATTCTGTTAATTAAATTAATGTCATTATTTTAAACTTCTATGATCTGAACAATACTAAATTTGTCTTTTTTTCAATGAATTATTTGTTAAAATATTGCCTATGGATTTGAAATTATGTCTATAACAAGATTTTAACAAGAAGTATGTTTCATTTATAGATATTATGCTCTTAAAATTTTGAGTAATTTTTTTTTTTAAATCAAACTAATCGCTTAGGTTAATAATTCGTGTATTAACCACCAGTTTGTATAATTTTAAATGCTGAAGAATGTTAAAGCAATAATGTTAGTTTTAAACATTGTTTTTCTAATATTATTTTGTAGCCGTATACCAAGAGTTTTAATGGAGCAAAAAAATAATGATCGCAAAATGTATATAATTTGTATATCGTATTTTTAAAGCAAATTGAAAATTTTGATTTTCTACCTCATACCCCCCTTTTTATGCACTGTCGTCCCTTGACAGCCTTTTTTTACAAATAAATTATTTTCGTTGTTTTCTATTAGCATTTGAAATATTTCTTTTAAATAAAGGCAAACTTTTTATTAAATGGTTTGTTTCTTTTTACTTTATTTTATGACAATTTTTAAAGAAATGTTTGCTTTTATTTCATTTGGTTTACAATGTCAGAAAGTAATGACGTTGATTAGTACCTTCTTTGTTTGTATTGAATGTAAAACTTTTAACATTTAGAATTTAATCCAAAGATCTAGCGTGGTAAAAAAATGTTTTTTTTTTTAAATTTAATTTTACATAAATTTATTGTATTTTACCAAACTAGATATTTTTTATTTTCGGATAAATAACCTAGTTTATTTGATTGACAATGTTTAAGATTTGGATAATTTTGGTTGCCTTTAATTTCATTTCTATTTTAATTTGATAAACGTACATATTATTTTATAATTAACAGTGTAAGTACACCTTTTTTATTAAATTTAAACGAAGAATACATATGAAAAATTATTCTTTTAACAAATTTAATAACGTAACTTCACAATATTTAAATTTAATTTTATAATTTGTTGCGTTCAACTAAAAAAATTACTTTGTATACAATTTTTGTTTTCTAAATTAAGCGAGAATTATTAGTTTTTTTGGAAAAGTATAATTTGTACTGGTTTTATAAAGTTGTTTACAAAAAAAGGAAAATTTTATTATACAACATTAGAATATATATTTTTTGTATTTTCATAATAAACTTAATTTTGGGTACTCTTGATATTTTTTCTTGATTTTTTTCAAAATTTTTTATTTTTAAATCAGTTCAGGAGAATACAGTTTTTTGAGTAATGACGTTTTTTTACGTAAAAAATTTTTTTTTAATGCTTATAACTCGGGTAAAAATTGATCAAATTGGACGTTTTTATAATCAACATTTTTGTTTTCACACGTAGTTTGTAAATCATTTACTATTTTCTTTTGAATTTTATAATACTTCTGACAAAGGAAACGTATTCAAAATAGTCCTTAAATTTTATGTTTATTGAATCTTTACAAAACAGAGTAGCGAGAAAATTTTGGTTTAATTGGGACTTTAAAAAAATGTGTATATTTAGCCATAGTTTATCTTGATTTTGTTTATGAAATGTACTAAGATTTATAAAAAAATGCTAATTTTGTGCTTCTTTTTAAATTTTTTTTTTAATACGAAATGTAATGTTTATAATAATTTAATATTCTTCTTTTTTTTAATAAAAAGAGGAAGAATTAAATTGTTTTCTTAATGTAAAAGCACTGTGTAAAATGTTTTTAAGAATTTGCTTTTGCATCGTATTTCGATTGATTTATCCTTATTTTAGCTTTCAAAAAGAAATAATTTTATTTCTGCTTTTATCTTTTACAAAAAAAAATTTCAATATTAAAAGTTTCAATTTAATATTTTTAAACTTGATAATTTATATAATTTGTTATTGATGTTACAACAGTTTCATTTATGCTCGAAATGTAGTGTTCTTTCTTTGATATTACTGTTTTATGGTTTTTAAAGTGTTATAAGAAAATTAGTTGCATTTTCTAGAAGTATTTTAAGCATATTTTAATTTACAATTCAGCATATTTTAATCAGAGCATCCATAAAACGTAATTATTAAATATTTCAATGAATATTATAATTATTCATTATTAAGACATATTACTGATATTTTGAACTTCAATTTGAACATAAATTTGGTTAATTTTTTAGTATTAATAAAGATTATATATACAGTTGTTGTTTGAAACAATGTTAGGGCTTTCTTGATTTTATACATAACGTTGAATAAGTATTTTAACCATGCAAGTTTTGTTTTAATTAAAATTTTTATTTTAATAGCAATCTTTAGTGTAGGTGTTTTATTTATGTTTTTAGAATTTGGACAAAACCATTTTCCAAAGCTTGTTAAGCGGTTTAATTTCTATATTTTTTTAATTTTTATGAGAAATTGTTTTCTTATAAATTTGTGTTTTCAATAATGTTCTAATATTTAAACCTTTTTTTTAATTTTAAAATTTTAAATAGAATTCTTGATTTTTTGAAATTGTAATTCAATTTTTTTTGCTAATTTGAAATTATTTATTTGCCTCAAATTAATGTTTAAAGAAAAGTTATGTATCCTAATTTGAAGGTTATTAAAATGCTGAGATAGATTTTATTGTTATATGCGTTATGACTTTGCTTTTTAGACACTGTGTATATTTTGATTATTAATTTCATTAAAATATACTTTTTTAATTTGTCGCCTATAATTTTTAGAGAACAAGAATAATAAGAAATGTATATTTCATTTAAATTACGTAAAAGTGAATGAGAATTTAATTGTCTATGTAGGTATTTCTTTCAATGTATACTTCCTCCTGACCTAGTCACCTGAGATGTAACCTTACACAGTGTCGCGTATCCAAGTTCGTACACCTGTCTAATTTTATACATTTTTCTCTATATTTTATTTCAATTATTAATTTTTGTATTTAAAAATTATACTGTGATAGGACCCTCCAAAAAATTGATCCAGAAATTAATTTTAGTTTTAATTATGCATAATATTGAACAATAAAAACATTGTAGCATGGAACTCAAAAACATTGAAATCTTTGAAAATCTAAAGTTCATTTTTTTTAGTATGACAAATGACTATAAGCAAACCTTTCGAAAATTTTTTTTTGTATTAGTTGAGTCTTTGTTAAAATTTTTTTTTTAAATGTCTAACAATATTTGAGTATATTTGTCTTTCTGTGATTAAGTCATTAGAAATTTTTTTTTTAATATTAGTAGTTTAATGTTAGCTATTTATTAATGTTAGTGACATATGTTTACTGTTTTTTTTAAACTTTAAGGCTTATTTTCTTTAGTGCTGTCTTGTATTAAAGAATTCTCTTAAAAATATTATTTGCAAATATTTTACATTTTACAAGTTAGTCAAAAGCATAATCTGATTAGTGCTTAAATGTCATTTGTTTTATTAGTAATTCAGCTTGAAATTTCGATGGTTATTCAATAAAATAATAGTATTCGATATTTCCTTGTAAAAAAAAGTTGTATGTAAGACTTTTAATTTTAATTATTTCATTAAATATATTCAATTACGAATTTAATACAGTCTATTATGAATAGAATAAAATCCTTAACGAAAATTACTTGAAAAGGACAAGTGTTATAGTTAAGTTATAATTTGACTTGTTTGTCAATATTACTAAAAATTTTAATCTAGTTTTACTCTTATTTTAAAACATTAATGTTGTGTTAAATGAAGTTTATGTCTATTTATAGCATCAAACTGAATATTTACAAGTAATTTAATTTATGTTGTTAATTTTTTATACAGAAATTATTTCGGGACAAAAGATATTTACTGAAATTTACCCCAATAACACTCACATGTAAAATCTATAAAAATTTTACACAAAAAAATAACCTACTTCTGTTATTAGTAAACATTTATAAAGCATGCATATTTTGTATTTATACCTATGTATTAATTTTTTTTTACTATGTGCGTCACTTAATAACTCCAAATGCATCTCTTGGAACATTGAGAAAAACCCATTTAAATTCTATATCTATAAGTATTCTATAAGTACCCTTTATTTTAAATTAATCGATTATTATATAGTTCGTTTATGATATTTATAGCCAAATAAAAAAATTTAAGCTTTCTTATGCTTAACCAATGCCCAACCTGTTGAAGCTAAGTTTTGTTTCTAGTATTTTTGGTGTTTTGCTTCGTAATATTTTATTTTCTTGAAAATAATGCACATTTAACTTGTGCTTTAAATTTCTACTAAGATTCATTCCTTTGTCATATATTTCTGAATTCAGGTTCACCAAAATGTTCTTCTGTGTAAATGGCAATAGTCTTGTTGTGCGAAAATTTTGCTGAGTAAGAGTGTTTAGTGTCATTGTCTTCTTTTTCTTCTCTATGTTTATAGTATCTGTTTTCCTTTCTAATTTATATATTTCTTCATTTTTTATTTTGTTTTTCTCATTTGATTCGAGTAAAAATTTATTCAAAAAATGTTTTTGATGTTTTACTGATAATTTGCTATTCCTTTCAATTATTTCTAAACTTTCTTGATTAACACTTTTGTGAGATGAAAAAGTCTTATTTATGGGAAATTCTTCTTCCTCAGCATATGTATCTGCTAAAATGATGACGTTTTCATTTACCATTTGACCACTAAATTCTTCTTCTTTTCTTCCTTCTCCACTTTTCACATCAAATTGTTCTTCACCTAATGATTTGATTTTACCCGGGGGTTTTCCCTTTCTTAGTTTGATAATAGGACTGTCTGAATTTACATGTTTTATTATTGGATATGAATTATTTATACCTGTGATATTCTCATAATTAGTCTCTTTATTATCTAAAAGTTCTTTCTTCTTCTTAATTACTTTTTCATTTCTTTTTTGATCTGGTTTTATTTCATTTAGTCCATGGATAACTTTAGATTCCGAAATATCATTTTTTAGTAGTAAAGTTTCGTTGTTAGGACAGGTATAGGTTTTCAATTGATTTTCTTTCCCTACCTCAATTGTAAGTTTGCTGCTTTTCGAATCAGTATTTTGTGAAGTGTCCTTTTTATTTTTTTTACTGCCTTCCACAATTTTGTTGTCCAGGAAATAATTTTGGTTTTCCGCTTTTAACAAATCTACTTTTTTGATACAATTCCTGATTCTATCTACTATTTTATTATCTGGAAGTTTTTCATTGATACTGATATTTTCTTCTGTAGTATCTGTAATGCGACTTACATACAACGCCGTTTGTTCATTTTCTGAAGTTTCCTCTGGATTGTGAATTACTTTCATGTCACTTGATTCTTCGTTTTCTGTTTGAAGATGTGGTTCTTTTATGGAGAGTGATACATTATGATCTAATTGTTTTTTGTCCTTTAAAGGGCTTTGGTTTCTGGGCGAATCTTTAAAAATAATTGGTGGTATTGTGAAATCATGATTATATATTTTTTTATTTTTAGGCCTGGTTTCTATAAAATAATTTGTTTCGAAATTGTCATTTACAAAATATGGTTCCTCATAGTTCATATACGAGTCATTATAGTTAAAGCATCCATAATCTCTATGTTCCTCTCTTCCGTAATCATCCTGTATGTTGTTGTGTCTTCTACATTCGTCTCTGAGATAAATACTTTCTTCTTCGTCGATAAATCTGTGCTGTAAATTTCTGGATTCAACGTTATATTCTTGCCAATTTTGATCCCTGTTGTAAAAAATTTCTCTTTCATAACCTTCCGATGTCATGTCCCTATTTTGACAATGTTCTTCAAAATTCGTGTTCCTATTTTGGTTATAAAATTCATTATGGCCATGGACCCTTTTACGAACTCGTTGCCTTTGTCGTTGGTTTCCTCTTTTCCGCTGTCGGTTACATGGTTGTTCGTATTTTTTTGGTGCATCTAGTTCATACATTTTACCTTGGTTTTTCGCATTTTTATGGTAGTACCGATTCTCATGATCCATTTGTGGTTTAATATAATTAAAATAATCAAAATCTCGATCATAATCACTTTCTTCCATCCTGTGACTATCCTGCCTAATGTTACAGTTTTCTTGGTACACATTTTTGTAACATTGATCTCTAAAAATACTTTCATAGTCCTTTATTTCAACATTATATCCCTCCGATTTCAATTTTTTTATGTGGCCTTCTTGTAATAGTACTTCATATAGTGATTTCATTTTTTAATTAATACAATTCAAACATAAACAATGAAAAATAAGTGATTCGTTTAACTTCTCTTTAGTTGGAAGAGATTTTCAATTTAAAATATCGATAACAATTTTTTTGAAGCGTAGTGCGGTAACACTATTTTTTTATATCCGCTCAAGTTACAAAATTCTACTGCTTTTTTAAGTTTATACCATTTGACCGTTTTTGATAATTTATAGAATTGCTTGACCGACATAATTACTTGAAAAAACTTTTTTTTTGCAGTTTTTTTTTTACTGTATTAATTGATCAATTATTTTTTGAATTTTAACACTAATTTGTTGATTTATTTTTAAATAAATTATTTTATTCAAAAAACAATATTTTTAAATTTATTTAATTATTATAATTTATTATTTCAAAATGGAAATTAAAATTACAATTATTATTTTAATATTCTTTCAATAAAAAAATGCCAACAGTTTTTTTTGAAATAAATTTATATATATTGTCCTCTTTAATTCTTTGCTAGTTGTGACCGGCCTTGACTTTGCAATTCTACCCAATTTGAATCGTCAGCACTCTTCCTCAATCTTGGAATTATTTTGTATGTTATTTCATGACTCAAGGTGCATTAATCACATTTATACCAATAATGATCAATTATCAATATTTAGTCAATTGATTTTTAAAAGTCAACAAAATTATGATTGGTTTATTTTATTTTAAACTTGATTATTTATTAATAAAAAAAATGCAAAACTTTTTTTTTTATTTTAGATTAACAATTCCCTTTTATTTATTCAATCTTTATATTAAAATAAACCCAAAAAAAAGTTTATAAATATTAATTAATTATTATTTTAAAAAATAAAGAAATTAAGATAAATAAAATTGTTTCAGTAAAGTCTCAAATTTCTTCTATAGCATGCTTACGCCGACTAATTCTGCCTTTTTATGAGATTTAAATTTATTATTCGTTAACAAGAATATATAAATATCTTAATTATTTAAATTAAACTTTGTTGCAAAAATATTTTTATTAAAAAATCTTGAATACTTATTTCTTTATGTATAGGTTTATAAACCTTTTTATATACTTTATTTTTTAATTTTGAGTCAATCCTAAGTTGCCCGACATCAATTTTCGTAAATTATTTTTTTTTTAATCCTCTCACTTGTCCAAGTGGCTACACACTTCCGACAAGGTTGTTTTTCTATTCGAGGAAAAAAGAGCCGATTTTATTGAGGAAACCAGAGCTTGCCGATTGCAAGGGTAGTTACCGTTCTCTAAACTCGACTTTAGCGAGTAGACAAAAAAAAATCTACACACGCACTTTTAATAATTCGATATTTTCTGAAAATAAACATTCATTTATAATAAAATCTTTTACATAATTTCCCGTGCATTAGCACAAAAAAAATCATTTCGATATGTATGTTTGCGTTTTGTGTAATTGTATAAGTGTCAAAAAAAATATTTTCTTCTAAAAATAACTATTTCCAACCTTTATAAATTTTTATTCTTTCAATAAAATATAAAAAAGAAATCCCACCGCTGCCACCATTAATGTTAGGTTTAAATTCGATTGTTTGAATTTATTATTAAAAAAGAAAGTTTTTAAATTAAATCGAATTTAGACTTAACTGTATCGAAAAGAGATTTTCGATAAATTTTTAAATAAAAGAAAATACTCAGTATTTATATCTTTAGAAATAAAACCTTAAATTCTTTAAAGTAATAATTATTATTATTATTAGAATTTAATAAAGGATCCCCCCTTTAAGTGCACTATTACTTCAGTGCCTCCGATTAGACGGTACTTTAATTGAAAGAAGTAAAAAAAGGAAAAGGTGGCAACAGTATAACAACTGTAATAAAACACTAAATGTAATATGAGTGGAATGTAATATACTCAGTTTTATTAATTTTAATGCGATTGAAATTAATATAAAATCTTACAAATGATCAAGATTTTTAATTCCCCTTAAAATCTTTTATGCTTATAACAAGTAATAATTATTGTAAAATATCCCTTCTTAATAAAACATGATCTATTTGAATTCTCAAATCGTGTATAACAATACAACTTTTATAATAACTTAACTATTATTTGTTGCATACAAGATAATTTTTTGTATATATATTTTTATACGTGTAGAATATGGTTATGTGTAAATGTAATCATGTATAAAATAATGTGATAAATAGTAATCGACTCACCAACTTACAATTTTATTAATTTTTGTATTTAAGTACAGAAAAGTATCCTGTTACTTTTCTCAAGTGAATCACTCAGATTCACACCTGGGACAGGTTCCTTATATGAATTATTTCTTCCTCTTTTTTAATTATTTTCTTCGTATTTTCCTTCAATTGTTTCTTTTTTGTTTCTAGTTCCTTGTTATTATTATTATCAGTATTATACTTTAAATTACTTTTATAAAAAAATTATATCAAAAATTGATTTTAATGTTTAAAGTTCGGGGTCACCGAATTTAAACTTGTAATCAAACCTGATATTATTTTGACAATGACAAATGATAAAATATTCTTAAAAAGCACTAGACGGAGGTTTCATATTTAACACTCCCTTTTTACTTAGCTTATTTTAATTTCACTTTTCGTTAATTCACTTTATCAACACAATGTATTCTTAACTGATTATCTTTTCTTTAGTTTCCTTTTTTTATTTTTTTAAATAGTATTTCACTTAGTATTCACTTTTAGTATTTGTATTCTTTTAAATTATTTATTTCTTTAATTTCGCGTAAAATATTAGAAATTCTCAATTCAATTCACTTTATTCAATCAATTAAAACAATTCAAAATCAACCCTTATTTCTGGGGACAAAAAAAATATAAACCTCCGCCTTTTGCGGGAAATAAAACAAATAAAATATATCAAACATCCGCCTTGCGGGAAATGATAATTAAGACTCCTCGATTATTCCACCTGTGATTTTGGTCACACCCTCGAATTCGGTTCAGAATCGGTAAAGTGGGGGATTCCGTTGCACACGGCCCCTCGAACTTATTGTTACTAGGCAAGCTTTTTGCAAGCTTGCAAATTCTTTAAAAATGGCGTGATAGAGTTCGATGTTCTCTTTTCTATATTGCCAATGTGTAGGTATTTTCTTTTCCTTGGTATTTTACCAATACATTTAAAAGTCTTTCCTGTGAAATTGTTTTTTTGATGATTCTGACAATTTCTTATAGATGTTGAAAGATTTTATATTCTTTAAAAATTATAATATTTTGTAATTTTTAAAATATTATTCTGATAATATTAAAAAGGTAAAAAAAAGCAATTGAAGTTAGGTTGCTTATTTTTAATGTAGGTTAATGATTCGAGATTAATTAATAAATCGTTAATTGTTGAGTGGATTAATAGTAAAGAAAATACCTCTTTTCTATTAATTGTGTGAAAAATACTTAATTCTAAAACAATAATAATTTCCAAATTTCCTTTGAAGTTATATAATATAAAAGTTGTCTTATTTCTTAATAAAATAAAAATAAAAATCGTTACGAGTTTAAACGTAACATCTTGAAAGAATGCATCGATGTCATTGCAATAAAATAACCTTCTTTCGAGACTTCATGCATAACAAAATGTTTGCTAAATAGCTCTTGTTAGTGATAGAAAGTTTCCAAACAAATATTATTTTAAAATCATCAGCAATCAAATTTCACTATTATATACGAGATCCAATTATTTTTGATGTCTGTTTCGAGATTCTTGTATCGTATACAAAGTCGTTAAAATTTGATATCGTTATAACGTGTATTTCTTTGAGGTCTAATTTTAACTATAACAATTCGATTTCAAACTGTGTCGGGATTGAATGTTTAGATGATATTTTTATTCCGTGTAGTATTATTGATCCTGAAGTGTCTTCAGAGGGTACAGTTGAGGTCCCAATATATCTGTACCAATTACTAAATCCACGTCTGTATAATCTAATTTTTCTAGTGATTTATATCAAAGGTTAAAAGTTTTCGAATACGTGACGAACAAAAATAACAAGATTTAGGAGAACTGTTCAGTTCGTCGTAGCCAAATAGTCGGTTGAATGTTTCTCATTTTTAATTTACTGGATTCACTTCTCCATGACAGAGAACGACTATGACAGTACTTGCAAACAACTTCTGGCACGTACCACAAGTTCAGAATATAATTCAAACAAAAAAGCACTTCCATACCATTAGTAAAATATTTTGTTAAATTTTTGAAAACGGTTTGCAAGAGAAAATAGTTGAATAACATTTGTCTATATGTTGAATTTCAGTTGCATTGCAATAAAATGTTTAACTGAATTTTTAATTTTGTGCTACAATATAGAACAATCAGTTTAATTACGATTTACATAATTAAGCCCCAGATTGGTAATCTGCAACCCCGATAATATCAAGATAATAAGTTTCATAAAAAATTTTGAATCAGTGATCCTTAAATTCCCCGTATACAAAGCTTCATAAAACGTGGGAAATTTATAATACAGGTTCCGTCACATTCTATTATTCACAGGTTGTTTTTACCCCTATAAACCGTAAACGACTTGATCTAACCAAACGTCTATGCTCGAGTGTTTCTTTGCCCTATTTTCCGAAAATGCTTGAATTCTTCATGTGTAGAAATAAAAGTTTAATTTTTTTAGACCTTGTTTTTTAGTATTTATTATTTATTTATTAAATCAACGTTTTATAATTTTTGATCAATTAGAACGGTAATAAAATTACTTAAATATAAAATAACAACTTTATGCGTAGATAAGAGAAATTTATATTACAAGTAGGTACGGTGAATAGTTTTTAATTTCTTTCAGCATTTTAAATTAACTAATGATATTATATTTTCTTTGAATCCTTTTCGGGTCATCGTCAGCTTTTAGTTTAACGAGGATATGATCTTCTCTTGGATGCGTATTTGCTTCGTGTAATTATTTAAATCATTTTTAATTAATCCTACTGATTCAGGGATTGTTGATTAGCTGTAGAGTGAAGCTTTCATAAAAGTATAATGTTTATATAAGTATAATGTTTAACAAGAATAAAAATTCTTTAAAATATTTATATGCTAAATAAGAATTGACTTCCATTATGCTAAACATTGGTTGGAAAACATTCTTTGATGCCACTGATATGTTCTCAGTACAAACTCTAGGGGCCAATTCACTTTGTTGAAATCAAACATCCATTGAAATATTCTTCCACTAAATTTGGTTTTGAAACCAATTTTGTTACTAGATTTCCATCTGAATCCGTTCTTTTTTGTGTTGTATCGTCAGCCAAACGTTGTGCTGCAGGAACCAATAAAATTGTAAACTTTTTTTTGTCCTTCGACGCGATACAGGCTATGTCCATTTTGTCCACAATTGCAGTTGATGATATTATTTATCTAGGTTCATTCAAACCAATCCTTTTGCTTAAACGATAGAAAAAATTTGTTTGCAGTTCGTTTCTTAATTTAAAGACTATTCTAACTGAAGAAAACCGTTGTTTACACCTTGTTTTTTGCCAAACCAAGCAAATGTTGATTCGACGACAGTATTTTTATATCCAGGAGAAAATATTTCTCGACTTTTTTTTGGAAATGGTCATTTGATAAAATGCCCATACAAAATATCATCTGGTCTGATAGTGAAAGGCATTGAAAAAGCAAAGTCAGAAAGAATTTCTTCAAATCTATAGTATCCTATCCGGAATTTCTTTTCGAACACAGGAACAGGAAATAAACTCTATCCTCTGTTGACCAGTAATTCCTGCGAGTATATAGTATATTGATTGTAATTACATACGTGATCCCGATTATCTTATAAAATTCTCCTTTAATGCTGAAAAATTCTTCAAATTTCTTTTAAAGCCATACAGCAAAATTTTTACAGATTTTTAGCGAAATCACTCTACAGAATTTCCTCAAATATTACAGGTAATCTTTTCACGTGGGTTAGTACACTGGGGAATTAAATCAATATCCTCTGAAGGGAAGAACGTCATACAAAAGTCCGTTTCATTTGCAGTTTGGGTATTCCTTTTGAAAAACTGTGGTTTGTACATTGCCTCTTTTTAATTATCGATCAATACATCAGTTTTGAAAGTTCAAATAGTACAATTGCCATTGATATAAATATCAGAGGTGATTTTTAAAAACAACCAACAATACTCTACTCTTCTTTGGGGAAAATGAAATTCTAGAATTTAAATTTAGTTATTTAAAAAGTAATTTTAATTTTAGAAAACGTTGCAAAAATCAGTTTTTATAACTTGTGATCAAATATGAGTTGAGAAATTTTAGAAAATAAATTATTTCTGTAGCAATTCAAAAAAGGGTGAATTTTTTTATTTTAGAAACTTTCAACCACTAAACTGTAAATGTACTGTTTTCAACGACTGAAAAATTTTTCAAGTGTTTTTCGAGCTGAAAAATAAATCTCCGCTAGTTGCGTAAATAAAGGTGGTAATAACAAAAGTTTTTGTCTATGCATTATTGCACAAAAAACTGGCAAACAACCAAATCAATTGATGTAAATGGCTCGAAGTGGCAGAAGTAGGAGCACCATTTGTTTTAAAAGATTCATTATTTGGAAGGGAATTTTTCGAATCGTTAAATAATTTAAAAACAATTGTTAGTATGATCGAGTTAGGTGAATTTGCTTCGATCATAAAAAGTTAACTCACGTTCCAAAACCAATTTAAAAAAAAATAATGCTTCGACTATCGGCACTTTTGGGAAATTGACCCTTCTGTGCTTTTTAACAATACGTACTAATTTAATAGGCGCTCTTCCAGTTACAGCTTAGTTTTTTATAAAACGTACTTTTTTTCTTGATGTCGGAAAATTGTTATTCTTTTAAATATATTTAACAACTTCTGTAAATTTTTAACATTACTAAAGAGTTTTATTAGTCATTTTTAGAGCCCCAAATAAATTTTAGAACAATAGGATTGAATACAAAGGATGATTGTTCATTTTGTCCAATTAGTCTACCAGATAGTTTAGAAAGTTGGCAAGGCGAACTCTTAGTGAACTTCTGTCAAATCCCGAAAATGTCCTCTTCGCTACAAGTCTGCAATGCGAATTTGATTGAAACTCAGAAAAACAATTTGCAGAATGTTTCAGCTAAAAAACTTTATTAGAATTTACTTTGACATTATTTTTGTAACTTTAAATTAGTAGTAGAATAATTAACTAACAATAATTATTAATGAAAATAGTTTCATGATATTAAGATGTCATTATTTTAGAATTATAATTTATAATTTAGTAGTTTTGGTGAGAAGTAAAGTGAATGAAATGTTGTCTTTTGATTCACATATAATTACAACATTAAGCTCGATCTGCAAATTTTATCTAATTAATTAAACACTCTTGTAAAGTTTAAATAAATGTTAAAGCCTTTTGTTTACGCTAACAGTATAAAATTAAGAATTATCACACTTTCATTTTTCTTAAAATTTGTTCACAAACATGTCTTTGCTCCACATTATATACGAAATGTGACTACGAATACATGCATGCATATTTGAACACATAGAGAGCACTCTTCAGATGCAGTTAGAATTTGGGTAATGAGTCTCTAGGGATTAAACTTTCAATAAATTAATAAGTAGACAGAACGTACCTGTTAGAGAGTTTACTCTGTGGTTATTAAACCGCAAACTGACAAAAATGCTTTTTTTAGAAACGCATCGTTATCTCTTTAAATTTTAATTAGTTAAAATTAAAATAATAAATTTAAGAGTCAAAAGCTCAATCACTGATTCAAATAGTAATAATTTAATAATAAAATACTAAATTAGGATTAATTATATTCACTACTTAAATTGACTTTTGGTTAAAATTATTTTTAAGTAATTTGCTTATTTAAAATATATATAACTTTGAGAGACAGTATAAAAAAATATGAAATATTTGCAGAAGATTAAAAATTACAAGTTTTAATAAAAAAAAATAAAAACCCATTTTACGGTTAAACTGCAAACGGAAAAACTACGTATAAGCTTATTTTTAATAAATTTAATCTAAAATAAGCTTTTATACATTTTTTCTACGTATGCGGTTTAACGGTACGCGGTTGATATTCGTTTTGTTTTTTATTAAATTTTTGAAGTTTTTAATAGTGTGCTGTTTTTTCGTATGCAGTTTAAAAATGTACACATAAATTTTATACAGTTTTGAAATTAAATTTAATAATTTTAGTATTAAAAAAATTTGCGTTTAAGCAGTTTTCCCGTGTGCAGTATAATGTAGTCAGTTTTCTTCCACTACTGTTGAATTGTGGGTAAGGTATACCGCCCGAACTTTTCTGAGCAATATTGAATACAATTTGAAATTATAATATTTTTAATCAATTAGTGTATATTTAACTTACGTGATTCATGTTTAAAAGACAGAAAACTGTTAAGTTGGCAGTAAACTGTTTACTAGATTCGCATAGATTCGTTTTACAAAATATCAAAATATATCAGAATCGTCTCTCTAATGGCAACAATATTGCTTGGTAATATTATGCTAATTTTGTTGCAATATTGACTATGTCCGCCTTAAAGCAATATTGTGGTGATATTAAGAGGAAATATTGCATGGTTGTATATATAAGGTCATCCATGACGATATCTGCGAATAGTTCAGAAATCTATGGATCCATTAGTGTACCATACATTTGTTTATAAAAGTTGTCATTAAATTTAAATAAAGTGTTGTCAAAATTTTTTTCTTTTATAGATAAATGCATAGAGACCACATCAAATATTTGTCGCTCGATATTTAATTGAAAATAATTTTAATTAACAATAACGATTAAAGAAAGGTATTCTTTTAAATTTTTATTGTTTTAATTTTAACAAATTGTATAAAAACATTTTTTAATATTTTTTATGTAATAAATTTTATAGTTTCTGAAGAGGACAGCTGTGTTTATCAAACGTAAAAAGAATATTGAATTTCTTTTATTTTAATTTCGTTAACTCAGAGTGATCTCGTTAAATTACACTATTTATTATATTAGAATTTATTACTATAAAACATAATTTTTTTAATTATTTTTTTTTTATTGCTGTTTCTGAAGAAGACAAACCTGTTGAAACCTATAAAGTCAGTAAAACCGCTTACAAGAAATCACTAGCATGCACCCTAACTGCACATGTTGGAAGTATTTTCTTGCGCGCATCGTGACATTATTGGAAGAACAATGATTGGCAACCAATATTGGACCACGATTAGTTTTAGCTTGGATGCGCGCAAGAAAATACTTCCAACTATAGAGCCTTCAGCGTGCAATGCTAGTGATGTTTTCTCACTTGTAAGCTGTTTATAAGTACTGACTGACTTTATAAGTACCGATTTAATTCAATTAAATTAATAACACTGGGTTACAAAAAAATGTTGATGTAGTGTTTACTTAAAAATTCTTGTGTTTATTGAAACTTTAGGTGCAACTGAATAAGAATATGACAAAAAATTTTTTTCATTGGGTCAGATCCACAAAAAACGAGATTAAAGTGTCAAAAAATCGCATTTTTAGCCTTTTGTGAATCACTGTAAAATAAAATCGCAACATGATAAAAATCTCTAAAAGGGCTCAAATGAAAGCTTAAATTGTCAACTTTAATACCCAGAATTGAAAGATGATTGACAATCACGGGAAATCCATTTTTATCAAGAGAAATATATCTCAAAGAGTCAATATTGCTGGGATAAGGAGGTTATGGTAAAAATCGATTGCCATATAACTGGATTTACTTAAAATTTGTTACTTATTGTTAGAGGTTTCTGAAGTATCTAATAATATATCAAAATTATATTTAAAAATTCAAAATGTCTAATCTGACTTCCGATTTGTTATTAATAGCAACTTCAGAAATCCACAAATAACAAATTCCAAGCAAATCCAATTATGCAAATCGATTTTAACTATATGATATTCCTCATTCCAGATATTTTGACTATTTGAGGTAGTGATTTCTTATGATAAAAATAGGTTCCCGCTGATAATCAATCATCTTTCAATTCTGGGCCTTAAAGTTGACAATTTAAGCTTTTATTGGAGCCTTCTTAAATATTTTTATCATGTTTCATTTTTATTTTAGAGCGCATCAAAAAGTGCTAAAAATGCAGTTTTGTGAGACTTCAATCTCGCTTTTTATGGAACTGACCAAATGAAAAAAATTAATTTTGGTATATTCTTATT
Source organism: Leptopilina heterotoma (assembly GCF_015476425.1). Classification (NCBI taxonomy): domain Eukaryota; kingdom Metazoa; phylum Arthropoda; class Insecta; order Hymenoptera; family Figitidae; genus Leptopilina; species Leptopilina heterotoma. Next base: position 1,990,484 of record NW_025110861.1, on the reverse strand, counting down.
CAGTGTCACCTAAAGTTTCAATAAACACAAGAATTTTTAACTAAACACTACATCGACATTTTTTTGTAACCCTAATTAAAAAAAATATTTTTAAAATCTTGATCTTTAATTGGCTGCTAATAAAAAATCAAGTTTTTGAAAATTCGATAATTCCTCTGAGCCACGCACTGCTATTCCACTGTTATTTTTAGCGCTTGGTTTGGGTCCAAGCATGAGCGAGTTATAGAATTGAGAGGCTCATTTTCTAAAACACAATTTTTTTTAACTTTCTGGTGTAAAGAATATCATAATCAAACAAAAAATCTCAATAGAAAAGCTTCACTAAAGCAAAAATAATTAAGTTAAAAAATAGAATAAATGTGTACAAGGAAATGGGATCTGATAAAAATGTGGTCAGTACACACTACCAGCGGAAATAAAGGCGAACACTGCGTGTCATTAAAAAACATACTCGCATTAAAATGGAGATTACATCGACAATAAAAGAAGCTTGAGGCTTGTTCCTTACAGCGATAGTAAGCTTACTAAATTTAGGAAAAAATGTCACCTGTTTAAAAGATATTGCTTAAAGAGGTTTCAAAATATATTACGAATTAAAGCAAATAACTTCAATTTTTTTTTGAATTTCCTACCTTGATATTAACTCCTGACAAGTTCCGGAAAAATTGAAAAAAGTAATTCTGTTGTTCTACATAATCATTCCTTGAAATCTCAGCATTCCCTTGATCCCAAGAACAATAGAAAATACTATAGGGTTTTCGAATAAATAAATAAATAAATAAATAAATAGTGCGAGCGTTCACGAAGAAAGAATATATCGCCGATCACTCGGATTTACCTTCGTTCGTGCGCCATAGGGTTGAAACATAAACTTAACAAGTGGGCGCTGACCGGAGCGCAATTTTTAACATATTTCTCTTTTGTTAACTTAGTGATTTGGACTTTACGCACGAACGGAGCAACCTCTGAGGCTGCCAATTCGAGCGATCGACAGCATATTATTTCTCCGTGCACACTGAACTATTCTTTTAGTTATTCGATACCCAATAATATTTTTTATTGCTCTTGGGATCAATGGAAAGTTAAAAATCCAAGAAATCATTGTGAAGAACCACAATTATTTTCTTTAACTTTCTTAAAATCTGACAGGAGTCGAAATCAAGGTAGGAAATTCACAAAACATTACAATTATTTTTTTTTCAAATTTTAGAACGTGATATTTTGAAACGAGGCGCATGATTATTCTCCAAATGTCATTTGACCGAACTGTCATTTTACCGAATTACATTTAACCGAACTGTTATTTTAACGAATTGCCACTTTTGCGAAAAGTCATTTTTACGAATTGTCATTTTTACGAATCTTTATTGTTCCGAAATGTCATTTTTTCAAATTGTTATTTTTACGAAACGTCACTTTTGCGAATCGACATTTTTACGAATTGTCACTTTTGCGAAAACTCATTTTTTCGAATTGTCATTTATGCGAACTGACATTTTTTCGAATTGTCATTTTTACGAAATGTCACTATTGCAAATTGTCATTCTTGGGAAAATTGCTATTGTAAACGTGTAATATATAAATTTACTATAGCAATTTTCGCAAAAATGACAATTCGTAACAGTGACATTTCGTAAAAATGACAATTCGTAACAGTGACATTTCGTAAAAATGGCAATTCGAAAAAATGTCAGTTCGCATAGATGACAATTCGTGGAAATGATATTTCGCAAAAATGACTTTTCGCAAAAGTGACAATTCGTAAAAATGTCGATTCGCAAAAGTGACATTTCGTAAAAATATCGATTCGCAAAAGTGACATTTCGTAAAAATGACAATTCGAAAAAATGTCAGTTCGCAAAACTGACAATTCGTAAAAATGATAATTTGAAAAAATGACTTTTTGCAAAAGTGGCAATTCGTAAATATGGCGATTCGCAAAAGTGACATTTCGTTAAAATGACTTTTCGCAAAAGTGTCAATTCGTAAAAATGACGATCAAATATTCTTATCATAATACAATGCTCTGAGAGCTTACCTGAGCGTGTTGCTCTAAAAATGGAATGTTTAACATAATTGTCTCTCTATAGTTATAGTATTTTCGAATCTACCCAGTCTCGTAAGAAAAAAGTCAATTATTCAATTTCTGGTATAAAAAAATAATAATTCATTCAGGGATTTTTAACCTCATATTAAAAATAGTATAGCCAAATAAATGAATGAGATATTATATTCAGAATAAATTTTTTTATAAACTTTAAATGAAATTTCATATTTTATTACACTTTTGATATCCTGTCATGAACTTTTAATTTTCTATAGTCACTTAAGGTCCTTCTATGTAATGCAAATATATATATGTATAACTTACATAAATTGTGTGCCATTAAAAAATAATTATCTTTCCAAGTGACGCACTGAATGATTGCAGTTTCCACTTTATATAAACTTTTATTTTTCTTTTATAATTTCCCTTTCTCATCCTATCCATTATTTTTCATTATACGAGAACTACAGTTGAGATGTAAATAAAATTTCTCCAATTTACGAGAAAAATTATCTTCTAAGAATAATTGTCGTTTTTAAATTAATTTTTTTTAATTTCCTACTGTTAAAAAGATGTAAACTTTAATTTGAAAATAAAAATTAACAAAAAGAAAATTGTAAATTATTAAATTAGAAAAAGTGCTTTTCTAAGCTTAAATGTTCTTGGAAAAATCTATGGTGATTTAAATATGCATGTTATCGCCTACATGCGACACATTAAATGTAATATACAACGATAAGATAATTTTAACATACCTTTATATTAAACTTTAAGATGCAGTGCACATTAAATTTAAAATGAGTGTATAATATTTAATTAAGCAAAGTCTATTAAAGAAAATGTACTATAATATTGATCTTTAAAATACAGGAGTTTATAAAATTTGAAGTACGTTCGTTAAAATTGTAATACGGTTAAAATACGTTAAGGTATTTTTAAAAATCTTTTAAAAATTTATTTTTCTTACTTTGTACAAATTCGATTAATTTTTAATAAAGTCTTTAACGTTCGAAAGGTTTCAAAGAATCTGCCTGAGTTTCTTCGTTTTTTTTATCACTTCATTTATTTTTTTTAAATACTTTATTTAGTTCCATTAGTTTTTATTAAAAACTTTCGTTCGGTTATGTCTGTTTATTTCACATATAGTTAAATAAAAAGTTTACCTTTACTTTGCTTAAGATTTATGTAATTTACGTGTTTAGTTTTCCCAAAATTATGATTGTTCCTGAAATAAGTAATGTATTTCTTATTCCATGAGTCTAGATAACAGATGCAAGGGAGTAAACTCATTCATTTGTTCAACTGTATGAAAATGGCCACCATTTTTTCCCATGGGTATAAATGATAAATGGTTGATGCGGTTTTTGCCCAAGGGAAAAAATGAACTCCATTCTTATACAAGTCGATTAAGTAAATGGCTTTCACTCCCTATCGTCTACTATCTGAAATTGATGCTTTTGTGCATTTGCAATGAAAGGTTTTGTTAGCATCACGAGGCCAAAACAGTCAAATTGTTTAGGTTGACGTTTGCGAGTACTCGTCGTTTACTTCTTGGACTCGACCACCACTCGTGCAGCAAACACCGACGTAAACAATGGCTGGCTTTGTTCCTTTGTTGTTTTAATACCAGGACACTATAAATGTTTTGAAATTATTTTAAAGATAATTTTACATCCATAAAAAATAGCTTACTCTCAATATAATATTATATTTTTCAACGATATTTATTTATTTATACAATCTTCTTTTTATTTTAATTATAAGTAAAAATTTTATAATTATAAGTATCCCCAATATAGCTTAATACTACAATTTATTATTAAATATTGCGTCTACAGAACAATGCTTAGAAAAAAAATTTCCCTAAATTACAATCGAAGGAAAAAAGTCTCTCGTAATTCTTTTAAAAAATCATTTAATAAAAGATTGAAAATCTGGTGGTTGTACAATCTGTTTTTGAGCGTCACTTTGCTTTATTGCTCACAGAAAATTTGAATAAATCAAAGTGTTATTTCTTGTGGCAAAAATAGATTTTCTGGGTTTCTACAGAATTAATCATGCATGTATCATATTGTCAGACAGTGACATGCAGATACTGAGAAATTTGTATGTCAATTAATACTAAATATAAATTTTATATCATCAACTGAAGATGTTATGATAATAATCAATCAGATACAAATACAGAATGGGTTGAAATTAATTTTACTTTTCATAGTTTATGGATCTTTTTCAGATTACGGATAATCTTCCTAATTCCCCCATTAGCAAAGGAATCCTAAAAATTCCTCAATATTTATTTTTGTCTGTTTTAATTGTCTATTTTAATACCTTAGTCAAGATAAATGCCCCTATTAATGGAGAATTATTCTTATAATAACACCATTCACAAAAATAAACTCAGAATATTAACAAAATGACAATCTTTCAAAACCTAAATATAATCAAAGTAGGTAATTGGTTAAGAAATCTGAAAGACATTAAAGACTCTCCGGAAGTAGTCGAAGTTGGATCTTTGGGTTCTAATTTCTGTTTTGCAAATTCCTCGATAAAAATTATCATATAAATCAATTGACTTTGACTGACACTGTGTTAGCTGAAGCGTATGGACTCCCAAAAATACACAAAGAAAATGGTCTACTTCGTTCAATTATTTCTTCACTAAATAGTCCTACACATTTTCTTGCAAATATACAGTTGTATTTTTTTTACCCTGCTCACTCATTAACAGTAGTTTAGAACTTAAAGCAAATGGAACAATTTTACTATGGACGATAATTACACTTTTATTTCACTTCAAGTAAGTTCTATCCTTACAAATAAGTTTCTTATGAGCTAGTCATTCAGAGTTTAGATGGACGCATTCACTCTATAAACCAGAAATTGTAAAATTCCTTTCTCTGTAATTGTTGATTGTACTAAAGTATTTCATAAATTTTTTCTTGATGGAAAATTCTATAGACAAATTTATGGTACACCGATGGGTTCTCTAACTTCAGCCTTCGTCTCAGATATTGTTATGGATGATCTGGAAACTGATTAAAATAATTTTAAAAAAAATTTTATTTCTTGAAGAAGATAATTCTGTTCTAAGTTAGATATGTGGATGACACAATGTTAGCTGTCAAAAAAGAACATGTTAACCTTGTAATTAATACTTTTAACATATAATCAAAAGGTTAACATTGTTATTGGTACTTTTGACTTTTATAATCAAAAGTAACAATTTACAGTAGAAGAAAAAAAGTTAATTCTATTAATTTTCTCAGTTTAAAATTCTACATAAAGAACAATAAAATCATCACAAATTGGTATTAAAAGCCAGACAGTCTCATTAATTATTCTTCAGATCATCCAATCCAACAAAAAAAGAATATTGTATATAATCTGGTTGATAGAGTGATTTCATTGTCCAACAAAGAATTCCATGTTACCAAATTAAATAAAAAATAAAAACCATTTTAAAAAAATAACAGCTATTCTTAAGGTTTTATTGAAAAACACATAAAAACTTTCTTTACTCTTCTCAGACGTATATGGACTCTTGTCTATAATGGAAAACCAGTAATATAACCTGCTCCTCATGATAAACTGTGTATACATATCAGTTCATTGACTATTCTTCTGTTTGTATCATTTTGATTTTCTTGGTTTAGCAAAATTTTAGTTGAAACTGAATCGCTGTACGGCAATGTCATTCTCGTTCATTTTATTTTTTTAAATAGGTCTAAGTAGAATTTAACAAATCAGGTAGGGTCCTATTAACTTTTATTAGTTTACCGAAAAATAATGTTTTAGACCATTTTGTAAATATTATAGTGTATATTTTTAAATATTTTCTGTTTTAATACATTTAGATTGAAGAGGTTGGTAAATCTTAGCTAACGAAACGTCACTTTTCTGACGATGAAGATTGTATTATTTTGAATTGTCACCTTACCATGAACATTTATTATACCAATATCAATTAAACTATGAAAAGACTTAACTCCAGTCACTCAATGAAGAAGATGGTTATCATATTCCTTATCAGACTGTCTTCCTCGAGGGGAGACTTGCTATAAAATTACAATTCGACCTTAATGTGTCAAGTAAATCCAATACGAATGTTTCATTATAACAGGCTGTGAAGCCTGGATCCAGTGATCTAGGATTGAGGCTTTAATCCGATTGTAAGACTTCGACGTCATTTAATTGCGATACGAACAGACAATGAGGAGATGTATCGTCAATATAAGGTGTTTCCAAGAGATCGAATCCTTTAATGATTAAATCAAAATGATCCAATGGCAATTTATCAACTAAACACTTTTGGTTATGGAACAGTTGTAGTTTAATTTTTTGTCAATACACTGTTTAAAGCAATTGGCATTTAATGAAATAAATCATTTTTCTTCTGATTGTGTTTTACATGAAAAAATTATGCTCGCAAAGGAAGTTGAAAACTTTTATATACTTTAAAATAAATAATGAGTTGTTGATGAAAAATAAGCACTACTTGATTAATGCTACCTGCATTTATCTTCGACAAATGTTAGTTTTTCATACTATTTCAGTGCGAGCTTATTTAAGATACTTTTCATGATAAAATCAATAATGAAATTATTATGAAGGGAAAAAAGTAATTTCTTATGCTCCCTGAAATTTAATTTTTATAAATTCCCCTTTTAAGAACTTTAAATCATTATTATTAAAATTTACTACAGCGTTCAAGTTGAGTATATATTTAATGCCGCCGGAAGTAATATATCCTCTTGACGATAAAATTGTTTAATTAGGTTCTGAAAACTATTCAGAACGATATGAAATGTCAAAAGTTACTTTATTATTGTATGATTTTTATGTTCGTGTTTCAAGAAAAAAACGATAAAGATCCGAACATTTTTCTTGTTTAGATTGCGTCGACACAAGAAACGCAATTTTACATGCTACGAACAACATGGATTATGTTTTGTGTTGTAAAATAGAAAAATTATGTATCAAATTTAAAAAATTCTTATTTTATGATTACTAAAATATTTTATTATTAATATTAACTTTTATCGAATCCTCCTAGTTGAAATGCCCAATAAAAGCCAACAAAATTCCTAACAGATGTAGGCTAATTCAAATTTATAGAGTAAGACATTATTTTTTCAATTATTTTTAATTTTTAAATTTACCTTCTCCCTAGTGATCATTTTCAACAATGTTTGAATCAACTTCCTTGAAGAAATCTCAGAAAAGCAATTTGAGATTAGTCTTGAAACTTAGAGACACACTAATGTACGAGTTTGAAATGGTTCAGATAAATTCTCAGAAAAAGTTTACCTAGAAATGAAACATTTACGGGAAATCGCTTTCTAAAGTTTTTTGGAAATTTTCCGAGAATGCTTCGGGAACTACTCTCGGAGTGACTTCGCCAAATTTCCTGCAATCGTTTCACGCTGATATTGGCTATATCATCCAGACATCCTAAGAGAGATTGTCATATGCGTTTTTTTAAATTCTAATCTAATTTTTATAAAAAATGTTTTCACTTATCATTAATTTAAAGAGATGATTGAAAAGTTTATCTAATTAGTCTAGTGGTAAAAAATTGAAATTGAAAATTGAACGAGAAGCTTACTCAGTCTTCCCCTTGACCTATCCAGTATCATATTTTTATTAGTTATACAATTTTAAAAGAAAATGGTAATTTTTCGTAATATATTTCAAAGTAAGTTCTTTTTAATCTCTCATTAAACTTAAGAAGTTTATTATTCAAGAACACAATTTCATTTATAGCAAGTGATAAAATGTTTCATTGATAAGATGATACAGTTCTTTAGAGGTCGACAAACTTAACTCTTGAGTAACTGAAGAGAGTATAAAAAAGCTCTTTGGAAACTATTCTCGTTGACGAGAGTTTTTGACGTCTTTACAGATACTTTGAGTCTGGGGAGCCGTACAATGGGCAGTATAGAGAGGCACTCAAACCAAGTTAGACCCCGACAGCAAATGCTCGATCACTCGACAGGGTTGAAGACGAAACTTGAGCCATCATTCGACTATTCTCAGACTACCAATGTCACGGCCCTCGTGGGCAAAACTGCCTATCTCACCTGCCGTGTTAGGAACCTTGGTGACAAAACGGTGAGTTAAAATTTCTTACTTGATTAATTTTTTAAACCATTTGAAAAAATACTTTTTTGCTGGCACCATTCTTTTAAGAATGTGATTAACATGTTGTTTAAAAAGATATTTATGATAAAAAATATTCTTAATAGTCTGAATAGCTTTTCCCATCGTAGAGTTACGTCTTTTAACGGAAGAATACTTCCTATTATGCATGATTATTTCAGACATAATTATTATTTTTAAAAGTAGGTGCATCGATCATCCAAGCCAACATTATAATTTTTAAAAACCAAATCATAATATATAATCGATTTTTAAAATAGAGTCCAATTTTCCACCTAGTTATGTAAACTCTTAAATGATTTCTCATTTTGTCATGTACATAATCAATTCTATTCAGCATCTCATTAAAATATATTACGTTGTGAATGCAATTGCAAGTGCGCCACAATCAACTCTATTTACTGGTTGTTAACGAACTGTCGAAAAAACTACTGCTGATTTAATAGAATGTAATCTGCTTAAATATTCTTTTTGATCTTCCTTCCAGCCCACTAAATTGATACTGTCATAAACGTATGATCTGGGTCCATCGTAATAAGTACAAATCTAATGACCATAATCGATTGAAACTACTAAAAAAAATATTCCTTTTATTTTTATTAATTACAATAGTTTGCATTTGTAAATGCAAAGTTAATCAACAGTGAAAAATAATTAATGAAACCATTTCGTTTTATTTTTTGAACAGTAATGTTCAAGATATACTTGGATAAAGTATAACATTTTTAAAAATGGAATTGTAATTTTTTTTAAATAAGAATAAATGTTCCGTATTATATATGAGAATAGACAATAAAGAACAGTCTTAAATAAGATTATGGTTCTAATTTTTTACAACTTTAAATAGTGAAAGTTTTTACATTTTAAGATGTTTTTATTCGTCAAAACGTGAATGGTGGTATAATAATTCTTAATGGAAGCCTGTTTCAATTAACTCTTGGATGCATAGGTTTTTGCTTCATTTTCATTTAATCTACTTTAGCAACTCTTGTTACTAACTACCGAGTACGAAGCTTATGATTCATTAATGATTGGCTCACTGTAACAAAAGACCATTACAAAAGTAGTTCATTAATAATTATTTTTAATAGTTTGCAGTTTTTTATAGGTATAAATAAATATAAATAATAGAGCTTACTTTTTTTCATAATAGGACGAAAAAATTCGAAAGAAATTTATGATGTGTATAATTAACAGGTATTGAACTATTATTGTACCAATACTGTTCATATTAATTTCCTTTGATAAGCGAATATATAGGGAATGAATATATAGGGAATGAACTTCAAGTATTGGTAATTGTTATGCAGATCATTATTTAATATGAACATATTTTTCATTAATGTTAGAATTTTTTGCTGATTAAGAATTATAATTGTAAAAGAAGATTTCGACTACATCAGCAAATAGTGAATTCCTATTTAAAATCGCATATTGATCATAAAGCTTTCCAGACGTAGATTTCCCTTCGCCTTTGCTACTGGTGCTAATATAATATGTTTGTTATAAAATCATAAAATGTATCAGTAATTAATTTTTTACAGAATATTCAGAAATTTGTATGCAAACAAAATGTAAGTTAAACCTAAATTAGACAAAAGTATACAAACATTTTTACGAAGAACTCTTGCATTATCTGCAATAATCTTAGTAGATTCTTCAATTTCCTGAGAGGAAATTCATCTTCTTTTGGAATTGGGTTCAAGAGAAAGATCTTCGACTGGTGTACTTGGTAGAAGAACAGGATTTATTATCTCCATAATTTCTAAATTGTCAGGTACATTGTCTTGCAAAGTTTGTACAAGCGTATTTGTCATTAAAAGAGAAGAATTAGGTCTTTTTCTATCTAAATTTTTGGAAACAACGTCTAAATTATCAGATGGAATCGATTGCATTATTTCATTTTCATCTGGAAATCCAATGACTGATTGAGATCCACTTCCTATAAGATTTAAAGTAGCTAGAAACTCTTCATTATTGTCATGTTCTTTTTTTAAATTTTCCGCAAGAAAGTTCTTCGTAGTCATCGTTGTTTATTTTTTGTAACATTAAATAATACACTTTTCACCTAAACAACGGAAATAAAACAAATACTTTCAGCACTTATCATTCAAACGATTTGACGCCTTCACTAGGACTAATTTGTCACTTTATGTCTCAGATCCCTCCGAAGCGTCTGATGTAGTTTTGGGGAAAACCCAATAGGACTGTAAGAAATATTATTAGTTCCAGTGATTAAATTAAATTTCATTTTCTGATCTTTTCTGATGTTTGCTTACGCAATTGGTTTAAGTATAGCTAATAAATAATAAAACTTAGTGTCTAAGGGTTTTTGATGTCTCTGTGTCTGAATTTTCAATGAAACATTGAATTAAAGAGTTTTTTGTGTTTCTATATAATACATATTAGAGAATAGTTTTCCCTAACATAACAGCAATGGGATATCCGGTATCATAATTTTCGGATGCTGTTAGAGTATGTTATCTTAGAAAGCAAAATAAGGAATCATTTTCTCTACCCTAGTAGAAAAATTTGGTGGCGCTAGTAAGGTGCCACTCTCGCACGCCATTGCGCTGTAGTGGCGCTGAGAGCATTTGAAACACTTTTGTGCTCTAGCACCTTCCTCGCATTCTGCTCGCAGTGCTAGAATGCGAACATAACAGAATGTATGTACATAACCTCACCTGCCAAAAATTTATTTCGCGAATTAAACAATTATTCTCATATGTCATTTCATTTGATGACTTTAAATAAAAGTATATATAAAAAACATTTACTAATTATCTGTTTACAATGGAAATTATACATATTTAAAGAATTAATTACACGTTTCGTTTTAATAAATGTAATCACACTTGTTAAACTTGTGGAATTATATATACATATTAGTTTATGAAAATTATCTCCCAAAGTCTAAATCATTATTAAAAAATCACTTATAATTTAATTGCAAAAGTTAAGTTCTTATTTAAAAGTTTAAAACCAACAAAACTGTTCTGAGAGGTCAATTAAAAATAAAGAAAACATAAATCCAGTTTGAGGTTACGTTTTCTAATTTGAATTTAGAGAAATTAATATGTTTAATTCATCAAAAGTATTTATTGTTATTCTTGGTGATAAATTGTTAGATTAATTACTTAAAATATTTTTTAAAATTTTCTTAGAGGTCGAATAAAACATTCACAAACTAAAAATTATTTTATAAATATGTATATGAATTAACGAAAGACCAAGAAATTTTTAATACATTATTAATTTATATTTAAATTTGATAAAAATTACAAATATATAAATACTTACATTTCCTTACTATTATTGTTTTTAAATGCCACAATATTCTACAAGCAAACATTTACTTTTACTTTGAAAATAAAAGCAAACACCTTTGACACTTTATGCAACAGAAATTTTAGGTTATGTTGCATTCTAGCGGAAAATGCTCGCGCCATGCAAGGCGCTAGAAGACGTCGGCGAGATAAACTGCCATACAAATTCCAGTGGTGGCGCTAGCATATATCTAGGCTTCCATTAAATTTTTCTACCTGGGTACCTCTACTATTATTTCAAATAAAATATCCCATTTATAATCAGATTTAATAAATAATGTAAAATTCGTTATTGCGAAATAATACATTTATATAATTTATTAAAATATATTTCTCAATAAAAGCGGACAATACTACATGTATTTTATGAAAACAGGTCATATTGCAAATTTGTGGATTGTATGGAACACGAGCTTTCAAACATGTTGGAAATGTTGATTTGGCTTTAGGCGTTTAAAGTTTATAGAGTGAACTGGATAGTTTGGAAGTAAAATCACAATCCGATTTTGAAACGATATTATTTTGACAATAACAAATTCATATTTCGATCCAACAAAACCAAAGCATTATAGCGAGTTCTAAATGTGTTTTGTTCCACATATTATTGTAAAGTGTTTGGAATATGAATTTTAAATTAATATTACATTTCATTTAATATGTACATATGGGTAATTCTCAACGTAGCATAAAACTTAGTTTTTCTCTTGTTTTGATGAAAATGCTTAAATAAATTTTATACGCTATTGCAAATCCAATGTAAATAATTAATTTCTGTACTTATAAACAAAAATTAATTGTTACTATTGTTTCTAACACTGTAGTAGCTTGTTAATTAATAGTAGCTTAACTCCTAACAACTTTATCATTTAAAATTTTCCCACTAAGTTAACAATACTGACTTCTCCTTTTTAACTTTTTTTTGAATCAGTTGTTGTTATTTCCATCCTAGAAGATTAATTTGCAATACAAACATTATAACAACATAGTGGACCTTAATAATTTAAATGTTAATTACATAAAAGTGAAATAAGTTAGAAATTTAGAATTTCAGAATTAGAGTGTTTTTTCAAACTTCCTTGATATTTATTTCTTTTACTGTGTACTCTTTATATATGCAAATCACGGTGAATTTCGTGGAACATACCCCGGAGCTAGTACAATAATTCTTAACGTTATAGATTGGAATCGTTGAATTATATTGATGTTTGAATTGCTCGCAGTTCCCCACAGTTGAGTTCTAAAAGTCCAGATTAGCTTCATTGTATACTTATACAATAAAAGTTTACTTTCTTAAGAAAGTTGTGATTTTCTTTCTAACATCCAGTAAAATTTCTTTAGCTTAAAACCCAATCAAAATATCTCAACATTTGAGTTCAATATTCTGTCAATGTTACCTATAATACCTTCAAACGAAATTCCATAAAATTTTCGAAGGTAATTTACGAGAAGTGTCTAATGGACTTTAAATTTGAGCGCTATTTAAATATAAAACCTTTATTTCTGAAATGAATACATTGGAAAAAAGCTTGATTACGTTTCAGCTTTGGATACTTAATGAATTTCAAATTACATTTTCTGCACTCTCATCTGCATAATTTTCCTGATAATCTGGGACGCTTTAATGAAGTGCAGGGTGAACGTCCTCACCAGGACATAAAGGTGATGGAAACTCGTCCTATAATGGATGATGGGACGAAAATCTGCACAAATTTATTTACAGAAAAAGAACTTATTACTTTTCCAAAGTAGACAAATAAAAAAATAGTTTTGATATTTTCGAAGAAGCTGATAGACCAATTGACACCGCGACTTTGAAAAATGTAACTAGTGACGTGCCCGAGTTACCTAATGCAGTGAATCGTAAAAATCTTGTAACAACAGTCAATAATGAACCTTAAATGATCCAGGATAAAAATGTACCTGCAGCAAGAACAAGCAATCCTCATAGCCCGACAAACATATGTATAATATTGTTATGATCTTATTTTTCAAATTTAATGATTGTAGAAAAAGGGCCTGTAGACGATAGTAGTCATAGTAGTAGAAATCAGAGAAAGAAAACGTTATAGGAGGAGACATCAAGAACTTAGTTGTCACCAGTAAGACGAGGGAGAGAAGTTTGAAAATTTGATGTTGAGAATCGTGCGGTCCTGTATATTACAGGTATAGCTCAGGGCATTGTTGACAAGTTTATTAAAGCACCAACTGTTTATTAGTAGTACACTGTCAGTTGTGAGAGATTATGGAGAGTTGAAAAGCGATGAGTGTTATTACAAGAAATTATCGTGATATATTGCATTCGATATATCTGGAGAAATTCCGATAAGATTTTTCTATTGAAGGTCATTTCATAGCTTTTCTACAGAAGGGGGATTAATAGAATAATAGGAAGTATTAACGCCGGTAAATAAATGTAGAGTAGGCATTCATCAAGGGAGAAGCATTTGTACAGCGGATTTAATCTGACTAGCAATGCATCAACGCTTATAATTACACAACCCTACCACAAGTTATATCAGTCGTGGGTTATTTCTCCCACTACCTTAATAGCACAAATAGGGTCAACAACTAATACTGTGCTGACGTCAATTCATACAATCACGTCAGCAACGATGATTCCAAACTTCTTAAATTTACTTGAATTTTGAGTGTAAATTATAGTTGTTGACAGAGATGAAAAAACTTAAGGAATATATGACAATAAAATAAATCGTCTGTATTCTGGAGAAGTGGGACATATCGAAAAAAATAAGACAGTCCGGTTCCAATTTTACCTAAAACATGAAAATTAGTTATATAGTATTTTCTTAGATTACCAGGATAAAAAGATAAACAATAACTCATATACCTCGACTTATACTGTCACCGTGGTGACTCTCTATTGTTGCTAATAACAGGAGATGAAGATGGATGGATGATGGCAGCGCTAGAGGAAAAAGGGACACTGGGATTGAAGATGCACATGCCTAATCATCAGCTGGACACCTAGAAATTGAAAAGAATTATGGTGTAGATACAATGGAGCTTCAGACGAATATAAACCGTTGGAAGTATTTGGTGTTATTCCAAGACTAGCTATACCGATAAATCGAGGTGAGGTCTTTAAGATCAAATGGGTAATCGATAGCAAAAGCTTCCACAGGGATAATAATATTTCGATGGGAGACATCATTGAAAAGGGCTCAGAACGAAGGGTGATAGAAGTTGGTAATCAGATCAAGAAGGTGTAAGAAAAACCTGACAATAAGATACAACATCGTCCGTTTTTCAAACCAAAAACATTGGTTACTATGTTCTGTAACGTAATATTTAGGGGACATGCTAGAGTGATGAGTAGGGAACCTAGAAATCCAAATAGATTACGAATTATTAGAAATAGATAATTGATCAGAGCTTTGCCGACTGGTATTGCGACAACTTTGTATTTTAATTAACGACGACTTCCTGACTGAATACACAGTTTAATTCTTAAGTTGGTGTTTTATTTATTGTTTATAATCATAAAGAGGATATTTTAACTCCTTTTACAGTTCAGTATTGAGACGCAGAGATGTATTTAAGATCGAATTAATATAATTAAATATTCAATCAAATCATTTAGACCAAGTTCTGTCCAAGAAATTCTCTATTGCACATAATCGTCAAAAATTTCAAATCTCCAAAATATTTCAGCGGGAAATTCTGCCAGGTCGATGCCGTGATGCAAAACGTTCCTTTGAACAATCGCAATCAACAACCAAATAAACTTTTAAAACTCGACGTTTAGACGCTACTAATATCATTCTAATCTCGCTAGTACTCTCCTCCGGTCCTTAATGAACGCAAACTCATTAAAACACAAACGTAACAAACAACAATTTATTAATAAAGCTAAAACAACGAGGATTGGGTTCTTTCTTCACCGTCCGTGCGCTTTAATAAAAGGAGCAGTCGCACAGCGAGAGCTACCACTTCACCCTTGATTGTCACATAGGAAACAAGTCTCAGATCCAACGGGGGCATCACAGTTTCACTGTTGTCAACATATCAGAAATTTGTATTCCTCTTGTTCCAAAATCTAAAGGTTGCAATAATTCCAATAATTCTATGTTCCAAAAACCAAAAGATCAAATAATTCTTGTTTCCAAATACCCATTGATGAGGTTTTGTATCTGCGATATTCCCTGGTAAATGGTGTCGTTTATTATTGTTGTCAAAGGAAAAAAGAATGATCAGTCAGAGCTAAAATTACATAATGATTCAGTCAGTTTCGTTGCAATCATTAAAAAAAATTTGTTCTAATTCCCTTGTAATTATAGCGGTAGTGAAATAATTTATAACACAATTAAATTATGCCCCAATAATGAAGAAGTGGAGTTCAATAGAAGAACAAAATATTTTTCTTTCAAAACTTATTTTAAAATGAGACAGTCATTTGCAAGTTACCCATTATTTATAAAAGTATATGCAAAAGTTATTTAAGGACTAAACGAAGATTGTTATAAATATTTTCCAGATAATTTTAATTCATGTACATACTATTATAGTAGTAGAACGGAATAAAATTTTTATTCTTTTGTGCTTAGGTGTCATGGATGCGAGGCCGTGACATACATATTCTGACTGCCGGAGGTTATACCTATACAAGTGATCAACGATTTCAAGCTCTACACAGACAAAATTCTGGACAAAACAGTGAGTGGTCGGAATGGACGTTATGTATCAAATGGGCTCAAGAACGTGATCAAGGGATCTACGAATGTCAAATTTCAACAATACCATTGATGTCGCATCCATTTCTACTTAATGTTGTCGGTAAGAAGTTTTATTTACTATGTAAAACAAAATCGAGAATATCTAGAACTAAATTTTTAAAAACTAATTTCTCGAGTGAAGATTAACAGAATAACACCTAAGATCAAAAAATTAATTCAAGAAGTTTTTTTATTACCTAAACGTTGTGACGTGGCAAAAATTTTAGAGAAACTTTGTAAACAAAATTTATTTATAAAATTATAAACAAACAAATTCCCTCGCGCCGATCAACAATGGCTGCAGTAATTTCTCAGTTTTAGGCAAATGTTTGTTTATCCAATTTATTTATTTATATTACTGTATTTTCTTTCATGAAAATATTATTGAGCAAATTCAAAATCAAGAAGTTTCCCGGTTATCGCCTTACGAGCTAAAAAGAATAATCATCACACCTGCGCAGATTCGACTTTCCGTTCACTCACAGCAGAAAACTACAACGTCAACCAAACGAAAATCGAATTGACACGATATACCTGTCACTTTTTAAATTCAACCTACCCAAAAGTCATCTCAAAAATAAACCCTTTGAGTAAATTAGAATTATTTTCTATATTTACCAAATTCTAATAAAACCTCAAAAATATTAAGAGATTGACTATTGAACAGGATGGTCCCTGTTATTTCTCTATACTGTAAAGAGACACCTTTTGCCCAGTCCCGAATTCTCATGTCACTAATCTCAACTTTTCCCCTTTTGATTTTTGATTAATTTTGACTTGTTACATTTACGAGTGACAATCAGAGAATTTTGGAGGTCGAGGACAAGGAAAATACGAATTGAAAAGTAAAAATTTCAGGAAGCGAGAAATTACAAATTTAAATATACCCTGGTGTCACTATTTTTGGCAGTAATTACGCTCCTGTTTTTGGCGGAGTAACACTAGTTCAGGACCATGGTAACCGGCGGGGTGAACGGAGGGGAGGAATCAAGGCAGCATGCTCATCAGGAAAATTCGTATCGCTCTCTTTAGATTTAGCAGCCTACCTGGACAGCAGTTCGCTATTCTATTCTTCGCTATCGTTCCAAAAATTTAATTTTCTAAGTTACTTTTTTTAAGTACTAAGTGTTCTTCTTGGACTTCTCGATTTCACCAATTCCAGCTTCGATCTTCGAAATGTCTTGTCTTCGAAATGTAAGTCTAGTTGCAACATTCCCTATTTTTCTTTTCTTTCGTGAAATATAATTTTCTTTCAACTTTTCTCTTATAATGTGATAAGTGGTTCAGCCGGCCTCATGGCCGAGTGAGAATATATTAATAGTTCGGTAATTTTCTGGTTTTCTTGCTCATTTTAACACTAAATTAATTCATTATTCCATTTATTTATTGAGAAATTCCCAATTTTATGGTTAAATATGTCCCATTAAAAATTATTTTGTTTTATGGAGTTGTCCCATTTATAATTATTTTATTGTGACAATAAAACTGTTGTCCCTTTTAATTAATTCATAAAATCTCATTATTTATGTGTTTGTCCTCTAAATAATGATTTATCCCTTATTTTGAGAAACTTAATAATTCAGACAAACTGTTTTGTCCTGTTTTCCCCAATTTTATGTGTAATATTTTTAGATATAAGTTGTAATTTTGCGATAACAATTTTGGCTGACCACGATTTATAAATTGACCTAGCGATACTGAGAAGGTTGTTTTGTAATTGCATATTAATTGTAAGATTTTTCGATAATTTGACTGTTAAAATAAATTGTTGATTGATTGTAAAATTTCTGAATATGATTTTCTCGAATCCTCCCTCCTCCGTCTTTTGCTAGTAGACCGGTATCGAAATTGATATTTATCTTAATAATTTTAATTAAAGGAATTTTAATAATTTTTTTTGTGTCTTTTCATAGAATTTAGTTCTATTACTTTTGCTTTTGTTTTGGATATTTAGTACCAATTATTTTGTTTATCTTGGATATTTAGTATCCGCATTTTTGAAACTGTCCCAAGAAAGGACTGGCGCTCAACACTATTGCCACACTTTTTAAAAGAATTTGGCCTGTTTATGTGACGTTCTTCACAATTGTTTTACTGAAACAGTAGGAGCAAGATGAGTGTAGCCACTCGACTACTCAATTTGCCTTCTCAGAAAGTGAAAATGTAAAACTCGGTTTTAAATTCAGTTTCCCTAATTTGGAAAGTATATATTCATTACGAGCAACCAGAATACTGCTGGTATTTCTTTTTAGTTTTTTTATTACCACTGTACCATCAGACAAAGTGGATTCAGCTGTTTCAGGTTTGAAGGGCTCGTAGTAAATAGATGAAGTTTCTCCAAGGGAATAATTAGAAAATATCTTTCGCTAAAGTCACTTTTCTGCAATAATTCAAGAGAAAAAAATATTAACAAATTGTGTTTACGTTTATTTTTTTTATCAATTCCATGAATTGTTATGTAAATTGTGTTTTACAATCCGACATACATGGATTTTTCCAGTGAGGGATCGTTCATAAATTATCTAAGACATTTAGGGGGGAGGGGTGTTTAGCTAAATCTTACAAACAATAGAAAAAATGGCGCTAATTTATTTAAATATCTTATGAGGAGGATAGGGGGTCAAATTTTCCACAAAAATGTCTTACGTGATTTATGGACGTCCCTGATTACCTGATGTTTTAGAAGAATATTAATGTTGCCTAATTGACTGTTGATAGTTCTTTTAAATAAAAAGAAAGTTATTAAATTGTTTATTAACTTATTAAAACTTCTATTATTTTCCAAAGTGTTTGCAAAACTTTTTAATATTATTATTCTGATATTGTTGCATCAAAGAGAATTCTCCTAATTTCCTTAAAATTACTAGTTTTAAATCAGTTTCTATAAAGAACTTGCTGATGATGAGGATGGGGGAAAAGTCAATAAGCAAGCTAACTTGTGAGAGAATATTTATTTATTAAAGAGAAAAAGGAAATTTAAAATTATATAGAAATATTTTTTTAACAAACTTCTTTGAAAGAGCTTGAATAATTTCAAAATCAGAGTTTTGCAGTGAGGTATATCTCCTTTATAGATCGTTATGGAACAGATATAATAGGTACTGAAAATGCAATTAAGCGGTAGACGGGACGTCGCCAACCCTTTTAGTCAATACTAGATTGATTATTGTCACAAGATACACAGTAGATGTTTGTAATGCTGGTAATACTGGTTCCAATTAGTATTTAAAAACAGTTTGTTACTTCAAGACCATTGCAATCATGTCACAAAATCTCTTCCTCTTATATAGACTTGAAAATGTCAATGGATAACTTGAACTGTTAGTATCATTCACTAACGGTTAATTATTCTTCACTTGATGGTAATTTATTCTCTTAACTTTCCTGAGTGCTGCGCCGTACTTATTTCAAATTCATCTCTCATTATTTCGTAATATGTCACGTTTTTAGGTGATTTAATTACACGGAAAAAAGTTCCTTTGTAGTCCACTACGTCTAATTATTATATGCATATATTGCGTTGACTACACCAAAAAAAAAAGTAATTTCATATTCAGAGAAAAAATCCTATTCTAATATCCTCTCAAACCAAAAGTAGTCTATTTCATTGTAGAATATTTTTATTCTTTGGTGATCAATAATAGAAGAAGTAAATATATGCTACTGTTAGGAATCATCTTTAATTTAAAATCTTACTTTTGATACACCATATACAACAGGAAAATATGCATTAAATTTAGAGGAATCAGCTGAAATGAAATATAATTTTTTTTAGGGTGCACAAGGTAACTGTAGTATAGCTTGCAAAGCAGATGCTACTTTGTAGCAAACACGAACTAAGTTTGTGGTAATCTCAGGAAATTTACGCATGAGTGAAGAAATTGAAGTATTCATCTTTTTACACATGTGTAGAGTTGAGGATTTCAGCCACGTTTATTCAAAGGGAATAGATAATTAAAATGTTAAATTAATGTAGAAGTTATTTTGAAATCATTTACTAATGAACGATTTCATTGAAAAACAATTCAGAATATGAAACTTCGCCTATTTAATAAAGATATTTAAACGTAAGTATATTTTCACTTAATTGTTTTTGAACATAATTCTAAATTTAATATTATTTGTAGGTATTTGCTTTTATACATTTATCTAATTTAAAATAAAGCCACTTTGCACAATTGGAAATGGTGAAATTCATAAAGAGAAAACAAATTAACGGTGCGCTGATAACGTCTACATAGGAGAACTTCTCCAAAACTAAGGAGCTTCATCATCGAAATGAAAAAAGTCTCAACCGGAATCTTCTGTTGAAAAGTATAATTCGAGAAAGCTTAGTAAATTTTATTTCTAATAAATTTAATCTTGATTTTAATTGTTTAATTTCTTTATTTTATGATATCGATTTACAATTAATTAACTTTACAATTTTTTTGAATTAATGAATTAAATTGTAATTTAAATTAATTCATAATGCATTTAATCGAAAACAATCACAAACGTTAATTTATTTCTTAAATTTACTAAATTGGTTTGTTCAATCAAGTTTTAAAATTCAATTATGTTTAATATTCTCCTTTGTAGATTTATAACAAAAGTGTTTATAATTATTGTACAGAAACTTATATTTTGGTTCAATTCTATCTGTATTATTAATTAATTTGTCAATTTTCAAATCTGGATTAAAAAATAAGCTTTACCTATATTTTAAAATAGATACCGGTTTTTTTTATTAAAACTGGAATTTAAAGGTAAATCTTTCTAGTATTCAGTATTTCAAGTTTTCTCTATTCTTATAATAATTTTTCTCTTTAAAGCAAACGACGCAGAATCTTTAGTCAAATTTTACTTCATGGAGGAATTTAACGAAAACAATTCATATCTATTACGAAATCGAAGGAAAGCCACTTCCTAAATCTTCTTCCGTAACTCCCGATATTGAAGAACCTCGTAACATTCATCGTGGTTGTAGGCATGACTCTTTTCCTTCCTTGAAGCGGTTGTGTGTGAGCTCATGTAGAAAATGTAAATCACTCTCAGCAGATTCTTTTGCATAGCGACCTCAAAAAATCTGGAGTAACGAATTTTAAAGAATTCTAATTGATTCACAAGAATTTACCAGCTACATTAAATGCTCTACTTTAAACATTTTTAAAGTCTTTAGCTTAGTAATTACCAACTTTATAAATAATAAAAATCTCCACTCTAAAATGAATTTTCTTGAAAACTTTGTAGAAAAACTGGGTTCCATTTTATTTGCAATACTCATGCAGAGAACTGTCTTTTCAGCTGATAACAAAATAGTGTACTGAATATGTTGTAGATCTGATAATGATGTAAAGTTGTCTTTTACTTGTTTAATGATTATTGGAAACCTCAAATTGTTCACATATCAACTTCATCGAATATAAAAGGATTTCAATTGTCGCAAAAAGAAAATGTCAAGGAAGAAGAAAAAAAAAGACGCTGGAAGATTGTGAAAGGAGAGGAAAAGAAACCCAAAAGGAGTCACACAAAAGGGAATTATGCAAAGCGATTCGGAAAAGAAATAGAGTACACGATCAATTCGCTCTTTGTGCTGAACAATACTTAGATTTAATGGAAAGAATGAAGAAAACCAAATAGCAGAGTATAAGGAACACTTACATTTGTGTCATTCTGAAAAGTCTATGCTATTTAATGTGAGAAGAAAGAGTTCTTTTTATTTTAATAGTATGAAGCAAATTGTTCTGTTGGAAAATCTGTATGGCAGTCATAGGCAATCTGGGTCTCGCAATATCGAAAATGATTCACATAAAAGCGAATCATTTTACCATCTATTGATGGTGAGCTGTCGCCGTAGGAAACAACTAATATTATTATTTTTTGTGAGTTGGTTACTCAACTGAGAGCCAACTCTACTTTATTTATTTAAAACAAGCAAAAGTACAAAAACTTTGAGATAATCAATCCTTCCAATTCTTTACTGAGCCTTCTTGGAAGACAATATACTAATCGTGCTATCATTTTGAGTAGAGACTAATTAATCTGACCACATCTGCTTATGCAATAGTTTTAAAGGACTGTGCAATTGTCCCCAGTCTTTATGCTACACACTCATACTTCATAATGTCGACACCTTCCCCTTTAAATTATCGATGATTTTTAAATTAACATTTATTTAAAAATTTGATTCAAAATTGAACCCTTGCAGATTTTTCTCAATAGTTACATTCTGAGTTGGACCTGCATTGTTAAAACTACAATTTGTGTAACAATTTCTAATACAGTACACGGAAAAACCTTTGAGAAGTCTGTCGTCCCACTGTCACAAAATTTCGCTTCTCACTGCATGGAAAGTCTGATCGCCCGCCACTGGGTGCGCAGCATTACCGTTTTCGATAGACAAACTTCCCAAAAAGTTTAGAAAATTACAACTGGGTACGTTGGTCACCCAGTTTGGGAGTGCAGATGAACAAGTTTAGTGGTGGCGCTGACGCATAAGTTTCGGGTGAGGAGACTGATTAAAGGTTTTTCCGTGTATCTTGTAAGAAATATTTATATTAGAAATTTATATTAGTTTAAAATATTAACAGTAAAAAAAGAATTTACAATATTAATATTTATTTTATCGAACCGGGCACGTAGCGAATCGTCAAATTAATTATTTTATGGATCAGATGTCCACCGTCTTCAATCAACAATTTGTAACTCCTGACCACGTCAATGCGAGTACCACCAATTTATGCTCCCAGACACAAAAACTATTGAAATATAAAAATGCTCATGAGCACGCGTACAAATTTAAGACAAACTTATCTCACACTTACCCCTGTCCAAGGTTTCGGTCCTCGCTTCACGATGATTCTCACGAATGTGAAGAATTTAACATAACGAGGTGTCACATTTGACGAACGCGACCGAACATTCATAATTCACACGAACTTAGCCGAATTGCTTCTTCCTTTAAAATTATAGTGACTTACCCGCTACAATTTAAATCGTTACAATCTTATGAAATTTAAAATTCACTGTATGATTCCTGTTTTGAACATTCTATCTTAATTAAAAAATCTTGGTAGTTTTGGTAATTTGGAGATTTCAAACAATTTTTATTAAATCCGCGTCACAGTTTTCTGTTTGATATATTAAATATTTCTTGTTCTTCCTAATCTTCTTTAAATCATGCAGACATATTAATAATTCGCATGTTCCTTTAAGATCTTCAGCATTTACTGTAATGTTGGTCCAATTCGCCATATTTATTTTCTCGATTTATTAATATCCTATTCGTCATGATATTCTTCATATCGTGGTAATCTATTTCATTAAATTTGTTTCCTTTATTAATTTATATTTCATCAATTACTCCAAATGAAATTTCCTATTCGTCATAATATTCTTGATACCTTTTTAATCCATTTCGTTATATTTGTTTATTGATTTATATTTCATCATTTAGTCCTACTACAATGTCGGAGTCGTCATAATATTATCATCTTCTTGGTTCATTTCGTTATATTTGTTTCCTTTATTGACTCATGTTTTATCATTCAGTCCTATTGAAGCATCCGAGTTATCATAATATTATTACCTTATACACTAATTTCTTCATAATTGTTTCCACTATTTTTTAATGTTTAATCACGCAGTCATAATGGAATATCCAATTCGTCATAATGTTATTAATATTTTGTTTTCTACCATGTTTCTTTATTTGTAATCAATATTTCTTTTATCATTATACGTTCAAATTTTCGTCGTAAAATTAACTATCCTTTTCTTTATACTACTTTACATTTCTCTAATCGTATTTCATTCGCGTGATCATTATGTGTTTAAGGTATTTCGTTTAATTGTGGTATTTCTAATTTCCCGTGTATAGTAAAAGGCGCGTGCTGTTGTAATATTTCACGTGTATCGTCTGCTGTTATATAAATGTTTCTCATTCGCGATAAAGCTTCCAAGTCTAGTTTAACTGTTTTTTAAATCCACAGCAGTAATACATTGTCATCTATCTCTTTTTTTACTGTTGATCATAAGTTTGGGTTATCGGGTCCTGTAATAAAGAAAGTTCTTCGTTTATCTGTAGTCGATCTGGTGGTTTGTTTATTGAATTTTCTAATCGTCTTTTGTCTCTTACGTTCACGTTAATTTCTGAGGGAATTTTGAAACATTCGTTTAGCGTTTTCGGTTTTTGAGGACGGAATCTAGTTTCAAATTCTTCAAGTATATTTCTTAAGAATGTGCTGACGCTTGCACTTGCTTCTATTTCCTGTCTTACGAAAGTTTTTTGAGGTATTATATTCATACTATCTACAGACTGCCTGATTTTATCCTGACACTGCATAAATCTTGAGGTGAATGACTCTAAACCTTCATTTCTGCTCATTATAAAATGAATCGCGAGCCCTTTGAAGTGATTCAAAACTATCCTTTTCTCCAAATAAAATTCGTAATCTCTCAAAAAAATTGGCAAAGGTTTTTAACTGCATCAGCACTAATTGTATTTGCCGCTCTTCCTACTACTTTTTGTGCAATTGTTGCATGTTGTAATGTTAACCTTTCATTTAGTTTCGTTTTTTAGACAATCTTACTAAACGAATTAATTTTATGCTCTTCCCAAAATCATATTCTGTAACTTTTTCTAATTTTTCGTGATCGATGTTTAAGTTTAATTCATTTTCTTTTAAGGGTAAACCTTCCTTTTTTCTATTCGGTTGTTCCACAGCCAACAATCTTGTTTCGAATCTTTCAATTTTTGCAAGAATGGTTTAAAAGTGGTCATTTGAAGTAATTGATGTAATTTTGTTTCATATACCTTACTTCAATGTTGCTTATGAATGATGATCTGGATCATAGTACTGGATAATCTCGAACTTTACTTTGTAGATTTGGATAATTCTCTGGATACCTCTCTGTAGATCTGGATAGCTCTCTGGATACCTCTTAGTAGATCTGGATCATTCTGGATCTATGCTTTTTTCTATTCTCTCGTTCACTTTGGATAATCAGTTTGTTAATCTGGAACTAGGTCTGGGTTCTGGATACTGAAAATCTGTATGAACTTCCAAAATAATTTTAAATATCCTAGCGCTGACACTAATTATGATGTCGTCGTAAAAAACAACTAATATTATTATTTTTTGGAAGGGTTGGTTACTCAACTGAGAGTCAACTCTACTTTATTTATTTAACAAGCAAAAGTACTAAAACTTGGAGATAATCAATCCTTTCAATTCTTCACTAAGTCTTTTTGGAAGACAATGTACTAATTGTGCTATCACTTTGAGTAGCGACTAATTAATCTGACCACACCTGCTTATGCCTTGGTCTGCGGTCATTGACTTGACTATTACGGGGAAATTTATTTTAAATTCACTAAATCTAATCTGAAGTAAATTTTTAAGGGTGACATTTTTTCAAAAAGCTATTACCGAAAAAAACAAACCCTAACAGCATCCGCATATTCAAAATATCTTATAGATGTTGTAGGGATATATCCATAGGATATCCAAAATATCCAAATACTATCAGCTTCAAAGCTGACTTTTATATTACTCACAATTAGTAACCAAACACAGGAATCATGCATGTTGTCGCAGTGGTCAGCAAATAGGTCAAGAAATTTTAATTGATCACATATTGCTTGTATTATAAGCACAGATCTATATACTAAATGGATAGCGGATGTGCTGCCGAAAGCTGTGAATAATTGAACGCCACTTATCTTCTCACCAACTGTGGCTCGTGTGTGTGTTCGGAAACGTTCGTTTCTCTGTTTATGTTTCAGCAAATTCATTTGATATACGATAAATGTGACATGAGATCGGCGTTATTATTATCTAATATTTGTCGAAATTGTCATCGTCGTTTTTAATCACTTCATTAAATTATTGCAATTCAAAAGTTTTTGTAAACAATAAAGACTCTGTCTTTGTCTATTAATTTTTAGTTTTCAGCTGAAAAATAAGATACTTTAATATATTTTTTCTTTCTAAAATGTAAACGGTTTTGGATTTTGTTTTTGTCTGTTATATTTTTCTACATTTATATTCTGTGTTTATAGAAATAAATTTTATGAAATCAATAAATTTGAAAACATGATATATTCTTGCTTTGAGCATTCTTGCGAGAAAATCACAAAAATTGAAAAGCAAATATACGTTCTACGGTAGCGAAGAACGAAAATAAGCACTCTAGTAGTCACAGAAAGTAGATCGACATCTGATCAACCTTTTCTGACAATTAAGGAAGGCACAAGATGTCATGCTCTAATGGCATCAAAGGTGACTCGTGTTATTCAAAAATAAAATTTAACGTCTGTGAGACAAGAAATGTTGATCATTAGACGCTAACATACATGTTTCAAAATAAAAATAATAATTTTATCAAACGGCTTTTTGTAATAATAAAACAAAGAATTAAAAGTAACTGAAAATTGGATCTTTAAAACAAAATAAAGTTTAAAATCTGACATCTGATTCGTTAATTTTAAACCCACATTTCACCTTCCGGTCACTGGTTTTAAGATTTTAAAATATAATTAAATCCCTTCACTTCTTCACTGTTAGTTTAAGATAATTTAATGCTAAGAACTTTTTTTTAATGCTAAGCCCTTTTTTGTAATTAAAAAAACATATGAACTATATCTGTAATTAACGACCCTAAAATCTCCGTTGTTGCGAGTTCCAAGCGGAAATAAGCACTCGGTAAGAAGCGAAGAATTGAAAAGAATTCCAAAGTTGAATTCTTTTGAATGGGCGGATTTGCCACGTGATGCTATTCGACGGTGAAGTGAGAGAAATTGGAAACTATTCTTTTAAATTGACAAATAGTTGAAAAATTCTACCGCTAAGAAAATTTCATATTGTTTCATAAGCTCTACGCGTTCTTTCAACAATATTTTCACAAGTTATGACATTTTATTTTCACAATTTAGCTAACCTCAAAAAACATACTCTTTTTATGTATTTTTAAAGTTGTAATGAAACAATTAGAGTTGTTTTTTAAATTACAATTCTGTAGATTTTACTTCAATGAGTGAAATTAGATAACATTTGACAAAATTTTCGGGGTCCCTGATTATAAATGTAGTATTAGCCTCTGGGCACGGAAACGTCTTTGTTATAGAAACGTTTCTAAAACGTATTTGAAAAAAAAAGTTTTTAGAACATTGGACGTTCTTAAGCCGTTGTGTAGCGGACTTTTAACAATAACTTATTACAAATATTTAGAGTATTTTAATTCCATTTTATGATTATTTTTCGTAATCTCATTAGTATAAGTAGCAAGAATCAATTATTTTTAATGATCAAATTAAACAAATAACATTTCTGTTATGGAAAATACAAAGAAAAATATGTGGTCAGTAACGCTGACCACTATGCTGCTAAGTGCTGCATCGTTGAATGCGGTTGGTACTCAGATAGGTTACTGTTGTGGTACGCTATAGTCCTGGTGTTTCTCACTGCGATCCAAATATATCAAGCAGGAGGTTTAATGTCGAGGATGTGTTTGTGCATTTGTGATGACTATCCAAATATACCTGACTCGACAATCAATAAACCAGTTGTACTCCGCAGTAGGTTTTCTGCAGTTTTCCTCTCCTAATCCTTTAGGCAAATGGAAGTAATATTAATTTAAGTCACCCAGTAACCGCAAAGAAGGGAATTTTAAATTCTTTCTTGCGTAGTAAAGTTAAATATAGTTGCGAAGGAGATTATAAGGTCCTGATAAAAAGGTTTACAATGAAATGTGAAATTAACTTTGTAACGGTTCTTTTTATTTTTAACGCGTCACACCTTCAATATAATTATTAAAATAAGAACTCACAATAAACATACGATCTCAATAACGCATTTTCCAAACTTTCATGTCCTCCACATAACGTCTTAAAAACGTTTTATCTTCTAAAAAAAACGTTTTTAAAACATTAGACGTTCTTAAGGACAAGAAAGATTCTAAAAACTTTTTAGAAACGTTTCCAGAACGTTTCGTGTCCTCCACATAAGGTGTTAAAAACGTTTTAAGAACAATAGACGTTCTAAACTAACCTAGACTATATATTTTCCATTTGAAAATTCTTATACAAGTTGATGTACTTGCTCATGTAGAAGTTCATGTGTCAGTTAACGTCAGTTTTCAAACCCAAGTTTCTGCAACAGGAACTGAGACAGAGATAATGTACATAATTTACGGCTGCGCAGTTGATTTTATAGTGTAAGGGCAATAAAATATTATACAATTGGTTCATAAT
The DNA here is from genome assembly GCF_015476425.1 of Leptopilina heterotoma. Lineage (NCBI taxonomy): Eukaryota > Metazoa > Arthropoda > Insecta > Hymenoptera > Figitidae > Leptopilina > Leptopilina heterotoma. Next base: position 1,961,981 of record NW_025110861.1, on the reverse strand, counting down.
TTTATCAATTCTTTTAGAAGATTTTTCTCCTACAGAAACTAACAATAGGTCACGTACATGAACTAGTAAATGATCTTGTATGAAAAATTTTTCTATTATGATCATGTACGTTTTCACTGTTTCTATTCCTGAAATAATTACGAGTATTTACACTATCGATTCTCTAAGTGTATTTACATGTGTATTACTCTTGTATTTATACATATAAATCGACACGTGTAAATACACGTGAATGTCTTCAATAGGGGTTGCAGGAACTTATGAATGAAAATTAATTGGATCTTTACATGTACTTGCACATAAGCAAGTACATGAACGTGTACACAAATTTTTAAAAAACTTTGATTGGACACATTATTTAAACCACACTGAAGGGGCTTTTGGTGTGCAGCAGACTTACTATAAGCAAATGATGGCTGAACATTTTTAATGTAAGTTATGAAGATACATTTTCCAAAAAAAAATTTAAAATCCATTGGGCGCTTTTTTAATTTCAATTTTAGTGTTTTTAGCGACGAATTTAAAATAACTTGTTCAAAAAATTATGCAGAAACACAATTTTACAAGAAATTTTCCGTAGAATCGAAATATGTAATTTGCTTTTACATTGAAGGCAAAGAAATCTCAGAAGCTTCCATAGCTTGATCGCTGTTAAATCCTAAGCCTCGCTGTTCCCTTTTGCAAAATTCCGGAACATGAACAAATACAGCGGCAGCGTGTACTTTGGGAGTGACACTAATATTTAAATCTTTATAGCTACTTTCAAATAATAGTATTTATTCACTATGATCAAGATCAAGTTTTTCTCCAAAACACGAATCTACGACATTTCTAAATTTTTTTGAAAGAGTCAACGTATTTGAGGCACAAAATTTCGTTCTTTCAAAGGGGGCGCATGATTATTCCCCAAATGTCATTTTTCCGAAATGTCATTTTATCGAACTGCACTTTTGCGAATACTCATTTTTGTGAAAAGTCAATTTTGCGAAATGCCACTTTTGCGAATTGTCATTTTTTCGAAAAGCTATTTTTGCGAATTGTCATTTTTGCGAATCGCCATTTTTACGAATTGTCAATTTTCCGAAAAGTCATTTTTGCGAATCGACATTTTTACGAATTGTCAAATTTCCGAAAAGTCATTTTTGCGATTTGTCATTTTTGCGAAAAATACAATAGAAAACTTGTAGGTCTATAAATTCACTATTGTATTTTTCGCAAAAATGACAATTCGCAAAAATGACTTTTCGGAAAATTGACAATTCGTAAAAATGGCGATTCGCAAAAATGACTTTTCGGAAAATTGACAATTCGTAAAAATGTCGATTTGCAAAAATGACAATTCGCAAAAATAGCTTTTCGCAAAAATGACAATTCGCAAAAATGACAATTCGTAAAAATGACTTTTCGTAAAAATGACTTTTCGCAAAAATGGCTTTTCGCAAAAATGTCTTTTCGTAAAAATGACAATTCGCAAAAATGAGTTTTCGAAAAATTGACAAATCGTAAAAATGACGATTCGCAAAAATGACTTTTCAGAAAATTGACAATTCGTAAAAATGGCCATTCGCAAAAATGACAATTCGCAAAAATAGCTTTTCGCAAAAATGACAATTCGCAAAAGTGACATTTCGCAAAATTGGCTTCTCGCAAAAATGACTATTCGCAAAAGTGCAGTTCCGTAAAATGACATTTCGGAAAAATGACATTTGGGGAATAATCATGCGTCCCCTTTCAAAGTTGTCTCAACTTATCGACGTTATTTAACAGTATTTTACAAGAATTGCCCTTAAAAGCAGAGCCACTTTTAGTGACTTCATGTTGAACGTAACATATAATTCTGCAAACTTCTCGTTGATTGTTGGAAAATTTTTCGACATTTCTGTATAAATTTTATTAAGAACTCCAATTAGCAAATGAAGTTCTGGTGGTGGTATAATGTCAAGTATTTCTGTGTCATCTTTGCAATTCTTCAATAAAGGATCTTCAATGCAATTTTTGAATAATTTTGCATTCTTCTTGTGACACCCATCCAAAAATTTAGTTAGCTACAAACCAAAAGAGTATCCCCAATACTTCGGTGGGATGCTAACTTAAATTTTGGACAGTTACATGACAAAAATAAGTTAGCAGCTCACCAAAACCAAAGTAGAACTGTTTTCACTTGCATAGTTCCACTGCAGTCCAAAAGGTCCCTCAGTGCATATACATTAAAAATGTTATTCATAAATTCAGCAATATGTTTTAAAAAATAGAACTTCATTCACTTTAAGCAAGAGTTTTGAAGCTAAAAAAAATTCTGTACTAAAAGACTTTAAAAATATTCATAGCAGACTCCAACCTTGATGATAATTAAAGAAATGTCTTAAAGAGAACATTATACAACTTACGTAGTAAACAAAATTTGAAAACATGCAGTTTTTTAATTAAAGAAATATTCAAAATACGTTTTCACCTACTGTATGTGACGCAAAAACATTATAAATTCATAAAACATTACACAGAAACAAGCAATGTTAAAATTTACATTACATTTACATTATTACAATTACAAATTTTTCAAAACTTAAAGTTCAAGAGCAGAAGTCAAAGATATAAGCATACTTAAAATTTAATAATTAATGCATAATAATCGTTTATAAATAAAATAAAAACTAATTTAAAAAATTGAGTTATAATTATTTTTGTTTTTATGCTGAAACTGAATTTATTAATTAATAATTTAAAAATAATTAATTATTGTGTTGAATTGCAGTCTTTCCTTTTTTAATATTATGGGATTCGAATAATTCATAATTATTATATTATAAGTGACAATGATTTATTAAGTTATACTGTGACGAGGACATAGAAGTTATTATAATACTTTGAATGTCATGTAAAATGACTATAAATTATACATAAGTTCCTTTATTCTCTTCTACTAACTTAGATAATTGTTTATATATTTATTCAAAGAATAATAATACAAAGATATAGTAATTAATAAATTGGAGCTTTAATTAAATTGGATGGAATAATTAATTAGCAATTAAGCTTTTCCACACAGAAATTAAATGCTAATAACTAATTAAATGGGAAATATATAGAGAATATGCACAGTAGTTGTGTTTGTTTATAAAGTAAATAATACGAGTAAATCACGAAAACACATTTTTGAAAACAGGAAAACACTTTTCGCGAAATGTACAGAACCGATTTTAAAAAATCAAAAACCATTTAATTTTTTATCTAAAATGCTAGACAACAAACCTTTCCATTTTTACTCCCTGTTATTTTATAAGGGAGTAAATTGACCCAAAAATTTCGAAAAGCAGAATTTTTCGATTCATTAAGAAATATAAAAATATTGTCAAAAAACCCTAGGACGACAAAAATAATCAATATTATTGGAACGATAGACATCTACATCATGTTCGTCGATGATTTACTCACTTAAAATTTCAGTAACTTTTAACACTGAAAAAATCAGACTAGTCTTCACGCTGGCCACTGTCCAAGAAAGCGATTGTGTTTTATATTCTTCAAGTGGTGCCGAGTTTCTTCCCCTTACTCGCTGATCTATCTCCATTCTCCTCTTTCGAAGATGGTGCGGAATGTCTTATCCCTCCTGTTATCCTTATCGTGACCATGTATCACTAAGCCGATAAACAAGAATAACTAATCTCACTTACTTGAGAACAAGTACAGGACGATTTAGAGGACAGGGCCGCAGGATTAGAGATTTTGTCAACGGATCGGAAATAACAAAGAAGCCTTCTCAACAATTGAGATTAATTTGTTGGCAACGTAAATTATAATAAATCCGCCCACGATATGACCAATAATCGAGGTGGTCAATTTATTTATTAATAAATAAATCATTAGATGCAACTCCAGAGGTTGAGTTGAGATTGGGTCTAAAAGATTTGTGACTTTATTCTACATGTATCAATGCTTCAAATAATCATGAAATGTACACAATAAGAGTTGTCAAAATATTAGTAAATATATGCTGAAGAAGTTTCTACTTTTAACAAGCATATTATCAGTTCTAAAAAATACAAATATACTTTTTTTGATTAAACTGCAATTGTTATACTTACCTCGTACCGCCAACTCGCTGAGACAGCACACTCCAATAAATGCTGGAAAAGCTTCTGGACTTTTAAATCTGTAGTAGCAATATTAGATAAGGAATTATAATTTGATAAAATCAATCCTCTCCAAACAACGGTTTTGTCATGTTGATTGTTACACATGATTTTACAGACAATACATAATGACTCAAGTATTGGAGGATCATTACGTAACTCTTGAGTTAACTAACAAGAAATAACTTTTGCGCATGCTGCGATACAAGCCGTGAGCTTCTCTTGACAACTATCTTACTGCCTCCAGTGAAAACTTTCTAGAAGAGAGCTCTTGAATTCAGCATTCAATTTTGGAGTTACACCTAATCAACGGTGAAATCAACGCTTCGGTTTCTCATGAAAATTATTGCCTACTATAGAATATCATTAAGCACCACTATTGATAACAGGTGCTAACACCAAGTGAACCCCAAGCTTACAGCGCAAGATTGCAACAAGCTTTCTAAGAGGGATTATAAGAAACTTTTCATGACAAGTTCCAACAATCTTTACCTGACAGATTGCTGCAATTTTTCTAGGAATTCATGCTAGATTGCTGCAAACATGCTATGATTTTTTAAAAATATTTCTTAATAATTAAAAACGAAACTTTAACTGACACTATCTAGTGACATTAAACAACAAGCTAAACAGCTAACAAAGAGAAAAAAAAACTTAATCTATTAAGGGTAGTAGGTATTAGCATACTGATAGTAGGTTATTATCATGTCGTTTGATATCGTTGGTTAGTGTCTGTCGGGATAGTCTGGTGCAATTCGCAGTCTGCTCAAGTTTGTTATTAAAAATTTCTCATTATAAAAATGAACATCCAAGAAATCTTTAATTAAAAAGAAGAATAAACATAAGTCCTTTTTCACTTAAGAAATATCCTTGTAGTCGTGGATTAAAAATGTAACATAGCAGTTTTTAAAAATGTATAATAACCAATTGTAACAAATCTTTAGTAGGATTTAAATATTTCACCATCTTCAGCGAAGAAATGTATGTTTATCTGTAAAATTTCCATGGTAATTTGGTGAAAACATAACTTGTCGAAATGTTGGAAACCTGCTTTGCATTGGAAAAACGGTTTTAAAGTGTAATTTTTTTTTTCTGTGAATTTATATGCTTAGAACATAACTTGAAGATGATCGAGGTGTTGCTCCATCCAATTAAAAAAAGCCGGTCGCATTTGTCAGCGAATAAATAGCAGGCGCTTGGAAACTAGCTCAAGTAGCTGCGCGTTTTAAAATCGATTCTATGCCGTAATAAAATTGTTTCTCATGCACCGTTACAAGGTAATGATAGACTGTAAAAGCACCAACATCATCTTGTTTTAATGGATAATGTCTACAGAAAAATTAAAAGGATCAAGTGAATTTTCCATGCTTCTTTATTTTCTTTTCTAGTAAACTTTAAACAGTTTGTTCGGTGCATAAAATTCAGCTTCTTATTGTTTAAATTCTTTGATTGCTTTCTCCCAATCATTATTAGTTGTGGTTATCAATTTACAAAGCTTTTTGCATAAATCTTCAACAAAATTAAAGGTCGACAGTTTATTGGTCATTGAATTTGATTTATTAGCAGATGTTCAATAACTGTATAAAGTGCTTTCAATGTGTATCACACTATTAAATGATTCAAGAGTTCAGAAAAATCTCCAATGGTAGAAATTCTTTTCAGTTACCTAAATTATAAAAGAATTAGATTTCAAAAATTCGTCAAATGCAAATAATCTTTATAATCAATGATAGGTTAATCTAATCTAATATTAATAAAGTTAATAAAATAAGACGACTTAATTATGCGTACGGTTTTAGAACTGCTCAGAAATGTGCATGATTTTCAAATAAAGATTGAAAACGCTGAATATAGACTTTAATTATGAATGTTAAGTTCACTGACCATAATTCCACTTCCAAAATTGTTTGAAATCTAATCAATTGCTCAGACTCGTATCTTACGATTAGTGAGACTATTCCGTCAAACTTTAAATTACATTGTACTGTTATTCCCGGATAGAAACGTAAGGTAAATGTAATAGATATTCGGAATAAATATTTGCACGAAAGTTACAGGAACAGATACAATCATTTACATGAATATAGATGAGTAATCCCCGTATGAGTTTAGGTAAATTCCTATACTATCTCATTTCTAATATGAGGACGAAGGATTTAATTTAAAATATAAATTGCTGAAGAAAATAGTTCGAGTATATTTGGATTTTTCTATAGAAACGGTTTCCAATTAGATTTTTTAAGGTTCTTTAACTGTTGGCGTCAAATGAACTCGTGTGACATCCAAAGGAAATAAAAATCCCTCTAGTAGGTCAACAATATTAAGTTCACCTTTGAAGTAAAGTCACATTCCGATAAATTTTTCCAAAAAAGGTATCCACCATATTGTTTTTTTTGATGTTATGTAAAACCCTGATCTGATGGATTAAATGGACCTCGGTTTAGCGACATCAAAACCAAATGTTTTTATAATTTACTATTAAATCCATTTGTCTTCCAGGTATTCTTAATCAAATGCATAAAAATGTATCATATATGATAAAAATTTGCTGCAAAAAGTTTTATAATAGTTAATTTTATGAAAGAGGTTCGGGAAATGATTTTTTAAAAATTTTGTATTATATGATATTTTGCAGTACCTACGGCAGCGATTTTGGGAGGTCCAGAATTATATGTGGGAGCAGGAAGCACAATAAACCTTACGTGTGCCATCCACTTTAGTTGGGAACCTCCAGCTTATATTTTTTGGTACTACAACGACGCCGTTCTTAGCTATGACAGTCCCAGGGGTGGTGTGTCAGTGATAACCGAAAAGGGAAGCGATGTCACCACTTCATGGCTGCTTATTCAAGCAGCACAGCCATCTGACTCCGGGGAGTACAGTTGCAAGCCAAGCAACGCCAAGACCGCAAGCATAAGGGTCCATGTTCTCAATGGTGAGTGTAAGCACGGTTAAACTACTTCGATTTACGGAAAATGCAAATTGGAACTTCGAAACTGTTTCTCCAAAATGTAATATACAAGCAATTTCATTATAGGTCTATTCATAACTTTGTTATCTGTATAATCAAACTAATCACGATTTTCATTATTCGAACGAGTAATAAATTACACTATTCTCACACTGTACAATATTCTATACACGGAGAAAAATGAATTATATATACAAGATATAATCTAGATTAAAACTATTATAATATTTGCAAATTGTATATTGGACAGCTGTCCAGGATTATAAATTAACATATTCAAATATTATAACTTTGAAATTATTTTTGGTATTAACTTAGACTATATAATATGTGATCTAGTATGCTTTTGCCCAAATCATTAAAATTTAGATAATAAAAAACTGAAAATAAAATTTTTTTTACCAATATTAATTAATATTTTGCAGAAAAAGGAAACCGTGGTAATAATAATCTTTAATTATAATATAATCATCCATTTTACATTATTAAATTTATAATCTATTATGCACACCTAGGGTGATTTTAAAACACTAAAAGCTTGATACTAGATAGTTACCGGCGCGGCAGTTTGAAAAATACAGTTTAGAGAAACATGCCTTTGAAGTTTTATGTTCAAGAAATCATTAAATTTTTCTTTTTCTCTTTAACCTGTATACGAAAGACGCGAAAATATTTTTGCTTGTAAAATATTTCTTTCAATCGTTTACATCATCTCAAAATTTAAATTAGAAGTTTTAAGAACGTTTTAAAAACTTTTAGAAAATTTTATATAATAATCAAATCCTTTAGCATTTTGAGAAACATTAGCCTGAAGGTAAAAATAAAATTTCTATCATACTGTGATCTTTATATCGGTTATGTCGGTTTCAAAGATTCATAATATTTTTTAAGTGTTCAGTTGCATAGTGATGTTTTTAAAATAGTGGAAGTTGCTAAAACAAAAAAAATTTAGTTGAATGCAATAATTTGTTTGGTTTATTAAATAAAAATTGGAACTTGTCTTTTAATAATAAAATTAATTGTATCGATCGTTGAATGATACACCAAAAACTAAATAAAATATCACAGAGGTGATTCCGCTTCAGACCAACCGACGGATACAAAACGACGGTGAGACAAGACGACGAAATATTGGACAGAGTGAATTACCAACGACGATTCCTAGTCCAAACAATTCTTAATAATACGAATATATTGGAAATACAAATAAATAATAAAACACAGAACTTACTATAACAATTGGTCAATTTATTCAATATTTGAAACTTCATTTTGTACAACCATTACACATAACTCGACAAATACACGACTCAGAAGTTTCCAAAAGTGAAAACTTGAGTAAAATACGGCCCTATCATATTCCGAATTCCACATTCCGGATTCCACTTTACGAAATCCAAATTCAACATTTTGTATTCTACATACTGAATTTCACATTTCAGATTCCACTTTCCGAAATCCACAATACGGGATATGGAATTTCAAATATGGAATAAGGAATGTGGATTTCGGAAAATGGAATCTGGAATGTGAAAAACACGGGATATGGAATACGAAATGTGGGATTTGAATTTCGTAATATGGAATCGGGAATTCAGAATTCGGAATGTGTGATTCCGAATGCCAAATTACGAAATCCAAATCACACAATTCAAATTCCATGTCCCGAATACCACTTTTCAAATTACACATTCTAGATTCCACTTTTCGAAATCCAAATTCTACATTCCGTATTCCACATTCCGGATTCCACTTTTCGAATTCCAGTTTCCGAAATCCAAATTCCGCATTCCACACTTTGGATTCCACATCCCGTATTCAATATTCGGCATTCCACATTCCAGATTCCAATTTCCGAAATCAACAATACGGAATATTGAATATGAAATGCGGAATCCGAAATGTGAAAAAGGGAAAGTGTATTTCGGAAAGTGAAATGTGGAATACGGGATGTGGAATTTGGATTTCGTAATGTGGAATCGGGAATTCGAAATCCATAATGTGTGATTCCGAATGTCAATTTACGAAATAAAAATCACACATTTAGTATTCCTCATCCCGTAATCCACTTTTTAAATTACACATTTTAGATTTCATTTTTCGAAATACAAATTTCTCATTCCGTATTCTACACTTTGGATTCCACATTCCGTAGTTTGCATTTTAAATTACACATCCAGTATTCCACATTATGGATTCCACTTTTCGAATTACACATTTCGGATTTAACTTTTCGAATTACATATTTCGGATTGGATTTTGAATTCCAGATTCCACTTTCCAAAATATAAATTTCGCATTCCACACTTAGGATTCCACATCCCGTATTCAACATTCCAGATTCCCCTTCCAAAATCCACAACACGGGATATTGAATATAAAAGGTGGAAAACGGAATGTGGATTTGGATAGTGGAATGTGGAATACGGGATGTGGAATTCCGAATATGAAATATGAAATGTGGGCTTTGGATTTCGTATTGTGGAATCAGGAATTCGGAATCCGAAATGTGTGCTTCCGAATGCCAAATTACAAAATCCAAATCACACATTTCGAATTCCACTTTCCGAAATCCAAATTCGGTATTTCACATTCCGGATTTCACATTTAAAATTCCACTTTCCGAAATCCACAACACGGGATATTGAATATGAAATGTGGAAAACGGAATGTGGATTTGGATAGTGGAATGTGGAATACAGGATGTGGAGTTCCGTATGTGGAATACGAAATGTGGAATCGGGAATTCGGAATGTTTGCTTCCGAATGCTCAATTACGAAATCCAAATCACACATTTCGAATTCCAAATCACCTATTTCACTTTTCAAATTACACATTCTAGATTCCACTTTCCGAAATATAAATTCTACATTCCGCATTCCACTCTTAGGATTCCACATTCCGTATTCTACATTTTAAATTCGGCATCCCGTAAGTATTCCACATTCTGGATTCCACTTTTTGAATTACATATTCCGGATTTAAAATTTTTTTTATTTTTGATTTTTAATTCTGGAATTTTTAAAGTGGAATTCGGAATGTGGAATCAGGAATTAAGAATATAAAATAAGTTACGTAATCGACACCAAGGGAATCCATATTCCATATATGATAAAACTGCATATTCAATTTTTGGGAAAACAAATTAATAATATATTAAGAAATTAATTAGAAGTTAAATTTAGTTAATCTCTCGCAGATGTACCGTGCAGCTCGTAATATTCACGTAATTACGATTTGATCAAGATAGGTGCCTGCTTATGAAATGTGATAATTGGAATAACTACACGTTTTTTTTTAAATTAAAAAGAACTTTTTTAAAAAATCCAAAGCAAATAAAAGGAGATTTAATATTATTTTTACTGGAGAGAAGTCAATTATAGATTTTGTAAATACTTCGTTACTTGAATCATGGAAGTTGTCTTGTTAGATTTTTGAAATAAATCCTTCATATTCTTGGTTATGGCGTAGCAGGAAATTGCATTTCGATTCGCTTGATAAGGTTTTCTCATGCATTTAGCTTATTTAGGTAGGAGGAACTTGACAAGCGGGAGAGGATTAATCATTTTATTAATTTCATTTTTTTTCCGATAAAGTATTTTTTATAATAAAGTAATTTCAAAGTTCTCTAAAGTTCTCCATATTATTTTTCTTCATTAATTTCAGTTACAAATTTTTTCTCTTTGAAATTTACTTCTTTCCATTAAAATTTAATTTATTTTTAAATATATTGTGATTAAATAAAAAAATGCATTAAAAATTGAAATATTTCATACTCTTTTATTTCGAAAACAATTAAAATGTTAAAAATTAATACGTAATTGAAGAAATTATCAAATAATAGTAATAAGAAGAATACTATGGAAGAGGAGAAAAGAGGTGTAATTTCCTTTATCGTCTCCCTTGATAAAAGTAGTGAATTATAAAATTCAATTGTTATTTTGACGACATGCAACACTAACAATAAGTGTCGGTTTATACCGATAAACCGTGAAAAACTAAATTTTCATTAAATATTGAACAAAATAAAATAATAATGTTTCAATTACGTTGGGTTAAGTTTGTAGAGAAGAGACATGCAGCCTTTTAAAATCTCTTTACTATTCTCTTTGAATCTGCTTCTAATCTTTTCGTCTGAATATACATTTAAATTCCGTTGGGAATCTTTTTAAATGGGCCACTTGCCGTACTTCACTAAATCAGATTTTATTTTAAATTAAATGCTTAAACTTTTTTTTTCAAATCTAATCACACATTTAAAAATACTGAAATTATTAAATCAAACTACCGACCATCTTTTAAAGTAATAATTGAGCTTGCAGTAAAGTTGGATTATTTCAATTAATTTAATTGTTCCTATACATATATTTTAACTCATTTTAATTATTTACCTCTTGATTAATAAAGTAAAATATAATTTCTTTACTCATATTTTATTTAAAATTTTTTTGATTCAATAGAAGCGTTTTTTTTGTCTAGCAAAAAGTTTAATGAAATTATAATGAATCAGTTTGGTTTTTAATTATTCACAATTTATATATAATAAAGATGATAATTAATATTATGAAAGAATAATGAGAATAAGATAATTAATATTAAATTTTAATGATGTTCATGAATCGAATTTAATATAATTGAATTTTATTTTCCTTCAGGTGAACGACCGGAAGCAATGCAAACAGGAACTGCGGGTCCTATTCTATCCTCGAGTTGTCTTTTGGTGTCTCTCATCATTTTGTACATATCATCAGTGTAATCATAAACAAAATCATGAAAAACTAAACTAATACAAGGAAAAGATTTCGCCAGGTCAGTCAAAAACATTGTCATTCATCAGTTTCGTATTTTTAATTTTGATTTTATTAGTTTTAACATTCAACTAATTGTTAAGAGTAAGAATTCCTAAAAAGTACTACTCGAAACAAAATAATTTTATTGTTACTTAAAGTGTTCTTTTTCTTATAGTGTTTTATATTAAAAATCATTATCAAATGTTTTTGCAGATTATTTTTTTGATGCTATTATTAACAGTGAATACCTATTTATAGCATAAATAAAAATAAAAAATTTTTTTTAAAAATTTGACATTTAACATTTTTTTTAAAACAATAATTTCAAAAAAAATTTCTGACTACATTGTTTTTGTCTTAAATCAAAATTTGAAATGAAATGCCAAGCGCCATGATCCTTAAGATACACATAACCATTTGAACTAACTTCCTTGCTTGTGACATTCATCTGTTTTAATGCGAAGATGTGGTTGCGCTTGGCAGTACGTGCATGTCGCGTCGTGTAGGATATAAAAAAGATATAATGATTTTATTCAGTTGCTAATGCGTGCCATTTCTTTCTCAACGAAATATTATTTTGAAATTTTGAAAGAAAGGAATTATTTATTTAAATTCAATTCATTTATAAAAAAAAATCCACTTGAAACTCTAATCAAGGCAAAAACAATGCAAACTTAATCATCACAAACAATTAACAAATTTTTCAGATATAAATATTTAAAATGTTAAAAATATTCAATAGTTAATATAAAAAAAAAAAAAAATTTGTTAAATCTTTTGATATCAGTGATTTTTAATAAACTATGAAAAAAATTTTAACAATAAAAATTATTTAGTGTTGGGTGGAGTGTTCGAAGAAATTCTTACTCTATTTATAAAAAGATAAGCATCGAAAATATTTTATTGATCATCTAAATTAAATACAACATAAGATTTAATTTGAAATTCCATCCAAAGCAAAAATTTTCTCTCATGCATTTAATTCGTCTTTTAATAACATTAAAAAAAGGCTTTTTTCAAATTAATTAAGAACTCAAGAAATTGACGAATTCGAAACTTTTATATAAAATGAAGAGCGAAATTTTTTCCATGTACCTTGATTGTAGAAAATTCTTTCATCGCTTTTACTGTCGATGCCACTACAGGTTTAAAAGCTTAATCTTGCTAAGCCGCGCAAGTCCGTAGACTGTTCTTAGTCGGCACTGAAAACAAAAAAAAAACCAGAACGACAATCCGAATAATCTACTACTGCGGAAACGACTCAAGGGAAAAACGTGAAATGGCTAATGATCTTAAGTCAGTTATCTTTACAAAACTTCAACCTAACAGGATTAAAAATAGTTTCAAGATTTTAACGCAGAAAAAGTAAATAACATTTTTCGTTGCCGTTATTTTTAAGATTTTAATCTTCTGAAATTTGGGAGAGATTTAAATTGATCATTTATTTGTAAAATAAAATTTTACCCTCAATTTTTTTTAAATTGAACTTTTAATCTTTTTCGTGACAATTATACGACATATTGTTTCAAATAAATTATTTAGTAGATTAAAAAAGGGTAGTGAAATAAATTTAAAATTGGTTGTTGTTTCCCTTCTGCAGAATAGAACAATGAACGTAATTCGACCGTGTTTTTTGATTAATATTGAAAGCTTTTAATTTACCCGTGGAGGCAACGTTGGTAAAGTTGACTCTGTATATAGTCTCTGTATCATAAATAAAATTGTGCGGCAGAACAAACGTTATGCCGAATGCAAGATGAATTTTGTCGGATGGACTACAACGTCGAATAATTTAAAGGGGGTGGGGAATAGAGGTTCTCTTGTTGCAATTCAACTTTCTATTCTGTATAGTGTCTCTTGTAACTGAACTCGTCAAGGATTCCAGTCAGTGTGTACTTTAAAGTGGAGCTACCCTTTGCAAATAAAGACAAACTGTGATGAATGCGACCACGACGTTCCCTTCGTTATGTTCCTATTGTTATGTTAAAACAACCATTAAATGCTTTTCGCAAATTGTACAATTCGTGTATATTCTTCCGCTCTACAGCTTCTCCCTATTTAAACATTAATTATTTTTTTGCTTTTATCTTTATGTATTTAATTTACTTCATTAATATTTGAATATCTCGACAGGTGATAAATATTTCTGTAATTGGTGCCATAGTTTTTATTTCAATTATTCTGTTACAATAAATATTTTTCAATAATAGTTTTTAAATAAAAGTTTATTGAAATGTTGAACTCGAATCGATATTTTGTTTTTTCATTACACATCAGGTTTTTGAGATAATTGCAATTTTAATTTTTTGCTAATTAAAATAATTGTTATTGAAAGTCGAAATTTACGACTTAGGGTCACTGATTACGAATTTGAAGTCAGATTTAAAAAATTCAAAATGGCGGATCAAATATGGCAGACGAAAACATTAAGAATCAAACGGGTTAGCTTTAAATTTGGTACTTGAGTTTTTTTTGACTTCCTAATTACAAATCAGGAATTACATTTAAAAAAATTTAAATGTTGAACTCCTAGTAAAAAGTTTTTTTTTTATTCTTCCAATTTTCCACTTTTTACCTTCCACCTCCCACTCTCTCTTTCCACTGTCACTTTCCATTCTCACTTCCTACTTTCCACTTTCACCTCCTACTTTACACTTTCACCTCACATTTTTCACTTTTTACCCTCTACTCCCACTCTCACTTCCTACTCCTACTTTCCACTCCCACTTTCCACTGTCATTGTCCATTCTCACTTCCTAGGTCCCACTTTCACTTCCCACTCCTACTTTCCACTGTCATTTTTCATTTTCACTTCTTATTTTCCACTTTCACTTTCCACTTTTCATTCCTACTTCCCACTCTCACTTCCTACTCCTACTTTCCACTGTCACTTCCCATTTTCTATTCTCACTTCCTAGGTTCCACTTTCACTTCCCACTCCTACTTTCCACTGTCATTTTTCATTTTTACTTCTTATTTTCCACTTTCACTTCCCACTTTTCATTCCTACTTCCCACTCTCACTTCCTACTCCTACTTTCCACTGTCACTTCCCATTTTCCATTCTCACTTCCTAGGTTCCAATTTCACTTCCCACTGTCATTTTTCATTTTCACTTCTTATTTTCCACTTTCACTTCCCACTTTTCATTCCTACTTGTCACTGTCACTTCCCATTTTCCATTCTCACTTCTTAGGTTCCAATTTCACTTCCCACTGTCATTTTTCATTTTCACTTCTTATTTTCCACTTTCACTTCCCACTTTTCATTCCTGCTTATCACTGTCACTTCCCATTTTCCATTCTCACTTCTTAGGTTCCACTTTCACTTCCCACTGTCATTTTTCATTTTTACTTCTTATTCTCCACTTTCACTTCCCACTTTTCATTCCTGCTTCCCACTCTCACTTTCCACTGTCACTTCCCATTTTTATTATCACTTCCTACTCCTACTTTCCACTGTTACTTCACATTTTCTATTCTCACTTCCTACTTTTCTTTCCCACTTTCAACTCCTACTTTCCACGCCCACTTTCACTTTTCATTTTCCACTCTCACTTCCCATTTTCCTCTTCCCACTTTCCATTTTCACTCCCACTTCCCACTCCACACTTTCCACTTTTATTTTTCACTTTTCCTATCTTGTAAAATTTTGTCATTCAAAATTATGGGCAGATCCAAGTCGTGTTTGAGTTTTCATTGAATATTATCATTCCTTTAAAGTTTGAAAAAGTTCAGGAGATTAGAAAAAATTGCCAAAAGAATTTTGAATCATTGCAAAAGTTTTAACATTGAGCGATCATAAAATTTTACAAGATAGGAAATATATTATAGTAATATATCAAATTAGTTTTATTAAATAGAAAAAGAAAATAAATAATGGAAAATGGAAAGTGGGAATGAAAGTAGGAAGTGGAAAGTTGGTAGTGAAGGTGGGAAATTAAATTGAAAAGTAGGAAGTGAAAGTTGATAGTGGAAAGTAGGAGTGCTAACTGGAAAGTGGGAGTGAGAAATGAGAAAGGGAAATGGAAAGTGGGAAGTGAAAGTGGATAATGGAAAGTAGAAGTGCTAACTGGAAAGTGGGAGTGGGAAGTGAGAGTGGAAAGTGAGAAATGAGAAAGGGAAATGGAAAGTGGGAAGTGAAAGTGGATAATGGAAAGTAGAAGTGCTAACTGGAAAGTGGGAGTGGGAAGTGAGAGTGGAAAGTGGGAGTAGAAAGTGGGAAGTGTGAGAGTGGAAAGTGAGAGTGGGAATGATTAGTAGGAAGTGTGTGTAGCGCATGCAAATACTATTAATTTTTAATTTTTTCTGCCATATTGAATCCGACATTTTGAAATTTCACGTGTTAGAGAAAATCTAACGTCAGATTCGAATTCAGCATAAAAAATTACGTTAAAAAACGTTATTACTTTTCCAATTCCAAAATTTGACCTAAATTTATTTTCCTGCGATAATAGAATTGAAAAAATCGATATTTAATAATAAATTTCATTTGAAATATGTGAAAAATTGCAAAAAAAAATTGGATTTCGTCGCAAGTATATTACTAGAACAATGTTTTGATACTATATCGATTGGACAATTTGTTGTGGAAATTGTATACCGCACGTTTTGCATATAAAGGACTGATCAATAAAATGCAATCGAGAATAATGCAATTTGTCGTTGAAGACAGAATAAGATCGATTTTCAGCATTTTCTTTTGTGGTATGTTAAGCACGTTTGGTGAAAATAATGAAAGTGTCTCAAGGGTTGAAATAGTATATATAAAAGAATACGAAACAAGAAAAATAGAGCGAAAAATGTAAGAATAGCAGGGAACAACTCCTGGGACGAAAGAACAGGATAAAGCCAAAATAAAGAACTAATGTTATTACACTTTCTTCTAAAAAAAGAAACTGGTGAAATGTCGAGACTTTTTTTACCATTATTTTACATAATGGAATATAATTTTAAACAACCATGTCAAGAGATTCAAACTTTTTTTTTTTTAAATTAAATCAAATCAACTATGAAAATTTTTTTGTTTCATGTATAAAAATATTTTTAGAATTAAAATTAAAGAATACTTGTACTTTGAAAATTTTCTTTACAATTTTTGTAGAGATTAGTCTGACAATGTGGTAATTTTCTTAAAGTAATCTCTTGTGCCTAACGGCTAAGTACTTAAAAGCAGTGCTTGCTCTTGTATCAGAATGACACTTTTTAGAATTCTTTTTTTCATTCTATTCGTCCACTTTAGTTGGACGAGTTTCGAATTATATTTTTACCTGGAATTCAATTAAATGTTTCCAATTGTCCTACAAACTTTCTGTGTTATTCAATCAAAGAAAACATGGTTTACATGCAATTATCAGTGCTTTACAATTAAATTAATTTTCTGATTTTTATGTAATTTTTTTCTACCTGTTATTTGCTCAATTTTTAAAAAGTAAAATTGTGTCAAAAAAAAAAATATAAAAATCCCTTTTTGTAACTCTACATTCAGTCAATATATTTTAATTAATATTTATTGAATACAATTTGAAAACAAGTTTCGAATTAAAAATTGAGTGTTTATAATTCACGTAAAAGAAAAATCAACAAAAAAGCAAATTAAAATTGTAATCCCAATTGAAATTCAAATCACAACAGAAGAATTAAATTTTCAAATAAAAATTAAATAACGAATGTTATTACCGAAAACAATTTTGTTAAAGCGCAGTTGATAAATTTTCTGTTAGGGATTTAAGTCACTTTGCATTCGACGAAGCGTTTTGCTGTAACAACAATAAGCACTCTCTGTACTAATGCAGGGGATGTTTTCCGCTTTATGTAAGCAAAGAATTAAGATTATCGAATTACCAAGGGAAACTGCGACTCGGAAGTGTAATAAAAGGCGAAATACTCGAGACGCTGTAGACCTTCAGACAAATGCATAAAAAGCATAATTCAGTCTTGCAGTGTTATCGTTAACATAGATAGGTATTACTATTGTACATATTATCACCCTATGTTTACTAAATAAAAAAAGTATAAAATACAAGTCCTTCATTTTTCACACTAATATTTCTTTCTCAGATTTCTTTTCTTTGTTGTTCGGATATCAAAATATATGGAAATGAAAATATTAATGTAAATTGTATAGTCGAGTATCAGTTGTTAATTTTAATTACTTTTAATTAATGTCCTTATAATTTCTTGTGTGTTTATAAATGACCATGTTGACCTTCTTTTAAACACTTTTAACCCCTTGACAGTCCAGGATTCTTTTTTTTTTTTTTTTTTGAAGTCAGATTTAAGAAATTTAATATGGCGGACATCCAATTCGTATTCAGCGACCCCGTAAACCTCCAAGAAATGAATTTCGAACGCAACGCATCAATTTTAAATTTATCCGCCATATTGGATCCGCCATTTTGAATTTTGAAAACCTGACCTTAAATTCGAATTCAGATTTCAAAAACCTTATATATGATGATTCAATTATTCTAGATCCGGTATATGTATGTTTTACTATTTATAATGCTCATTTGCAATAATTTTCATTTGACATGTTTTTCATATTTAGTATAATTTCCACGTTATATGCAAAAGAGAACATTTACCATTTGAATTAAATTTTTCTCTATTTTTCAGAGAAAAAAAAAAGAAAATGCATTGAATTTATCACTTGAAAACTGTTGGTAAATTTAATACTTGGCTCTAACACCTTAGTCGTGAATTATACACGGAAGCTAGAGATTTGCAAAGCCAAAAGCTGGTCAATAACAATGCTTTGGCTCTATTCCAGGTGGCGAAGCAACAAATCGTCTTTGATCTACTACAGAAGTTTAACAACCTAAAAGACATTTTACATTTGAAAGGCTAAGGTTTGTTGTAACCATGACATTCTCATTAAAATATGCTTAAAATTTGCAACAAATTACAAGCTTCACGCCACGCCTCTCGGAAAAGGTATAACAAAAAGCTTCATACATATTTGTACATCTTTAAACATTTTTGCTATTGTGTCAGAAATGTGTAAATCTCATTATTTTTCAAAAAATTTCTAATGCAACTACCCTAGATGTATATTTTATCTTTCAATTAATAAATGAAAACTTATGTCCATAAGAAAAAAATACGATTTTAAACGAAAAAGAATAAAACGTTTAATAGTAATTAAAGAAGAATGAAATTTAAATATTGAGAAAGTCATAAAAAACTATTTTTCAACACAATGAAGTAAATTAATGTTGTTTACGAGACACTTATAATAAAAAAAAATATTGCTACGATGAAGAAATATTTTTTTTATGAGAGTTAAATGTATTATATTTGCACTGAACAATGTTTAAAATTTGAAAAATAATCTTCTTCTAATTTTCATAGGAGAAAATTAATTCCCTTTTATAGCCTGGGGAGTTAGATTCAGGATAATAAAATGTCTCTATAGCATGTCGTTTAAATGTCGTTGCCTTTAAGGTAGAATAAGCAGTAGATCTCGGAATCGCCTCAAGCATTAGAGAAGGAGACAAGTGGAAAAGGAGAGTAACGCAGTGTAAGAAGTGAAACAAGGTGAGTGAAACACTTTCCAAGCAAACTTGGTGAAATGAGATTGCTTCTTAGCATATATTCTCTTTAAACGGTAATTTTCTGTTCAAGAGGAACACGTAATGAAAACTTCGACTATTTAAACCCGTTCCATTATATTTGAGTTGCTACAAACACCTCCCTTGTTTCATTCAACTTTTTATTTACTTGCAAACAGTTGAGATTTTCCAAATTTATAAATCAACACATTAAATTATGCAAATAAAAAAATTTCATTTCTGTGAATTGTGTGATAAATTCTTATTATTATAAATTTTCTAACCTTTCAAGTTTTGAACAATCAATTAGGATTTTTTATTAAATGAATATTTAAATTACATTAATTAATTAATTTCAATTATGAACAATAGACAGAAAAAAAATATAATTATTAAAAATCTGAAAGAGAAAATCTTGAGACAGGAGGAATTGAACTGTGGTCCACTGCTACATCCGCTGATTTTATAAAATGCTTATAAAACGTTCATTCAAAATTAGTATCTTGATGTTATGTCTCAGAACGAAACCAACATATCCTAAAATTATTTATTTTAATTGCTAGGCATCGGTGATTCATACCTGATTTATTCACAGAACGGAAGGATCTGATATTAAGGGACAGGTTTCAAGGAAGAATCACTGTTAAATTAAAATAATAAAGTTTTTATTTGAATCCTTTACAATTGGAATTAGAGAGAAAGAGTAGATCCAGATGTCTTCAGGGACACTGACACAAAATAGAACTTTGACGAATCAATCGAGAATTTAAATGGGACAAAATTTTTTAATATTAGTTACTTATCTTTAAAAATTATTCTTAGAGTCGTAGACTCAACTAGCGTTACCTCCTAGCGGAACCTGAGAATGCAGTAGATTTCCCTCAAATTGTTTTCGGGCCAGCCAAAGTGAAAGGTCCGGGTTCCAGGTGTCGATGTAAATTAGATAAAACACCCTTCAGCCTAGGAGTGACCGAATCATTGATTTGACATTGATGTCAAGGTAATGCAGTCCTTAGAAAAATAGAAATGTGCCTCGTAGTAGAAATTATCTCCTTTGATGAACTTGTCTAAGACGAGACTCAATGAAAGCACTAGGTACTTGAAGAGATTTTCTGGACTGTAGTCGAAGAACAAACTCGATGACAGTATACACAACTTGTTAACTTCGTCACGGTTGCTGGACTGACACGAAGAAGACGCGAAGTTGATTCGGTGGTCACTTGTAGACTAGTTCAGTTGAAGGCGATTCCTGGACTGGAGTTGAACACTTGGAGGTAGTACACGACTAGTTAACTTGGTAGCGATTCCTAGACTGATGAATTCAGCAAGGGTGGCACCTTTTATGGGTTTCTTTTGCAAAGAGATACTACGTCATACCACCCACTTTTATTATTTTTGGGGTCAGGAAGTTATTATTGATTTAATTTTTAACTCCTGTATTGAACAGGTGAGGATCCAATAGAAGGGTCCACCCTTTTTCAATTACTTTAGACCTATTTCTACTTCTGTTTCACATCTCTCTCAACCATCGGGTCTACTTTCCATACACTTTTACCCATCCATAATCCTCCAGAATCTTCTCAACACATTGTCAACTTATTTCTCTTCAACAAATCCGTTCAATACTACACTCATTCCATTCTTTTTTCTCCCGTCCCTTCTTCTCCATTTAATTTATTATGTACCTCATGCTTCAACCACTACACCTGTAACATTCCTCACATAATACTTCACACCATCTTCCCAACTACATTCTTGTATCCTTGACAAATCTTCCTTAATAGCAACGGATATTCTAGAATATCCTACGGAAATCCTAGGCAAATCCGTAAATTTAGATATTCTTAAGATGTCCTCAAGATATATTAGGACGTCCTTGGGAACATCCTACAGATATAATAAGTTCCGGAGATCCTGACATTCATAGGATATACTGAATGTCCGGATGCTGCTAGGGTCCCATTTTCAACTTTACCTTCTTATATTCTCTTCCCTCATCTTTTTCTGCCCCCTTATTCACTACCTTTAAACATTTTTCTAAATAATTCATTCTTCATTCATTCATTCATCTCCACGTACTTTTCTTTTACTTTTTCCACTTAATATCCCGCTCATTCCACATTTCTTGTAATTTCTACAACCTCTCTTCTATTTCATCCATCTCTCTCTCCCTTCCTTTCATATCTTCACACATATTTTATCAAATCTCCCTTCACTCTCTCAGATCCTTCTCCATTGCATCCTTCATCATTAATACTAATTATAACAAATCCATACAGTCTCATACGTCAACTTTTTTACATACTTTCCTACTCCCCTTTTAAATACTCGCGCCTTTCTCTTACTTTAGCGTACTTTACTTGAGTCAGACTCAGTCATTCTAGAAATCTACCTTAATAGTCTACTTGTCACTATTTCTCGGCACTCTCACTTCAAGCAACCTAACCTCACAATACCCACTTCACTTTTTACTTTTAATATCACTCACACATTAACTAATCTACACAAACATACCTTTCCTTTGCACTACCACAATTTACACTTCACACCCAACACTCCACACTACCCAACCTTCTCTTAATTCTTAAAATTTTTTGTAAAAACTCTTAGCTCTTTCCAAACGCGTGTACACCGAAACAGTACCGGAAACGAAGGCCCTAGTCTCTTGATATTTATTAATATATATTTTAATCATTGAAGGGCAGATTTTAGCCAAAATAATTTGCTTGCAAGGTACTGGCCCGGTAACGCCTTTGTAATAAACAACTAATAGCTGCAAATGACAAGAGTACCACAAAGTAAATGTTACAAAATTGTTTTAAATTAATACCACCATTAAATATATATTTATATATTATATATATTTAAAATTAATACTCACTATAAATCAATTATGGTGAGTTTACAATTTTAATATTGGTATTTTAAGGTTTAAATTTTGTAAATTCCATAGTATAAATTGTCATATCCAACGTGGAAAATAATATATATATATATGTTTCCGGCTAAACCCGATAAGATCAGGCAATTCAGGAAATGCCTATGATTTCAGGAAATACCCGAACTTCACAGAGATTCATAGGCATTTCTCGAATTGTCTATAGGAAATTCGGGGTTTTCCGAGACCGTTTTAGGAAAATTTGTAGATGAATAAAAGTTTATTTTTACATTTACAATTAAGTGAAAAAATTATTATTCAATACTATAGTTAATCACATTAAATCTATTGATCATTTCTTTGTTTAAAACAATCTCAATGAAGATTTAGCAAACAATATAAGATCTCGGTTTAATGCTTTATATCGTACTGTTTAATAAATTGAATGAAAAATACCTTCAACTTTCTTAAATCTTAATATTCGACAATCAATTCTCTCTGTATTTTTAGTTCATTAACTTCCTTATGATATCAAGGTCCCGATGTGGAAACATCTGTGATCACCTTTATGAATGTATTTCTCCATGCTTAGACTAGTATGTGTCCCACGTGAAAATGTTCCCGGGAATGAGGCCGAGAAATTCCCGAGAATTTCTCGTGAGTGACTCCCGGGAATTTCTCGGTCTCATTCTCGGGAACATTTTCACGTGAGGTGTTTCGTATTTTGATTGTGAATATACTTCTGTCCTCTCGATTAAATAAGTCCAGTAAAAAATATAATATAATATAACACAACGAACGTTAATTATACTACATTTTGCAAATGAAAGAAAAGTTGTAAAATAAATTTTGTAAGAAAAAAAATCTTTAATTCTTAGGGTGATAAATTCTATTCCTTGAAAAGAAATCAGTGAACGTAAAATTAGAAAAAAGTTTGTAGTTCGAAAGGTAGAACTGAGTTTTAAAGTGGGTTAAAAAGCAAGGTACAGAACTGGTGTTGTGCTGGTACTTGAATAATATCCGACATAGCTTAATTTTCTGTAAAAAAATCGGTTTAAAAATTTTTTTACAAGGCTGGTATTACGTTGGTAAACATCCGACATCAATTAATTCTGGTTTAAAAGCGTGTTAAAAATTTCTATACTACGTCGTTGCTCCGCCGCTATTTGTAAGATTTAAGGATTGGATTGAATTTAGTCAAATCTTAACTATTTAAAATAGAGTAATAATATGTTACTTTACTTAACACTTTTTATGGTAACAAAAAATTTTAAATTACAAGAATGTATTTCAAATTGTTTAACTCAGCCCCAGCGTGCAATAACGGCCGTTGCGCTCGACTGCACGTTCCAATCCCAGTCAGGTAGCACTGAGTGCCTCTGGGTCACGCACTGCTACTTGACTAGTATTAACGCTTGTGGTTGCGCGCAACAGCTGCTATAGCAAACTGGAGCTAAATTATTGAATAATACTGACTTTAAGACAAATAACAAAACAAAAAAAGTTTATATTATAAAAATGTGAAATCAAAGAAATATTATTTGAAAAAGACTAATCGCTTACATTTTTCAGCATTTCCTAAAAATTATAAATATATGCATTTCAATAATTCACTTTTTCTAAAACTGAAATGTAATAAGAACGCTAAATGCTTTTATGATATAACTTAATTTTTTGAAATCACGTATCACTGCGATGTTAAATAAAATGTGTACTTATATAATGATTGATATTGGTATCCTAACACTTTATGCCTTAAAATATAGGAAGAAAAATGTTACAGTTTCTAGACAAATACATCACGAACCTTAGCCGATTACACTGAAAAATTGAACTATTTTCACCTTACTTATAAAACAATGTGTTGGTTTCAAAAGTATCTTCGCCGACTTTTCTTAAGATTTCCCTCGAGAGATAGAGTTTAGGTTTTTTTTAGATCAGCCAGGAACTTCGTGACTTCTTGATTTTCATGAATTTCCCGCAAGCATCGCAGAATTTCATTTATATTATTATTTTTTAATATGCTTATTTTTTAAAGTAATAAATTTTCCAATATAAAGGTTTTTAAATTTTTAGAACTTATCATTCAAGTTAAAAATGTGGGCACTGGTACATGGGATGTCTTTGGAACCAATCCACGGTATTGGTATATATCTTATAAAAAAAAGTTTTAAAAATATATAATTTCAGAGACAAAAATATTTTTAAAGCTATGCGCGAAAAAGCGAAAATTTAAAAGCACGTGTAATCCCACCTTAGCTTTCTTATGCTGCCACCCAGAGTTACTTATAATGAAAAGCTGCAAACCGTAACTACTACTGCTCAAGAGATATTGTAGAACAAAGATTTTTGCAGTGTATTATTTAGTTTCATTCTCCCCTATATTTAAAAAAAGTTACTTTATTAAATTCTTAAATTTCTGTTTTTGTTGAATAACCATGTTTTATTATAATATGTAATTGCCATTTCATGAACTAATATTTACTTTTGTCATTTTATCACTTTTCAAATCTCTTGAAAAGAAAGTAAAAATGTAATATTATTGTAATACTGCACTTAACAGTGTTGTGATTACAATTTGTCCTATGTCCCTATTAATTCTTTATGTAAAGCTTTAATTCCAAATAACGTCAATTTATTCACAGATAATTACCAAATTTACAAATATATCATGCGTCCATGTCTTATATATTTCAGTATGCATATGACCCAGTTAAGTGTTTCATTCACCTATCTTCTAAACATCGATGTTATAAATTAGAAAAATTTAAATTTATTATTTTTTAGCGTTAATTTGAAATTTTGAATTCAATTGTATTTTTTCATCGAAAAATATCAAATTTTTTATTTAATGAAAAGTAATAATTTAAAATAAATTTTTGTATTAATCGGACTAGAGATCCATGCGTTTACACTTGAAATAACATTTCTCTTAATTTTATCAATATTTATTTTATATTTTTTCCAGCAAATCGATGGGAATATTAAAACATGTATAAATTTACGTTCGCTGGTTCCAAATGCCCTTGAGCTTTTTTCATTTTATTTCGTCGACGTATATGTTGGTAACTTTATTTTCATTACTTTATGATCACAATTTTTGTGTCCAATATTTTCACAGAATACTAACAATAAGCATTTTCAGATACAACAAAATCTACCTAATAATTAATTTTCAGTTACATTTTTGAAAAAAAAAAATTCAATTGTCAAAAA
The DNA here is from genome assembly GCF_015476425.1 of Leptopilina heterotoma. NCBI lineage: Eukaryota > Metazoa > Arthropoda > Insecta > Hymenoptera > Figitidae > Leptopilina > Leptopilina heterotoma. Next base: position 1,936,444 of record NW_025110861.1, on the reverse strand, counting down.
AACCATTAATATTTATTTAACAATAACAGTTTTTAAAATGAAAAAAAAACAGTACTGAATGGTTTAAATGACGTGGAAAAAATGGTGAACAAATATTTTTCAACAAGCTTTTTTTTAAACAAAGATCCTTTTTACAAAATCAGACAACGTACTTGTCTTCGAAATTACCTGGGTTGTAAACTGGCTATAATGCACCTCTTGCAGTCTATCGTTACATTAATTTTTTTATTACTCATTTTACAAGCACGTTTCTGCATGGATTAAAACTATATTTTTAGTATTTTGGTAATTTAGAAAAGAAATAACTCTTGATACTTTGCGTTAGCCGAGTTTGCAAACAGGAAATTAATTATTTAAAACATATAATCGTCATTCAATTTCAATTAATTTCGCCAAGAAATTTGTTTTTCAGTGTTTAGAGAAAAACTCTTAAATTCAACAATGTTGTTACTACAGCATGTAAGATCCTTCAAAATTCATTACATAAATTCAGTACTGACTGCCTTAAAAATGATATATCTCAATTCAACACTCCTGTTGCGTCTTCTAATAAGATTTTATTTTTTCTAATAAATGGACTCCTAGTTTTTCATGTTTTAATTCCAATAGTTTTGTAATCAATTTCATTAGACTTATGGACTACTTTGATTAAAACTAATATCTACGTTATATCTACCATCCTCGGTACACATTAACTAAATCAAATCCGTCAAGCATATATGAAGCAAATCAGTTGTATGTAGTTAATGGTCTCTGCGGATCATAAAGCTTCTTAACCCTAACGTTGCGTAACATGGTAGTTGAGATAGAATTCGGAACAATGCACTCCATTAGCAGTTAAAATAATGAAATATAAAGGTTTTCAACCTTATTACAGTATTTTGTGATACATTTTTGAAATTATATATTTATGCAAATATATATGTACCTTTTGTCGTTTTGTTGACTTAAAAGGTTTATTTTACAGTTTCATATTATGCAAATATGTCCGAATGTTATATTTATATCTCGTATTAATTTTAAAATTCTACAAACAATCTACGTCAAGAATAATTGCCATTAAATTATCAACAAAAAAACCTTTACATTTTGAGGATCAAATAATGGTATTAACAAAAAATAATTTAAAACATTTCCAATTTCTGAATTTTCTCTTGAATATTCTCTCACTAAATTTAATTCTTGCATTTTCTTCCAAAAATTTTGTCTTAAATGAAAACGACAGTTTTTTATAAAAATTGTTGGAAAACATAAGCGAATGACATTATGAATAGCTTTCTCGAAGTCTACAAACACAGTAGTCTAGTTGAAAATAAAACAATGTTATGAATCTTGTCATTATGTAATAAAAAATTTTCAAAATTATTTATCTTCATGTCAATTGTGTATCACATTAACAATCTCCATATTATTCAAGAACAAGATACACAAATGAATGAACACACAATAAACAAAACAACGAAAACACACGCGCGTTAATTACCAACTGATTTTGAAATGAATAATTTCTTTCGATGCTTACATTTCGGAAAGAGGAAAATATGGGGGCATCAGTTTGCCAGTGGTTCTCAACTGTTAGACAAAAATCGACCGACACCTTCAACGCGTATTCTACATAAATTATTCCAAATGCCAACAATTTAGGTGACAATTTTACCATTAGATTTATCTTTTATATAGCCAAGTACTTTTTTATTAGCTTGTGGAATAGCATACGCGTTTTCAACCTCATATTCACACATGTAAAACGTGTGGATATATCTTTTTCATGTCTTATAAATGTCTTAACATTTCACTTCATACACTAGACTGTCCGTGTCTACTCAAAATAGTCTTCACCACATTTTTTAAGCATATATATTTGTAATGAAACAAATAATAGATTAACCTTCTCAAGATGTTAAGCATTCTTTATCGTTTTCCTCAAATACTGCGTTGTTTATTAGCATGAATAAATTGTTTTCGAATTCATTTTTCGCAGTGGTCCTCATAAAAGTATCAAAGTTGATATAGGGTTTTATCCATTCGCTTCGGATGGGTTAAGTTCAAGTACCCGGTGCATTTCATTGAGTTTAAAACCGTTTCAGATAGCATATTTTTTTCAATGCAATATAATAATTCTCAATATAGTACCTACTTCTTTTTGGACAGGAGGGTTGTAATTTCTTTTACTTAGAAATAAATGAAATTTTTTAACCCCATTAACGGCATTATTCTCTCAACATTGTGAAATTTGTCGAGATACACGTGGTTAAATTAAATATGAATTTTTTAAACCCCATTAACGGCATTATTCTCCGAACATTGTGAAATTTGTCGAGATACACGTGGATAAATTTCAAAACGTTTCCAACTGAAGAGTCGTCCAGTACATTAAAGTCGGAGGTCTTGTCAGGGCTGGCAATCCACTTAATGCCACCAACTGATGGGTACAAGGTGCCACAAGCACTACAAACTGGTAGCGCTTGTGCTATTACACGACCGAATAAATTATTCGCGTCAAAATGCATAATATATTGGGTCTCTTGGGATAGATCAAACTAACCAAAATAGGAATTATTCGCTCTAGCATTTCCGTTACAATACAGGCTAATGCCACTTCTGATACTCGACTCATTATGCATAATCATTAAGCCCTACATCGGTTGTAAGCTGCTTTATGCAATTATATACAATAAATAGTGATGGAGAAAATTTTCAAAGACATGAATATACAAATACAGTCCTAATATACAAATGGAACTACCCTACGGCAAGAAATATTTCCGGATATCTACAGAAGTTTTAGGTGTATCCCGAAATTTGGGTCTCCCAAATACGTCGGTAGGATGCTCTAGGGATATCCTAATTTTCCCAGGACATCCATGGAATATTTTAAATATCTTGATCCTGTCTGGATAGTAGTTTGGGATTTAATAATTGAATTCTAAAAAAAGTTTTTTCGCATTCTTATATTTGTTAACAGATATGCCAGCATCGCAAAGAAACCTGTGGAATTTCTCCTTAGCTGCAAGGAAAAATTTGAGACTACAAAAGCAGCCTTGTCTATTCCAGCTCTTGTCCTACTATCATTGAACAATCGATATCCCAAAAGAGGAGATCTGATATTTCCCGAAATACTACAAACTTAATTCAGTGGGCACCAAAGCCCACTGAATTACTGATTAGGACCCCAGTTGTACAAAGACAGAAGTACAAACGCTGTACGAGATTACGTACCCCCGAAGACCCAATTTTATTCCCTGCAGCAAATTAGTTTCATCGAGCTTACTTCGTGAATCGAAATATTCATAAGGTAGTCTTCTTTGCAAGTTAACAATTTAATTTCTTTACGGTGAACCACCGTACTAGCAAATACAGAATCAATCATTTTGTAGTAGTCTAGGTAAGACGCTAGTTTCTCGGGAGATGCTGACATGAATAGAAATGGGTCAATGAAGCGGAATTTAACTTCATTTCTCTTGATATTTTTTGTAAAGGATACGTACTTCTCTTTTTTTTCCAAAACCGTAGAATTTCATACGTGAAACGAATTTATTTAGAATAAAAAATTCGTTTTCTTGAATAATACAAATGTTGTACAGTTAATATTCGAAGAAATATTTCCAGGAACAATTTTTTGAAATAAAAAATTGTTGTAATCAGTATTAATTACATTTTTAATATACAAAGAATATATTCTTGTTATGCAAACGCATTTTTTATACAAAATAAGTAAGTTTCGTGTACGGATCCCCATGTTTTAGTGCTAGTTAAACTCACACTTGTCTATTTTTTCCGTGTTGGTATATTTTTACGATATATATGTGGCACTCGGTCGCTTTTCTTAAATCAGGAAGTTGCTGAGGAGTTAAGGCATTCATAGCTATAGGATTCTTAAATACTTTATCGATTTTTTCTGTGAATTGCCGTAACACGGGAGCAAACCACTTTGCAGGGTTACTTTCCTACTTCGAACACTGTACATACGTAGATATTTAGTCCTTGAAGCTATATTTTAAATAGTAGCCAATACTTAGCAATTTAAGGCTCTAGAAAATCTTAGTTTGACTTAAATTATCTGCCTCTTCTTCAGCAAGAAGAAGAAAACTTTTTTACAATTAGCGTAGAAAATATATGTGGTATACTTTTTCTTATTCTTATAATTTCTAAATTTGATTATACATTTTTTAGTTTTCGGAAATTTGATACTTTTCTTATTCTTATAATTTTTAGACACAATTTGTACTTTTTCATTAAATAAAATTTTAAATAAAATTTTTTCATTAAATTAAATTGAATAGAACCCTTCGATTCGTAAATCATGAAAGGGCCCCCTAGACCATTCGAAAGTGGAAAAGTTAAAAAAGTTTTGGAAAATTACACTATATACATTCAGAAGTATAAAAGTGTCTGATTGAACATTTAACCCTTCAGAAGAAGAAAAGTAGTGTAAACAAAGAAAGTATTATCATGCAATGAAAGTACTAAGAGAACTAGAAAAGCTAAGGAACAAGAAAGATCAACAGTCGAACATAGTAAGATCCTTGTGCTGAAATGAATTTTCACCTCCTCTTCACCTAAAAAAACATTTACAGTTAGACAATTGTTTGCTAAAAAAATTGGTATAAAAAATTATATAAAAATCTTTTAAATTATTCAATTGAAAAAATCCCACGTCACTTTGTGGAAAATCTATTTAGGAAGATGTATTTTCATTTTCAAGTCAATCGGTTGAATAGTTTTTGAGTTATCATGTACACCGCCTCGAAAAATGTGGTTTCGAGAAAAACGCAATAGAAGTAAAAATGTACTTTAGTGTATTATAACTTGAAATTTTGTCAACTTACTAATTAATCAGCAATTTCTGAGCCATAATACTCTTCTCCTAGAACGGAAAGAATGTCGTCCGATTCCTTTTGTTGAGCTCTTTTTAATTTTCTGGCCTCCTTTGTCGTCTCCTGCGTTCTCAGGTTGACGATGGATACTCGGCGTTGGTCAACTTCTTTGCACATTCGCTGTGCATTTGGTCCGATTTTTAAATTTAATACTTCTACTTTAATACTTTCTACCCTGGCACACAGTTTTTGACATGTTTATTTAATATTAAAATTTACGTATAAAACTCAACAATATTTACTCTGTAGCTCGGAGCCCAAGAATGACAAGTTTCGTAAGGTGCAAAATACCATTAGAAACGAGATTCTATTACAGTGGAAGGGATACAATGAATAGGACCCTTCGTATATCATGAAAGGGCCTCCATGACCATTCGAAAGTGGAAAGTCGTTAAGAAGGAGCCAAACGACTTCCAATAGCTCTCGGCGCGATGACTTCTAATGAACATAACTTTCGTATACTTATTGAGACATTGTCTTCGGAGACATCTCACAATACTCGTTAGAATATAGACTTTGAAATTAAGCAAGAAAAAAAATTCAATATTTTTAAAATTTCAGGGTGGCGTTAAGCTCTTAATAATGGTCTTATTTGTGCCCATATTAATCATCGCATTTGAAAAAAATTTACTCATTAATTCATTCTTTCATAACAAACGGTTTGTTGGAGAAGGTGAAATAAGTCAATCAGAGTTAAGTAGACTTGTTTAGCTTTAATGGTGTTTAATAGTTCACTGTTGGCAGTCTTAAATTAATTGGTAGTGTGGGTATTGGCGATTCCAACAGTTCAACCAACGTTCCACGAGTAAGAAGTTGCACTAATATAAACGTGACATTCTCATAATAAACACATGGCCCAGAGCCGCTGAAATCGAGTTTTCGTAAAGTTTAATTAATTATTCTAATACAGGTTTATTAAAATATGTATAATAAAACTTGAACATGTATTTAAATCTCTTAAAGGATTTTTCGCTTTTCTAATAAATAGAAGAGAAGCTATAAACAAATTAGTGTACTTAAGTGTCAGAGAGAATACTGTTTCATCTCAGAATGACTAAGATCAATGAAAGGATGCAGTCAAAATTAAATTGGTAAAGTAGTTAATTACCACACAGTTTTCAGAAATTCTAAATGGAGGATATAATATGTCGGACAGTAAAAAAAGTATTTAAATTTAAATCTCAATTTTGTAACAAAAAACAATGATTTTTTAATCGCTGAGGTCAGAAAACGTCATGAAATCGTCAGGTCTGACGTTATGTAAACTTTAGTACAATCTAGTGATCTCTAATAATAAGTATTATTCAACCTACGTGATAAAGTTCCCGGGAGTAAAAATGAAAAGAGAAAAATTCCTAGAGTTGCTCTCGGGAAATTCTCAGCATCATTTCCGAGAACTTTTTCACGTATGAACTTTTCGAAATCTAATTTCTCTCCAAAGATTGCTATTTACGCTTTTTGTGTATTCTAAATTTCTTTCGATAGAAATTATTTTAAGTACTGAATAATAAATAAATTTTTTATTCAGGAAAGTTGTCTTGAATTGAATGAAACTATTTTCCGGGTATTATATACAAAAACAGATAGCAAAATGTTTCGACATACCAGAGGTGGTGTTTTATCATTCTTTTTATGGTCCAATTATTGTCGACTGATGTTCCCTATTACCTTATCTTCAATTAGAAACAAAACAGCTGAATAAAAAGACAAAGAAAGTTATCCGAGTTTTGAGCTAACTACAAATTCAGCTCAGCAACTGTCCAGCAATGCTGTACATGTCCCGCATATCTTCCTATTTGCGCTTTGGAGTTTACGACTCCCTTGTGGATTACTAGTGGATAGAAGGAAAAGGTGGAATAGTAGTGAGAACTGTATGTGAGAGATCAAGAGAAGGTGGATAAGAATGAGCGAGACAGACTAACACCCGCTCTAAAGCGGCACGTTTGTACGGCAGCGGAATCCTGGGTGTAGCTCGAGTAGGTGGCCAACATTTTATGGCCCAAGCTAGATAGTCCAGAACGTGGTGGAAAAATAAAAAGTATTGTAACCGTAGAGCCGAGAAAAGAGGATACAGGACATATTACAGATACCTTTTTTCCATTAAAGCTCTTCACGAAAGCGTCGATCATACCTGCAAGTGCTGAAGCTTTGAGCTGCAGTTAACCTCGTCGAATCACTGATAATAAAAGAGAAGGAAAAAAAATTATGTCTCCCTCTTTATTCCTAACAAGTTCACAGTTTACAAGTAAGAACTAGGAAAGTATGTTACGATGTAAGCCATCAAAACTTGGAACAATTTAGTTTTAAACTTGTTTATCGTATAAACTTCTTTTTTCCACTGTTTGGTGGAAAATTGGCTATCACGTTTCGAAACTGATGAACCGATAAGTTTTCTACGATTTTCTGTATATATATATATATATATATATATATATATATATATATATATATATGGGACGTTCCACGTCAACAGAAACAGAGCTGTGGCCAAAAATTGGCGCAATGAAAAAAAACGTTAAAGGGCTTAAAAAATTCTTACACTCGTGTACTTTCAATAACAGGTGGGCGTTTTTGAAAATCCAAAATGGCGGCTTAATTATAAGCGAACAAAGTCAACAAAATCATGAACCCACAAATAATATCATAAATAAAAATGACAAAATCCATGGAAAAAAATTGAACGAAATTTTTTTTAACGTTTTTGGATTGGCTTAATACAAATCTTAACTCAGATTTTGATTAGAGTTAAAAGATTAAAAATGGCGGAAGCAAAATGGTGGACAAATTTTAAAACTCCTTAAAATCGCTCAAAATTTGTTACTCGGGGGTTTTCGGGGTCGCTGATTACGAATATGACATCCGATTTCAAAAATTCAAAATGGCGGATCCAACATGGCCGACATTTTTCTTCAAATTCATTGTATTCGCTCAAAACTTGTTACTCTGGGGTTTTCGGGGTCGCTGATTACAAATATGCCATCAGATTTAAAAAATTAAAAATGGCGGATCCAACATGGCCGACATTTTTCTTCAAATTCATTGTATTCGCTCAAAACTTGTTACTCTGGGGTTTTCGGGGTCGCTGATTACAAATATGCCATCAGATTTAAAAAATTAAAAATGGCGGATCCAACATGGTCGACATTCTTTTCTTAACTTCATCGTATTCGCTCAAAACGTGTTACTCGGGGGTTTTCGGGGTCGCTGATTATAAATATGACCTTAGTTTCTAAAATTCAAAATGTCGGATCCAACATGGCCGACATTTTGTTGAAAAATTCATCGAATTCGTTTGAAACTTGTTACTCTGGGGTTTTCGGGGTCGCTGAATACAAAAATGACCTTAGTTTTAAAAAATTCAAAATGTCAGATCCAATTTAATCGGTATTCCAATTTAATATTTTTTATAAGAAATAAAAAGCTGTTTGTACTTTGGCCTTTCTAGTAGCTGAAGCAAATTCTAGTAGCGTTTGAGTATCGTAATATTTTAACCGTTTTATTTGGTTCAATTATAAATCCGTGACAGGATCAGAGATAAAAACCAATTGTGATATGGAGTAGTTTTTTTTGTTCTGGTTCTGTCAAAGAATTGTGTTCGTTCTTGACTATTGTGTTTTTAGGGTTTCGTGGCCACCCGTGTAGAAATTGCCATATTTAGGCTATAACATGGCATGAAACACCTCCCCAGATCGGGCCCAAGTCTGGCCAGACTGGGAAGGTGTTTCATGCCATGTTATGGCCTACACAATGATCAAAAGATCTGGCCCCGATTTGGGTCATGGTTAAATTTCTACACGGGCAAGGACTGAATCCCTTATAGCGAAACTCTGGTGTCCGTCCGCAGTTTTCCCTAACAACTGTTGCCATGGAAACCGTTACTTTTGTCTTTTAGACCACGAAACCCCGAAGAGGTAGGCGCAATGCGCCTGCTTCTCTCACTGATTTTTTATCAGGCTTCGTTACATCAATGTACAACCAATTGTAACATGCGATAGTGTTTTTGCTATGGTTCTGTCAAATATTTTTGTTTGTTAGATATGATATTTTTTTTTGATTGCCTTTAGCACGTATTTATAATTGAACCAAATAAAACGGTTAAAATATTACGATACTTAAACGCTACTAGAATTTGCTTCAGCTACTAGAAAGAACAAAACTTTAACTCTCTACAAACAGCTTTTTATTGCTTCTAAAAAAATATTAAATTCGAATGTCGGCCATGTTGGATCCGTCATTTTGAATTTTTAAGAACTAAGGTCATATTCGTAATCAGCGACTCCGAAAATCCCTGAGTAACAAGTTTCAAACGAAATCGATGAATTTTTTAACAAAATGTCGGCCATGTTGGATCCGCCATTTTGAATTTTTTAACTCTGATGGCATATACGTAATCAGCGACCCCGAAAACCCCCGAGTAACAAGTTTTGAGCGAATACGATGAATTTAAAGAAAAATGTCGGCCATGTTGGATACGCCATTTTGAATTTTCGAAATCCGATGTCATATTCGTAATCAGCGACCCCGAAAACCCCCGAGTAACAAGTTTTGAGCGATTTTAAAGAGTTTTAAAAATTGTCCACCATTTTGGTTCCGCCATTTTGAATTTTGAGACTCTAATCAAAATCTGAGTTAAGATTTGTTTTAAGCGACCCCAAAAACGTTTAAAAAAGTTTTGTTCAATTTTTTTTCTTGAATTTTGCAATTTCTATTAACGATATTATTTGTCGGTTTGTGATTTTGTTGACCTTCTTCGCTTGTAATTAGGCCGCCATTTTGGATTTTCAAAAACGCCCACCTGTTATTGAAAGTACACGAGTGTAAGAATTTTTTAAGCCCTTTAACGTTTTTTTTCATTGCGCCAATTTTTGGCCACAGCTCTGTTTCTGTTGACGTGGAACGTCCCATATATATACATTAGGACAGTCCTTGAAAATAGAATTTTACAATTTTAATCATTTCTTCCTCTCATTTTATATTGCTGGCAGAAAAAATAATTAGAATTTGTATTTTTTGTCATGATTTTAAATAGTTCACAACTCTTATAAACTAATGAACATTAACATGTACTGTAAATATAAGTACACCTAATAATTATAATCCTAAAAATCTTATTTTTGTATGAATCTATACAAGTTGATTTATACAAAAAATGTTAGGAATGGTGCTGAAAATAGATTTGCAATAAATATAAAATCATAACCAATCTACAGAGCATTAAAAACCTTTTAAGACTTATAACACTTTATTATTATTGATTCAATTTGAGTGATCCTTTATTTTTTCAACCTAATGTAGAAGTCAGTTTTATGAAGAAATAATTTCTTTAAAAAGAGAGAGGCAGAAGCATTTCTGTAATAATAGATTTAATGGGTCATCAGGATCTAATATCCCACTACGAAAACTAGATTTGCTTGTTTTACTGGTACTCGAGACAGGATCTCTCAAAAGTTTCTATGTAAATTAAACGCTAATGCCTTCTTAAGCATAAGTGGGCAAATATATGATTTTGATTACTACACTTCATTGAAGATGTCAATTTTGTATTTTACGTCCCTTTGTATAATAAAAGACTAATCTCTGAATTTTAAAATTTAATTCTTACACAGTGGAATAGGTGCATCAGCATAGTTAACGAAATTAAACAAATTTTTTATTTCTAGATACCCAAAGTAATTAAACCATAATTTCAAAATACTATGTCCGGTTAAGTTCTTTACAAAATGTTCTGAAACCTTAAATTTCAATTTATAAACATTTTTAATTTATGCTTTTTGGTAATTAGTTAAAAGAAATTAGAGTTTTGAGCATAAAATAGTAAAACTGAAATATTGATGTATAAAATATATCAAATCTAAATTTAATTCAGCTTTTTAAAATCACTTTCAATCCATCTTCTTTTTGCTGCACTTTCTATTATATAAGAACTTTTTCGTCTGATGTTATAATGCAATTTATCAACAGCAATCCTTTTTTCTTCTTCCTTGTCAAATAATTTATTTAGACAATTTATAAAATTTCTTTGATAACAAATTTGATCTCATAATTCTAAAATTCAAAATGGCGTATCAAATATACAGGATATTTAAGTTTAAAAATTAATAGATTTTCATGCAACTTCTTACTTGGGAGTTTTTGATGTCAAGGCTGACAAAGAAGTAAATGTTTAAAAATTCAAAATGACAGATCTAAAATATAGAAAGAATTTTTAATAAATATAATTGAAAAAAAAAATTTATCATTCAAACCATATTTCAAGTAGATTTTTCAAAATAGCTATTAATTTTTATTAAAAAACTCTTATAAAATTTGATTATTAAGAAGGTTTAGGATCATTAGCTGCTTTTCTAAAATGTAATTTTGTTAACTTAAAGATTAGATTTAATATGACAAAGTTTCAAATAATTGTTTGCATATTTTAATATTTTCAATTTAATGTACACCATATTGAATCTACCATTTTATATTATTGAAAATTTACTCCAAATTCGTAATCAGATATATTAAATTTTGTAAAGTTTATTTCATAAATTTGAATGTTATGAAAACTTTTTAATTTTTGACAATTTAGTTATATTATTCTTATAATAAAGATTTTATATTTAAATATAATTAAAATTTTATTAATTAAAATTTTAATGTTTTCCTCATGTTAAAACAAATTTATTTGCTTATTCGGAGGAAGTAAAATGCTTATGAAATTAACAGCTTGTTTTTATTGATCCATGAGAAAGCATGTTTACAATTTCTCAGTCAATTTGTAGAGTACAAATTGTTGATGATTCAAGTAAACGTCGCTTCATTTATGTAGATTTAGCAATCTGATTGTCCACGCCAATTAGAATAACATTTCATTTGTCAAAGTAATAAAGGCATGATTAAGTTTCATGCATTGTGATTTAGTACATTCATATGTTCTAGACATGATTGTCAGAACAAATGAAAAACATTTTTAATTCAATTAAGAGAAAATTTGTTCTCAAAACAAATGTAACACCAGAAACCTTTGTTTTGAAATTAAAACATTTTTTAGAAAATCACTTACACTTATTGGAGATTAGCTATAATTTATTTCGACATTTTAATAAATTATAGATATGTACATACACATAGTAATTAATCTTTGGATTATGGAGTAATTTAGATTTTGGCTTTAAAGTTATTATTAGTTCATTCTGCATGTCTTAAAAACTCAAAGTAGGTTTATTAATTGTATTAAATATTAATTTACTGCTTCTAATAATAGTATAAACTCACCTACATATCCGCAGCGATGAACTGTTAAGAGTACTTTTTTAATAGAACGAAAGGCAGCAAATATATTGCAACCTACGAATATTTTCTCTTTAATATTATAAGTAAATGTTTTAAAATTAATAATATGACTCTATTTTGCTCATTCATTTTTTTCAGTGAAATCTTTTCTAGGTACTTGACATAATTCTATAATTTCATCAAGCTTATAGAAATTTATAACTTCATTTATAGTGTCAGACAGAATACTCATCCCTCTTTTAGAAATAGTCGAAGCTAAATATGGTTCATTTACTTAATATTTCCTGCGTTTGAGAAATTCGTTTAGAAAATTTAAAATCCATAGCAAATGTTTGAATACTTTATTATGTAGGTCATTCTGTTTAAATTCTTATAAGCTCTTCATTCAGACGTCAATAAGCCAATGAAAAAGGATTTCTGAAGTGCCACCCAAAAACTCAATAATTTTTTTTTTTAAGAATATCATGTTTATCATTTAATATTTTATATTAAAAATCACTTTCTTAAGGAATCTTGCCTTGATGGATCTTGTCCCGAAAATAAAAAAGGATAAAACTACCAGAAGAAATATTTTTGATAAAGTTGAAACAATTTATTTAGCACACTAATAAGGTAGTTTTATGCCTGGTCTAATGGACTATATTACCATTAAAACGAATGGTGTACGTGATCTTTTTTACCGCATTCCTGTTGGAAAGAATGTTTCACAAAACTTCTATGTATATTAAATTCATTAAAACATGAAGCTAAAATTTATTTGAATAAATAACAGTTTAAATAGAAACGATGTCGTCATTCATTACGATTATAAATCCTCGGAGATTGTTATTACAATGATCTGTGCAAATTCGTGTCCTACATGTTTTCTATTCGAATGTAAGGATTGTCTTGGCCCAACACTTCTCATATAGAACTTTGCTTTAAAAACTGTTCAGCTTCTTATGTGAGACAATACACAAACAAATGATAGGCGTTCTTATTAATAAACATAAAATTTCAAAAATTAAGTAACTTAATTATCTTAAATTTTAAAACTATGTTATTCGAGAAGGATATTTTGTCACACTCGACTCTTCTGAAAATTACAGTTTTATTATTCAAGATGCTTTACAAGTACATCATTGGTCGAACGATACAGTTAGATAAAGAGAGATACGTATAAATTACATATTTAGGACAATAACAACAGTAGATTTTTACAACTTGTTGAAAATTTAACACTTATAAACTAAAATACTTCCATTTTGCACTTTGGTTGTTTATCAAAGAGAGATAAGCATAAATTACATATTTAGGACATTAACAACAGTAGGGTGTTTCTGCAGCTGGTTAAAAAAAGTGTTAACTTTTGCAATGACGCAAGAGCTTTGTGGAGACTTACTTCCTTATTATGGGTGCAAGTTTCAACAATATCCTCCGCCGCTGGTTGTCCACTGCTGAACATCATTGATGTCTTTGATGTGCTGGGAGAAGCGGGTCCACTGCCAAACATCATTGATTTCTTTGCTGTGCTGGGAGAAGTGGTCCCGCTGCCAGACACGACTGGCATCATGGATATGTTCGGTAGACCTTGCCGTGGTGATGGGGATTTTCACTAAAAGGCAACCTGTTTGGCAAGAAAGAATGGATTCACAATATTCAAAGAAAGTACCCCATGTCAGCAGGCCGGCAACAGGAAATCTCACCATCGGTCCCAGGACTGATGCTCAAGTGCGCGCGGATTGTGGGGCGCACAATTTCTTGCAGTGCCACAGGTGATCGTGGAAAGATTAGATCCACAGAACATCGTGGAAGAAGAAAAAATGAGAAAAGGAAGCGCGTCGAGCCTTCTGAGTGTGTCAAGCTGCAGTAGCGGAAAGACCGTACATAGCGCTATCCACTCAGAAGTAGACGACGATGCGTAGAAGAGACTCGTGAGATATGCTCGCGGCTCAGAAAGGAGGAGGCGACTTGCCTCGACAAAATGGAGTTAGAGGTCGCAAAGATGATCAAGTCTTGCGACATTCAGAAGGACGTCAATAGGACGGTAAAAGATGGCCTCAGAGCCATCGAAGTTCTGTTGAAAGAGGCAAAAGTAAAGCATGTCGCGGCCGATGAGTCGGACTTCGATTAAGCATGCGTTCTCAGCGGTGCGGAGTGTAACCGCAAGGGCCGTAAGGAAAAGAGAGAGCGTTCCTATAGGCGTAATCTCAAAAGCGTCATAAGAGATGCTCAGAAACGGAAGAGAGAGGATGACAGTCCAGAGGAGATTAGAACCCAAACCGATAAGAGGAAAAAGGAGGAAGCTCCTCCAATGGAAAAGGAAGTACCAGATCCAAAGATTCCTAAATTGGAAAGAATGAGCTCAAAAAGATCCGCAGTTCTAATCCGAGTCGGTCAAGGATTAACGTATGCTGACGTTCTGGGTATACTTTGCAAAGAGGTCAACCCGGACGACTGCCATACGAGAATAGTAGCACCATAAGCTACAAAGAAGGGAGACCTTCTGATTAAGATCAGAGGTGGCTCCGACAAGGACGCTTTCATCGCTGAGGTCACCAAAGCGGTTGGAAGCATGGGTAAGGTGCAGTCGTTGGATCGTAGAGTTACACTCGAGATCCGTGATTTGGATTGCCTTACCCAAGAATCCGAGGTACAACAAGTATTGCGGGAAGCGATAGGAAAGCCGGTAAGCAGGAGAGTGACGGTCTTAGGACCCAACCGCCGAGGGATGAAGCTCGCGGTTGTAGTCACCAACCTGAAAGAGACGAACAGATTGGAGAAATTGGGACACTTAAAAATTGGTTTTATGTTTTGCCCAATTAAAAAAAGAGTAAGGGTTATCCGGTGTCATCGATGCTTGGGATACGGTCATATTGGAGCGAAATGCCAGAAGGTTGACAGATCGGCTACGTGCTTTAAGTGCGGGGAAGCCGGTCACAGGTTCTGCAACTGTAAAAAGAGCCCAAGTTGCTTTTTATGCAAGGAAAAGTATGGCAATAAGGTGTCAACCACCCATATTGCAGGCAGCGGAGGATGCGGAGTCTTCAGGACAGCCCTTGAGGAGGCAAAGAAGACTCTCGCAAGAACTAAAAGTAAATAAGAAGTATTAAAAGAAGCGAATAATTTTATTTAAATTATTTTTATTTGTGGTTTTTTTTACTGTCCTTTTACATTTTTATTCTTTTAACTTTTATATATTTGTTTATTTATTCTTTTATTTTATTTGTTTGTATTTTTAATTAACTTGTCCTTTTACAATTTTACCTTTTGACCTTAATACATGTGTTTAATTGATTCATTTCTGTTTTTATGTCCGTTTACAATTTTGTCTTTTAACTTTTAACACTTTTTAACATTCGTTCCTTTATTCTTCGACATTGAAATAGTTTTAAATGTTAACTATTGACGCAGGAGAACCGCAGGAAAAGAACAAAGTCGAAATAGCGACAGAGGCTAAAGTCTTACGACAGTTCCGAGGGTGGGTAAAGGGCTTCAAAAGAAGAGTTACGGGTTTTAGTGGGTCGGAGCTAGTAGTAGGTCGCCAGCTTATTAAACAATTTTCATTTTATTTATTTTGTTTTATTTTCTTCTATTTATTTTTCATACCAATCCCACATAACCTTGGAGTGCGGAATCCAAGGTATCCGTAGGCAGATTTTCCAAAATTTCCTAAGCAAAAAAAATACACTTTCAAGGATAATATGGGCTAATGTAAAAGCAATTCTTGTATATCTGGCAATGTATCATAATCGTTAAAAAAATCACGTTGCGCTTTAAAACTTTTATGGAGATTTTTTAAAATTTATTCGTGAATATTAGGAGGAATTTCATCATTGCAATTATACAAGGAAGAAATATGTTTTAGATTTTGCTTCAATTCTTCAATGAAAGCCTCCGTTTCATCTGCAGGGTAATATCCTAGTGTCCAATTTACGGCACCCAACCTAGCCTGAGAGAAAAATCTCAAATGTTTTGCTGACCGTTTTGTTTTCTTAGAATTGTTCCCTTTTGATAACAACGTGACGGAATTGTTATGGTTAAGTAGGCTGTTATAAAGATTAATAAATCCAGGTCCAAACTTTTTTCCGTTTTTACGATCCTCGAAGCATTCAGGATATGTTTCTACAATATTCTTAGTAACTGTCCGAATAACTGTGCAAGGAATAATTTTATTAATTTTTCTCATTTGTAAAATTACTTTATTTACTACTTCTTTTTTTGTATATTTTGTTACTGTTCTACTTTGTAGTTGTTTTAAATACGTTTGGTCAAGATTTGATAAGTCGTATTGATAATTGGACCAAATGTTAATATCTATTTCTTGGATAGGTTGAGGATCAATTCTTGGTATTCCATCATTTTCATTTTGTGATTGCTCTTCATATCCATTATTATAAATGTTCTCGCCTCTAATAGATTCATCCTCATTTTCAGTATTGAAAGTCTTATTGTTGAAGGAAGTTTCCCCATTTGAGTTACAATTACCAGTTAATATTTCTCCAATGCAGTTACTATTATCAGTCCATGTATCGCCATTAAAAATAATATTTTCAGTCCATTTTTCATGCTACTGTAATATGATCAAAGTTTGTTCCGAAAAATGTTTCAGGATTTCGTCGTCCATTAAAGTCCCATCGCTTTCTAAACAAACTTGAGTTCCATCAATGCTCAATTTGAAGCTACCGTATTTTAATAGATCGTTTCCTTTACTGCATCCGAAATTGAATATATTATATGGACGTCATAGGGATAATCATTAGTATGTGGAAATTAGGTTATTATTAAATATTCATTTAACTATTGTTAATATATTCGTTAAGTGGTGAGATTTTATCAAATTTTCATTTATATTAAGTTGGTCACTAAACCAGGAAGAGATAAATTCTTCTGAAACATTTATTATATTTCGAGAAGTTTATTTAGGTTATAACACTTCGATTTTCTCTGTAATAATAATTGTTACAATTGTGTAAAAAGTAGATATTATTTATTTTCATTTATTACATTGTGGTGTTTTACGAAATTAAGGATCCAGCTTCGTGAATGCAATATAAAATTTATTATACAACGCATTAGATAGAATTTTAATTTTGATACAACGCATTAGATAGAATTTTAATTTTGATACAAGCAGGGATTTTAATGAATAATGACTGTATTGTATGATTCTAATTATTCGTGATTAACAGATTCTATATGTTTAATTTTTATTAATTATTTATTATATTTATTTAACTCTTTATCGTTTGAGTTTTTGAAACTTACAAAAATTTCATCAACGATTGTTGTCAGTTTTGCAAAGTTTTTTTAATTTAAAATAGCGGATCTAATATGGCGGATCATTTTTTAAAAATCGTTTGAATTTGCAGTTAGATAAACCCATATGTTATTTATTAAAAAACAAAATAGGATTGCTCATTATAACTGTTGTGATAATTTCAGAAGTCAATATGCATGATCCGACGGCTGTAAATTAATTTTTTGCAACGTAAAATAGTAAATGCGCAAGTAGTAAAGTCGGTGAATCTGTCAAAAGAAGTGCACTCTGTGCAAGCTTAGTATTCACCAGTGGATAATCAAATAACGTCAGCTACATGTTTCTTCACTTGGGCCAAAGGGTGTTTTAAAAAAATTGTATTCGATTTTTGAACTAATGCAGACCTATGCAAAAGAAGAAATGGTTTACTTACGCACTTAAATATCTAGTTTTGTAAAATAAATTGTTTATTAAATTTACAAGCGTACGAATTCTGTACATGATTATTTTATTTTCTCCCAACTTCGAGCAGATTGTTAGCGTAAATCTAAGATATGAAGGCGGTCAACTAATTCTTGCAATGAATTATGTTATTCTTATTATTATTAATACACTGAATGGGCACAGCCCGTATATTTGAATAAATAAATATATATTTATATTTTTTTATTTCCTAATAATTTATATTTATAAATTTATTATACATAAATTCTCGAAAATTTTAAAATTTGTGAGTTTAAATGTAATATAATTTTTTCTTTTCATGATTTTTAATTTTTTTTTACAAATTTATTTACATAAGATGAATCAAGAAAAACTCTTATATATTTGTTGTAAAAAAACCATTGTTCGCATTTTCATACCTGTAAAGCTTGTATAGAATTCCTAACAATATTGCAGCAGGTTTTTACATGAAAAATAAAAGTTTTTTCTTTTCGACCCTATCTTTATAATTAACCGTTTCAGAAATATTCCACTTGTTGTCAACTGCACAGTGTGCTTTTGAAGCATCGTAGTGAGATTTCAAGCACACTCATATATATTATTCGTACATGTATAATGAGACGAAAATGAAATAAAAAGAAATAGGTGGCAATGAAAAGGTGACGTAATACTGTGTACAGATTGCTTTACATTTGTTAAAATAAATTCTCGTCCACCGGGAATTTTGCGATTCGTCACACTGGAAATTCTAATATTTTATTCTTTACAAAAACGACTATTCTCTGTATATCAAACTTATAATATTAGTTTATTCTTCAATTTACACGTTCCATGAAAAGACGAATTGTTTCTTTTATCCTATAGAATTAGAAATAAAATTAATAAATTATTTAATTTATTAAATAAGAATAATTCAAAAAAATCTTGAGTTTAATTATAAATTTGTAATTGCTGGATGACTAAAAAAATAATAATTTTTTTTGAAAAAACCTTGAAATAAATTATTTATAATTGGAAATTTTCGTCAATGATCAATAAAGAATGTTTAAGAATTTATTTTCAGAAAGTAACATTTTTTATTCATGAATATAAATTGAAATAAAAAGTATTGATAAATTAGAGAAGTTGACAGCGACTGAGAAAATTGATTGTTCCATAGAGGTTTAGCAATAGATTATAATTTGGAGTGCGTCAAAGTAGAAAACGATTCATTTAAAAGAAATATATGGGAGCTGAGAAGATTATGATTTCCATTTTCTTGCGATGGTATGATGGATCTCATCCCATTTAGAAATTCTCTTTTGGAATTTTTATGTTGACTATCATTTCAATTTGTGATTGTAAACAGCACTGTCGGTATAAACCTTTAAGGTTACATTTACAAAAAAGGAAGAAAATAAAAAGCAAGCAAGAGGAAAAAATAGTAAAGTAGAAGCTCTCAAGAAACGAACTAAGTGTGCTTATTGCAAGGAAATAGGTCACTGGGTTCGAGAATGTCCAAAAACAGCAAACCAAAAGAAAAACAGCATTGATTGCAAATTGGCAACAGGATATATGTATAACTAAAAAAATCACGCTGTATTCTGAAATAAGTGGAAACGAAAAGAATTTCTGGATTACGGATACAGGTACTGTTTTCCATCCATAAACTAATAGTTTCAATTTGTGTTTCTTACAGGTTTAAGTATAACTCTCAAGTTACTTATCAGTTCAAAAAGAGAATTATTTGCATATCTTTGTCTCTTTTCTTTTGTACCTGTACATATATTCCAAAACATTTTTAAAATTCAAAAAAAAAATAATTACTGGTCCCAAACTATTGCTAGAACAATTCCAATTAATATCTGGGTCATCAAAATTAATGTAATTCACAATTTATAAAAAGTAACCACAGCCGATAATCAGCAGAAGATGAAAAATTATTTTTAAAGAGAGAAAAAATACTGAAAACTTTCAAAAAACCCTTTTTAGGAGTCTTTGCCCCCACTTTTCTCAAAATCCTCACGTGATTCGCAATTTTGGAATTTGGGATCGTATTTAGCAAACAAAAATACATAGAAAACCACTCCGATATCTAAAAAAGTCTTATTTTGTAGACCTTTGTTATTGAATTGTCGTGTTTGTTTGTGTATCTATTTCCATATTCTCATTTTCCTCGTTTACACTTATAGTAGGCGCATGTTGCTGTTCTAAGGTGTTGCCTTCTGAACCCTCGGAATTCACGATAAGAAGTCAGCGTTTATGTTGGCAATTCCTCTTTAATAAGTAATTTTAAAATCATATTCTTCCTATTTCACTCGTCATCTCATTAATTCAAAATATATGAGGCCAATATAAAAATAATATATTGAAACATATCCTTTGCCCCTTTTGAGTTGATCAAATGTTAAAAATCCATATAAGGCTATATTCATTGGCTTCAGCTAAAATGACAGAAGCCCTTATGCTATCAGCAAAGTTCTAACAATTCCTCTATAGACGAACAGCACAGTTTTCGATTATGCAACTGTTCTCAAAATTTTAATTGTAAAAATGTAAAGAAGGAAACGTATCATGACATAGATCATCTACACGAGAAAAAAAATTGGATAAATAAAAGAAAAAGGATAGCTTTTACGTTTCTTGTTCTACTGACAATAACCACGATTTAAACAATAACTTGAAAAAAGATTAAAATATAAAATATGGACCACTCGAAAAGACAGATGGAAAGCTTTCAAATTTTTTAAAAACTATTTGGAAATTCAGTTAAAAAAAATTTAAATTCAGTAGTGTATGTATTATGGCTTCTGTTTCTAATAAGAAATTTATCGTTTCTTATAAAGTATAAACATTACCTTTTCTGAAAATTTTCGCGCTTTTCAAAACCATTGATTATAGTTATTCCAAAAATGTATTTAAAAATCTTGAAGAGGCCATAATTCACAAATGGGCAAATTCTGTTACTACAAATTGTAAATGAGGATAAATACAATGTGAATCATTAAAACTTAATGGACACAGTTTTATTGATGGCAAAGTTAGAAAATTAGATGAAAAATGCACACCTCAAGAGTACGGAGCTTCAGAATTTCCACACTATATCACAGTGCATAGTTCAAAATTCAGGTTAGTATTAAAAAACTTAACTAATAAATAACACTTGTTTTTCACACTTCTTATATAATCTTTTTAATAGTTTACTAGACTTGAGTTAAAATGAAAAAATCAGAAAGGAAATTTGTAACATTAATTCCTGTAAAGTTCTCTAACAGCAGCAGATATTTTAAGGTATCTTATGGACATCCAGGGCGTATCCAGAAATTAGGATATCCTAAAGATGTTGGTAAAATGTCCATATACACACATGTTATAGAGTCATTCTCTTTTTCGAATTCATCAGGATTAATAATAATAATACTTCAAAAACTTGAACAATAGTTCATCATTTTGAAAGGATGCAGTACAAGCTAGATCCTAGTGTTGCATGACGAGAAATTCTTGATCGACGTGTTCTCTACAAAGTCAAACATATCGTCAAAGTATAAATTTAAAAAATTGAATTTTATAGTTTCATCTCACTTCTTTTATAATAGGAAACGAAAAGGCAAATAAGAATAACAAAAAAAAGCGAATAGATATTCGCTCCACTTGCATCACTAATCTATCCTATAAATAATCAACTGTAGAGACTTTGACTGTAACAAATATTATATGCCTATGTATATGCAATTACATTAGTAACGCTTTGATTGCCTTGACTTGATGCTACCAGAGAGAATTTACTTTACTTATCAGTATATTTACAAAAGAGTGCTTCCTAGCTTTTGTTTTAATATCTCTCCTGAGAGTTTAATTGTCTATTCTTTCGTTACATCATTGTATGAACATAAAGCGCCACAATTCTCGTGTTGACTAAATACGTGGTGAGGAATACATAAAGCGCTACTATATTTTTGCTTTTTTTATTTTGCGAAAGCAGAACATGCGAAATCAATTTTTTTATGATAGAGAAAACCTTTGACTTTTAACCAAAAATGTATGTACAGTTTCACACTTTTTCCTTAATTCTCACATTTTATACCTTCATTGTCACTAAATCACTACTTGTACTTTCATTTCTACTTCTGGTGAAATCGAAACATTTTGATTCCTCTCAGAGAAAAATTACGTCTATCTGATAAGTTATATATTTTTGACCTGATATTGAGAATTATCTACTGGCCTGTTACTGGATACAGATAACCATTGGGCAGCGGAAATAAGAATATTTCCAAGATGTCCCAAGAATGTATACAAACATATTTCCGACTTCTTAGGGGTATCCTAATTTCTAGATACAAATTGACCACCTATTGTAGGATATCTAGAATATCTTTTCCTATTAGGATCTAGTTATGTGTGATAAATTTTTCGCTACGAATTCTTTATTCAGAAAATGGAAAATTGTGGAAAACAATTTTAACTTTCACAGTTTAACAAAATTTAAATTCCCTTGTGATATTAATGCTCAAATTAAATTTAGTAGGCATTTACATATAGCCAACTAGAGAAAAGATATGTTATACGCGAGTTGCACAAAAATTAGGTCACCTAAATGAAATTAGTCACGATACCGCAGCACGAACTTGAGGTTATCGGACAATAGTGACGTTCGAGTGCTATGTCAGCAGAGCACGACGGTTTGCAGTATCAAATACAAAAATGTTTCCAGGTATAATGAAAAACTTCAAAAGAATATAAATCTTCAGAACGTTATAATTACCTTTATCTACCTTTGAAATTTTCTTTTGTTAGATAATAATGTTTAAATTAGATTACAGAATATAAAAAATTAAAAAATATCTTTTACACCTGTATTTTTACGTTACATGCAACATAAAAGTACTTCATTTAGAATTTACTTCACATTTACTTGGTGCAGACTAGGTTTTTCCCTTCTCTTTTTTTACTGCAAAATATAAAAAAGAAATAAATAAGTGATGTACCACCTCTGACAATGAAGAAATGCATAAAAGTTTTTCAAATTCACTTGAGTAGCATATATATACGGATTACAATTTTATCCAATAACGCAAACTCTTTTAATATTTAGAAAATACCCTCTTACGCACCATTAATTTTATTATATATGTTTGCAGCTATGCAGCTGTAAATTTTTTCTTATTCTTCTTTTTGTGGACGCACTATTTCTAGAATTTTTACTCCTTTGAGTCTAAAATTTTTTTTAAATTTCACATTTGTGATTATTTTTATTTATTTCTAATAAAAATTCTTTAAAATATATAGAAATGACCTAATTTGAAATTTATATTTTGTTCTGTGATAATTGAGAAAGTAATTGTTACTTAAATTACTCAAAATTAAATTGATCATTATTTTATCAAAAACTTGCAAAAGAAATTCTTTATAAAATTTAATCACTTTCGCCGATAAACTGACAACCGTGGAAAATTAATGACTCTAATTTAATGACTGCTCTCAATTTCGTTTATTCAGCATATTTACCTCTTGGTTGTGGAAGAGATTTCCAGAATTTAGGCCAAAAGTGTGATGAAAAAAATTATAATCAATTTTTATGAAATTTAGTATCTTGGGTATCTAATTATGAATTTAAAATTACAGGGAAATTTTCTTTTATTTCGTCTAATTCGCATGAAGAAAAATAGTATAATTAATTTTGTTGTAGTAATGGTAAAAATAAAAACTCAACATATTATGTATTTAATATGTTTAGAGCAATAGAGTAATAAAGTAATTTTAAGGGATTAAGTTCGAACCTTTTTCTGTAAAATGTAGTAAGGGATTATCTCCAAAATTATACTGTTATAAAACTTAATGTTTATGTGGAAAAACCGTTTCCTGGTTAAGGTTCAGGTTTGAAGTTGTCGAGTAATTCAGGTAGATAAATGTACAGCGCACTTAGGCCCTTTTGATGGAATAGGTTGTCTGTTGCCGACATCATTGTCGAATAAACATCTTCTTATGTACTAATTTTGTTACTTAAGAAATATACATATTATTTATTTATTTATATTGTATATTTTTCTCCTACATAACATGAGTTCCTTTTTATTCTTCCATATACCTCAACAGGTTATGGGCCCAGATCGGTTTGTGTAGTGTGTATTAACTAAAAAGTGCTAGTTGTTTTCTTGGTTGTGAGAAAGACAAAGTTAAAATGGAAATGAAAATTGAAAAATTGCGCGATAAGGACAACTGGCACCTGTAGTGCTTTATGGTGCGCACATTACTAGAAGAAGACGACGATGTGTTAGCAGTTTATAAAGGAAAATTGATTTGCCAGGCGAAAGACTTGTGGCTAAAGTTAAATTCAGTGTACGATATAAAATCGGAAGAGAACCTTTCAGCAGTTCAAAAACAATTTTCTGATTTTAAGTGGGTGGACAGTGAAAGTGCTGATTATAATATATCAAAATTGGAAATGTTATCAAGTAAGATAAAAACTCTTGGAATTGAAGTGGCTGAGAGTATGTTAATAAGTCGCATACTCTCATCTTTACCTCAAAAGTTTAAACATTTTTACAGTGCGTGGGACTCTGTCGATGATAGTAAGAGAACATTGGACAATTTATTCTGGCAATTTATTGAAACTAGATATAAATGTTGTAATATAAAAACAAGAAAATATTAAGTTTTTATAAAAGGATATTTTTTGTGAAGGATGTGCTTATGGAAAGCAACATCGCTTACCTTTTCATAAAAAGCTTAATCGAGCAACTAAATTTCGCGATGATGTTTTTGAAATTTATACTGATGTTTGAGGTCCGATAGAAGTTAAGTCAATTGGTAAGAAAGTATATTTCGTAATTTTCAAGGATGATTTTTTGATATTCAGAAAAATTTATTTTATGCGTCACAAGTCAGAAGTGTTCGAAAAGCTCAAGTTTTTTATTCAAGAAACAGAAACAGAAAATTAAAGAGATTCATAGCGATGGGGCAAGGGAATATATTAATAAAGATGTTGAAATTTTTTTAAATAATAAAGGGATTAAATTTTCAGTAAATTTTCCTTACACACCTGAACAAAACGGAATTGCGGAACGTGAAAATCGAACGATTCTTGAGGCTGCTCGATCAATGCTTTATTCTAATTCTGATCTGACGTTTTTTTTATGGGCAATGGATAAACTTTGCAAACTTCAAATAATGATAATGATTAAAATGGTCGAAAATCAAGAGATAGGACAAACATTAGGCAGACAGATTTTTATGGTTGTCCTATCACTCATCTTATGCAATGATTGACATCAAATTATAAGGAGGCAATAAATTCCAAAGAAAATTGCAATGCTAGACGAATTAAACTCTTTGCATGAAAATGGAACATGGGAACTGGTAAAAATACTTGAAGACAGCTCGGAGCGATACAAAGCGCGATTAGTAAAAAGGGGTATTTACAAAAGGAAGGAATTGACTATAAAGAAACGTTTAGTCCTTTTTATTAATCCATATACCTCAACAAATTTAAATATAAATACATATGGAAATAACAGTGACGAGCTTAAGGGTCATTAAAATTTACAGAAGCTGTGTCCATCTTGTTGCTTCCTTTTTCAATGAAACATTAGTACTCTGTACTGCTTTGACATTAAATTATTTAGATGAACCTCTTTTTTACGAGGAGAAGGAAAATCTTTATTTATTGGTTTAAAAAGCCACAGCAGGCAGTAGGTTCTCAGACGTTAAGTAGATGGATAAAGGATCTTCTATATACATGTGGTGTCGATGAGAGCTTGAAAGCTTATAGCACACGTCACGTTTTTTCGTAAATAGCGTTTAAAGGAGGGTTAAATTTCAAAGTAAATCAAAATACTGTAGGCTTGTCAGAGTGTTCATCCACGAATACAATATTTTATAATAGACCAATAATGAAGTCGGAACTTTTTTTCAAATGTAACTGTTTAAGAATAGATAACAAATTTTAGAATTTTATCATCCCTAAAGTCTACGCGGTAATCTCGGGAACGAGGCAGGAAGTGTAATTTTACGATTAAACGAACTTACCTGACGTGAGTGAAGTTCAATAGTAATTACACAACCGCATCGTTTGAAGGAATTACACTTGTCCGCAGAGTCTCTTACACCCACCCTACGATAATTAGTCAATTTTCTAAATCTTCCCGTACACTAAAAAGATATTTTATCGATATATTCCATATATCGATAAAATATCTTTTTAGTGTACGGGAAGATTTAGAAAATTATAAATTTACCATACATATGCAGAGAATTTTTTTTAGAAATTCTTAAAATATCCCTGGGATATAAAAAGTTTTCTAAGACTTGAGATTTACAATATATGTGACGCTCCAAAGTGAAAAGGACCTATCTTCCAAATAACATAAGGCTCAGTCTTCGTGTACTGTGTCCGGAAAATTGCGCCTAATGTTGTTTGGAAGTGTGCAGTCTTACAGCATACTTTGCAAAATTTAAATCTGTCGATGTCTTGTGATTTATACTTTTGTAAAATTCAAGATAAAATAAAAACTATAAACTCATACAATTTTAAACCTTGAAAGCGACAAAATATCAAAAGAAAATGGTTAAGATCCTAAGTTATCAAATAGCTAAAATTACTTAGTTAATCTAAGTTAAGCTTTTAATCAATACAAGTATAATATCGAACATTTGTACGAGAATGTAGTGTACAAAAAACAATAATCAAAACTACAACAATTTTTTTTTAGTTTTTTAATAAGTAAAAGAATAATCAACACAACTTCCTAAACATTCGATAGTACATCTCAATAGATCACTCTCTTTCAAATACATTCGCACTCAGTACATACACCTGTTATGGGTTCATTGACTTAGGTATATAAACATCTTGTATATAATTAGAAATCTATTACATTTATATATATATAATTTAGTCAATGTCTATCAGCGAACTATAATTAATCAGCAAATGATTGCGTCATTCTTTTCTTCGTTAAATCTATTTATATCGTATTTCAAATTTGTTCATTTTAAATATAAATTTTTTAAAATTATTAATAAAATTTTCAGTTTCCGAAGATAACAAAGATGCTGTCGATACGCTAAATTGATTTTTTTTAATTTTTTACCTGACTTTGATTGATTGATAATTATACTCGACTCTCGGATCTTTTGCATTCAATTCTTTTACACGCTCGATCCTTTTGCAATTTTTCTCCTGAACCTTTTGGATAATCCACTTACTCCCTTCGCTGTTAGTTTATCAAATGCCATTAATTTGACAATCGTTCTTACTTTCAATAAATAAATGTCTACCAGAGTGTCAGAGCATTTACTTGACGATAAATAAGGTGATTCAAAAAATGAATTGTAACATTTACTCCATTACGTGATTAAAATCACATTAAAATTTTAATTATCATACATATAGATATTAAAACTAAAAAATAGATACTGTGATTAATTAAAATTTAGTTATACCTACTGCATTATTTTCCGTTACCATGGCCTAATGAGAAACCAATTATATTAAAGAGGGGTGTTATTTTGTTTTGGTAAAAGGTATGAGAGGATTTGGTCCTAAAAGTGTAAAAGATCCGAGAGATGTAGGTATATAGCACATAAATAATATAGTACTTAATCAAAATATACTATTTAAAACATGATTTTAAATATAGAATCTAGAAATTCATATTTTAATGCATTCTTTAAAAATTGTTATAAGTTATTATTACTAAAAGTATCTATTTCCCTTAAACCACTATTGAAATTGGAGGTTCTGCATTGGTTTATACAATCACAAACACGAGCTAATATTGGGGATAATTGTTGGTCTAATATTAGCCAATCGCCAGCTTTGGAATTTTACCGCTAGGTTACTTCGCCTCTTGAAAATAATTCGATCATATGATCGTGTACACATTAAGTTTTAATTACACATCGTGAAGCTATGGTTAGTGCTACGAGATACGATAATATTTGTGCACAATATCATCTACAATATGTCAAGTATCATCCCTCGTTATAAGTAAAAAAATTTTCTAGTTTCTCTCGTAAAAAGCAAATTTTCATATAATCTTTATCATTATCGTCCTCATTACAAAGGGTTTAGGGTTTTCTGGACTTTTTAAATATGACTGATAAATCCCTCTATTTCTTTTGTTCCACGTTCAACCCAATGTAGACGGAGCGACTTGCAATATCGGAATATGTAATAAAAAGAGCATTATGCTTCATTATTTTTTATTGTGTGTAATAAAGATAGCTATAAATGATAGTAAATCTGTGAGACTGTACAATATGAAGTGAAGAAGTGACTTTGAATTACAAATATTTTACGAACCAACATTTTTTCATTTTTATACTACACAGCATTACATAGACACAAAATAGAAATAAGAGTTATTTTTTAGTATAATTACTTTTAATTATATGACTTATTTTCTACTTGTACAATCTAATGAATGTTTAAGGCATAAAGATATAAAAAATATAAAATCATATTAGAATAAATCAAAAGAAAAATAATATTCTGTAATTTCTTTCAAGATTGTAATAAAATTTTTAGTTATAAGAAAAATAGCATGAAGTTCAAATAAGTTAAATGACATATAATTGAAAATTTTAATAAATTACAATTATATAACTTCTTTCTAGATTTGTCTATATGTTTTTAAGACATTTTTTATAGTACACTATATAATTATTATTTCTCAAAAAATTCATGTTTCAACAACTAAAAGCTGAAAACATTATAATAAAAATCTATTTAAAATATCCTTTAGTCTAGTATTTTGTCTCTTTAATAGTGGTAAATCTACAGAACTTTGAATAAGAACTATATTTCAGAGAATCATGAATTTGAAAAATGATATTTTCCACAATTTTTGGCTTTTGAAATATAAAGAGTTCTAAATTGTATTAGGTTAAAAAATGTATTTTTTACTTATGCAAAAATGTTATAATCTTTTAATTTTGATGTAAGAACTAATTAAAAATAATCATTAATTATTAATCAATTGATTGACATTTTAATCACACTTATAAATATAATTGTAATGTTTCAATTAAAATGTAACAGATTAAGACCTTAATTTATGCAATTAAATTCTATTGAAAATTTAATACGCAAAAGATAAAACTATGGTCTACTGAAGAGACAAGTATAATACTCAAATTCAATTATTATATTATTGTATAAGTACAATTATCATGTGAATCTAGATCTTCAAAATGAATAATCGTATATGTGATGTGGAACATGAGAAGCTCCGTTAGTCAACGCCAAAGGGAAGGTTAATTTTAATCCTCTTGGGGTTCTTGAAAGGTGCAGGAAGTGTCGGTGAACAACCATTGCTCCGGATATATGCTAATGAAGACCTCGGGATATGTCTAACATTCAACGAATAACGATTGTAACTGAACCTGAGCACATATATATGTTTAATTATTCAAAAGTTAATTTGTATTTTATACTGTACAGTACAAATTCTTTTATTTTTGATAATTTGTTGTTAAAAGTCAACATTTTACTCGTCAAACTGAGAAAACTTTTTTCACTATATCACAATTATATAAAGTATGATTGATGTAGTTTGTTCGTCGGGATTCAGAAAATCGTTTTTTATTTTTGTATACATTTCTAATCTTTAACAGTTTAGAAAATTATTATAGTTTTAAATTAAAAAATTAATATGATTTTAATTTTGAGTCTTCGGACACTATCAGATAGACCAAGCGTACAAAGACTTTAAATTTAATTTAGGTACAGTTAATAAATGAATCAAATTTTATTTCATTGAAGAAAAATTTCTATGTAATTAATATTATTTTAATTTAATATAATTTGTATACCTATTATATTTTAAATTATTTGTTACTGTATATATTTAATTTTACGGTCATTATCAATTATTATGAAACTATTCCGTATATTGTCGACATTGTCCAGTCCAACTTGGGCAATGTCGAGAATACTATACTATAATAGCTTCAAATGTCATGATACATACAAAAGTAATAACACAATAATGTAAACAAACCACATTTATTATATTACAGTCAACTTTCGACAGTTAATTACTCTATAGTATAAAGAAAAATAATTTCGATTAGTTCAAAACTAACTTTTGTTGATTATCGACGCGAATTTTACATCAGGCATAATGGAAGTTAAGTTTCTAATAATAAAATCCGGTTCAATGAAATTTTTGACAACGGAAATATCCCTTAGAGAAGCTGCATCCAAAAATATTGTTTTTGGTGCTCAGGGATATGGCCGATGTAACTGCAAAACAGGATGCGCACTAAATAAATACAAGTGTGCACACCGAAATGTTGTAACAGCCTTTCTTGTAAAAACAAATAAATGAAGCATTTCTCTTATTTTATCGCCTTTTTTTATTGTACCAAAATTTTTTATTTGTAAATACCAAAGCCCAAAGGTAAGTGTGCAATTTCGACATTGCCCGGGCACTGTCAAATTTTACTGAATCTTGATAACTTAATTTAATTTTAATTGCATACATTCGAGAACTGAATTTTGATCTAAACTAGATACAAACTTGTTTTTGATTTACTTTGTGAAAAATGGAGTCTAACGTAAATCTTGAGAACTCTGAAGTATCTTGTAATGAACAAGAAAGCTAGATAATCAAGATGAGGTCAATGTGACAAATGATCTTGACAACTCTAATATGCCGAATAATAATAATTATTATTATTATTATTATTATTATTATTATTATTATTCTAACGTTCTTAATGGTTCATGTGGAGATTTATCTAATATAGGTGATGATGATAACGATAATCGATGTTTATGATACGATTTATTTTCTATCTTATGACGCATACTACTATCAAATGAAAAAATGCATTTTAAAAACACTATTGTATTAATAGCAAATTTGGAAGGGATGTCATTAAGCAAATCAATAATTCCAGAGCTTTGACAATGGTGTTTCGCAATATTAACAAAACTAATTTCCATAATTGACATGATTTCGACGCTTATATTGTATGTCATGCGTGTGCTGTTCCTTGAATATTATTGAAAATAATGCAGGAGATTTGATTGGATGTTAATCACAGTACAAAATTAAAACATTCATTTAAAGAAAGTTTAGAAGAAAAATGAAGTATACAGCAAGACAAATTTGTTGAGAATTCCAACGGCAGGTAAGATCGACACAATATTACTGAAAATAGAACGTCACAGAATTCAAATTTTTCTTGTTGTGTTGTTGACCGATTATGTTGTAAAGGATTATTGAATGAAAATACATTCAATTTTTTACTTTCCATGTAGCTTGACGAATTTTAAACTCAAAGGAACTACGTAAAACAGAAATCAAACAAAAAATATTTAGATAAATTTTTTCAGCATTAGAAATAAACTGTTAGAATTAAAATATAAGAAAAGCACAATTTCTATACATCTACATATAGTGTAGTTCATTTAAAAGATAACATTTTTTCAAATTAAATATCAACTGTAAAAGCGATCTACATCCGACAGGAAATATATGGAAAAGAAATAAGTTTATTCCACGATTCTGTTGATTCAACCAGTTCATAGATGTTTCTTCATAAGCGTTATAACACTATTGTGAATTTCTGTAAATTGTAATAAATAAAAATAAATATTCTAAATATTGTATTTAAAGTCACAAAAAATTGTGTCTGTGTGTTAAAGATAAAAAAGTTTTCTTACTAAGAATCAATTAAAATATATGTACATATTTATAAAACAGAAATTAATATTCTATGATAATATTGCTCGATAATATTGAGAGGATACTTAATTATAATAATTTAGGTAACATACATCCTGTGTGGTATCGGGTTTCTCGCATGTAAAGTTTTTAGTAAATGTTAGATTAAACGATTAATCTTTATTTCCCTAAAAATTATCTGTTTTGAATATTGTAATTTGTATACATAAATAAATTTAATAATTAAACATTGCATTTATTTACTCGCACATAAAACGAACTATGGGAAAAATCTAGCAAGCTATGGGTAAAGTATTGGTAATAGTTAAGAATGATGATGATTATTTCCTATACTTTGCAACATCACAGGGAAAAAAATTGTTGGCAACGGCTGGCAATGTATAAAAAAAGGCTAAATCCATTTTTCGGTAAATTTATGGATTTTTTCACTAAATATTTCAAAGTATGGGGAAATGCTAATTTCATTTTTCGCAAAAATTTATGAATTTTACTCATTAATTATTTCAATTTCGGAATTATAGTTAAAGGTTATCAACGTATGCGGATAAGCTGGATTTATTTTTTGAAAAATTTATCGCTTTATCAAAGCTCATCTACATTGTTTTAAAATACTGAATTCAAACGAACTGTTCAAGGAAAAAATTTACAGATATATATGAAATACATGTATTCTACAAATATTTAAATTAGATATGTTTATTTTCTAATTTTAAAAACTGATTATAAATTATTAACTTGAAGTTTTAATAATAATTTTATATCGAGCACAAAAAGCAATATTATTCTAATTTTTAGTTCAGTCACATAAACTTATAAAAGTTTATGAATACTGCACATTCACTATTACTTTTAGTTGTTAAAAGTATTTTTGTACGAAATACATGTTCGTTATAAGAAAAAAATTTTATTAACTAAATTTTTAATTTCTAAAGTTTAAATATCAACTGGGTCACTTTAATAAATCTGCCAATTGTCCTGTATATTACTGGGAATTTTTTTAAAAATATTATAGATATTTTAGTTTTAAATTTGTCTTTTTATTTTCATTCATGAATTTAGTATTGAGTTGAGAGGGAAAATTGATGTCATAGCAGTATATGCTATCTTGAAAGGGTGCAAGGGTAGCAAGTAGAGATAGAGCATTCAGAGAATGAAGCATGAAAGACCAGGCGCGAAATCACAAGTTGGCAAGAGGCATGTAATGTCGCTTGGATTTGCAATTCCATTACCAGCAGTGGTTCTGGTGTAATGGTATAAGGCTGAAGGTCTGTCTCTTCCCATCCTTATTCCTTTTGAGAGCACTGGCGTAGAAACTAAGGGACATTTTTACTTGAATTTTTGGCAATTTGTCAAGCAATTTCAAGTAACAATTTCAATTTACATTCCAAGTTAATTCTTTATTAAAATATATTTTATTTCATGTTGTGTAATTAAATTTACACCTTTCAGTTTATATATAGTTTGTCATTAAACATTTATCTCTTGGTGGTATATTCTTTATACCATAAATGTTTACAGTTATTAAAATTTGGCAGCTAATAATATATTTCTTAAAAATTTTTTTAATTTAGTTTAACATATTTCTACTGCTAGAAAAAATTAGTGTCTTTGATGATTACGAATCTAAAGTCCAAAATTCTGCAAAGTATGTCAACAATAACAGTTGACGGTTGCTTTTGGATTTTAATAGCTTTGCACATGCGTGACCAGAAAGAGACACCTACTAGTGTTATTTCTTTTTTCTTCTTTTAAATGCGGACGCTTTTATACAATCCATCTTTACTTTATTTTTATTATCTCTGTGAGTTTGAAATTAAATATTTTGGGATAGTCACAACCTTAAATTTAATCACTTCTAAATATAGATAAACTAAAACCCTGAATAGAAAGGAAGATTTAGTTTTAAAAATTTATTTTTTATGTAAAAGGTTTATTGTTTCCAATTTTTAGAGCTAATTGTATCACAATTTTTAACAGAAATATAAAAAACTTGTGAAAAAGAAAAGATGAGGTGTAACATTTTAGAATTTTGTAGAATCGGCACATTTTGCAGATAAAGAGGCTCTGAACCGTAGATGAACAATCTCTTCGATTACCATAAATTACAACCACATTTTAATTAAAGCGCTGTCCACGAAAAAAATTCTTCAAAGTTTCGTTGCAATTCTACTTAATTTCCTGGAAAAGGAAAATAAACTAATATGAAGTTCAAAACACTTTTGCTATTTTGCAGGCACTGCTATATAAAAAAATTATTTTTAAATATAGTTTTAAATTTTTAATTATTACACAAAGAAATTGATTTTAGAATTTGTAAGTAATCATCAAATAGTTGAAACAAACAACAAATTAATTTTTAATTGTAATTTGACAAAAGTTTTCCCATTGTTACAAAGTTTCTCCAATTTACGAACATTACTAAGTTCTCCTTGCTTCCGGAAATTCATATTTCAAAAGTCCAAGTGCTTGTGCTGATTCGCGCTTCATAATATTATACATTCCAGTGACAAATTCTAAATAGTTATTATGAAAATTCTAAAGGACTGGAAACTTAAAAATGTCGATTACAATGCCCTCACAGGAAAAAAGCCACATTTCTGCTGTTCATCATTATGAGCTTGTTGAAAATTTTTTCTGATTTAGATAAATAAATAATGTTAAGTCCTATAATAGTTAATTATATGACACTTCAGTTCTTTAACAGTTGGGAAATATTCTTGGGTACCTAGTTTCTCGTAAATGGAAAGAAAAGTGAAAATGTGTAAGAAACATTTTGTATTGAAGTAGAGAGCAAAACAAAAATATATTTTCAAAGGAAAGTCAGAAAATTGAAAACGAACAAGAAAAAATATTGAGCTTGGTTGGAGATTGGTAGAAGAGCCTCAAGCTAAAATAGACTAAAATACTGGGTAGTGAAAAGATATTTAAACTTGAGAATATGGATCCATCATAGAATCAACCGAGACAGCCACAACAAGACTTTCAGTCGCTCTTACAATTAGTGATGGAATTATTAAAAGCCTGGTAATCTGTATATTGGATGTATTTTAAAGTCGTCGAATTTGGAAGGAATTTGTCGTTTGCAAGAGAGAGAGAGAGAGAGAAAAGAGGCAGACGGAGGTGAAAAGAATGAACGTTATTTTTAATTAACGTCAAACTTACTCGATATTCACTCGACAATTATTATTCTCCTGCGCAGTAAGTGACCCAGATTAGAGGGTGAGTGCCAAATATCGAGTGCTACCTTCTGTAATACTAAAAGTACTGACCAACTGACAATTCCGACTAATGAATATAAGTCACCAACCCTGATTTACTAGAATTTTCATTTTCGTATCTATGTCCTGTATATTTTACTCAGTCCGTTTAATTATTTAAAGATTAAAAAATCTATCTCTTTCGTCAACTATATTGTAGAATTCTGTTTGTTAATATAAATAAATATTTCATATTCAAAATATCGATAACTTGATAATGTAAATAATAATTGCTTTTTTAAGTGAACGTAGGTCACTTATTATTTACTTCCTATCTATACGTTTTCTTTTGTTATAGTAATTTTCAATAAACGAATACCATAAAATTGTAATGTACGATTTTTAGAATTTTAAAGAATTGTAAAGATAGATTTTTAAAAATGGAAGCAGGTGTACCTATTTTTAAAAAAGAAATTCAATTTTTTATATTTTTCTCATACGCTATATTGATTCTGCTATCTTCAATTTTCGAAACCTCACAAAACACAACATTCATATTCAATATTTTACTTCACTTATATTAGAGGAATAATAGAAGATATATATATTTAGGTTTTACTTCATATTTTTACATTTGTAAGTCAATTTTGTTGAAGTGATGCTACATTGAAGATAAATTTTATTTTTGCCAATACCTATTTTAAAATGTTTTTATCATTTCTATATTTTAAATAAAATTCATACAGTTCTTGTGTAAAAGTTAGAACTTGAGACAGACGTAAAGCAATATTATCTAATGGGATTGTTTAAGACTGTGAAGTTTGCGGATGTTGTAAATTGGAAACTGATTGTGTGGTTTGTGAAGTGATTTTCGTTACCAATTTATTCATATATATTTAAATAAAAATAAATGTTTTTAATAATTTTATTAAAATCTTTGAGAATAATTTTTGTATTTTAAATATTAGTGGATTTAAAGAAGTGCAAATTTTTTAAAAATGAAAAATGTAACTTCTAGTATCACAAATACTGGAATTTTTAGTAAAAAATTTATAGAAAAAAGTTAGTAAATAGTAGGCTTTAGTAAATGTGAAGCTTGACTTTTATACAAACTGTAAAATGATTAGTTTATTTATTTGTTTCAAAATGGACATCTGACGTGAACTTTTTGTTGTACTACAAAAGATCAAAATTTAAAGAAAAGAATCTAGGGCATAGTGTTCACTATGGCTGTTTTCGGCACTCACCCAGGGTTAACCCCGAGTTAACGATGATCCAATTATTTATCAATAACATTCTGTTGGATCTAACCAATCACCATTAACTCGGGACGAGAACCGAAAACAGCCAACGTTAACAACTTCAAGAATTAGAGAACAGTAATTTAAATCTAATTTCGATTTAATTTTAACTGGACCCTGCTCAACAGGTTTTATAAGACTTATATAAAAAAAGTTAAGTTTGTTGTAATTCATGTTGAGTAGGAGATGTTATTACATCTGCTACTCAACATGAATTACAACAAACTTAATTTTTTAATACAATTATTTTTTTAAACATTTTATCTTTCGTATCATATCCTTAAAAGTCTGCTTTTTTCCTCCATATCGAGAAGTCATAAACTGATAAAATGAACCATTTGCAATATTTTTTTGGAGTATGAATTAATTAATGATGTTGTGGAACTAAATGTTCTTCGTACAATACCAAAAAATTGGAATAATATTGGTCAATTAGAAATGTCAAATTATTAGTCAACCTATCTGATATTTCTTGCGTCATTAAAATGATGAAAATGTTTAAGGAATTTGTCCACTGTTCACAGAGAATGTCAATTTTAGGACTTAAAATGTATGTTCAAATCCAAGCTAAGCTCCACATCTAAGCACCAGTTTGCACCTAATCGCAAGTGATGCTCCAATATTTTTGAAGGTCTGGTATCGACGTATCCAAAGTCATGTTCCATTATTGCCTCATTGAATTCTGTTAGCGACATTATTTAAAAGTTCCAACCAGAAAATAGAGTAAAATTAAACTAACACGATGTGCAAGTTGCAGATGAATAAGTGCATCAATAATATTCACATATTTAAATTTGCTGAAAGTAGATTTTTTATTAATTCCAAATGATTCATTTAATTTTATGAATTCCCTGTTGCCATTTTCTGCAACAAAGAGCCGTTTTATTTGTTCATTAAACTGAATTAGAGTTTTTAGTGTTTTTTATTTTCCTTGGTCATTGTTCTTATTTCTTTTTATTTAGTATTATTTGTTTTTTATTTTTTATTATTTATTTCTTTATTCATACAAGTGTGGCAGGAATGAAGGACTGTAAATCCCATCTTAAAACGACCCATTTTTTGTTGGACCAAGTTGTCCCCAAGAATTGCCACTAGAGTACCGTAAACAATTAACCCGTTTATTAATACTCCATTTTCCAATTTTGTTAAATCTATAATGAATAATTCTAAAACTATACATATAAAATGGATTTAAATGTAGAAGATTAGCTTTCACCGACAAAGCCAAATGAATAAAATCCAAACAAGAACGGTACTTTGGATGAACATTTCCGAAACTAAAATAAAAATATTCCATTTTAAATGGACGTGAGGATGTCAGTGTCAGTTAAATTGACGTCATCGAAATATAAACTTATTTGTAGAGCATCCGGTATTACTTTAAACAATTTATGGTTCTTGATTGAAGGGCAATCACGATAGGAACGTTTAAACGAATTCGGAATGTGACACTATGTTCTGTAAATTTGGGATAATCTGTATGTGATAAAATGTTGGAAAGAACTTCTTAAATAGGAACATACACAAATTATTATAAATTAAATGATCTTTCCTATTCTCCTGAACATTTTGATGATTTCTGCGAATAATTCTCTTATTAATAACTATTTCTATATAGCAGTTATCACACCCAGTTCTTTGTCGAAACATTTCGATTGCTTTCATTACGTTTTGTCATTGAACACTTTACAACATTCACGCAAAGCACTTTAAAAATTTATATATTTACTTAAGTCAATTCCATTATCAGAAAGTGAAGTGCTAACGCATCCATGATATTTTATAAGACTTTCTCTCATAAGAATTTCATAATTTTGAATTATTGATTTAATGACTCTGTCACTGACATTTTCTTCGATCGCAAATTTAATAATAATTTTGCTTACGCTTCTATTGGGGATCTACTTTAGGTTTTTTATTTATACTGTCTTGAGTTCATTCATTTTCGAGATTTAAATATGTCGGGTCGTCCATATCGCTTTGAGTTTTTCCTTTGTATTTAAGATCGTCATCAAAGAGCATTACAGGTTGATTGTTATCTTTCTGAGCAATGTTAATATTAACTAATTCTTCTTCCAGCTTTTCACTTTGAAGAGATATATTTCGAGGATATAAAGCTTTTTCGGGGTAATTTTTATATAAAGTGTTCTTCAACTGGAAAAATTTGAAAATGTTTTTTTTCCTCTATTACAATTCAAAGTAATATGGATTACGCCTGATTGTTAATAGATCGAAGATAAATACAATCATTCATTGACTGTTTCTCGGTCAATATTTAATTCTGGCCTGCACAATTTCCCAAGAGGATCAAATACCCTGTGGCACTGGGACATGGAATGTTATTAGGATGTCTATGCCTATTCAAAAGACACCCAAAAGTTCTAATAAGCCATTATAAACGGAACGAAGTATTGTTGTCAGACACTTCTATAACTTAGAAGCAGAAAATTTAATTCATATGCTTGCACTTCGCCCACTTTATCTAGGTTCAAATGTTTCTTCCATGATTAAGGTTTACATAAAAATAATAATTGAAATTTTAAGCATTAGAGCGAAAGTAATGTTATTTTCAACTTGAACACACATATGTGTGTTGTTTCATCATTTATTTTAATACTTATTATTTTGTTTTAACTTTGCGATCTTTTATATAGCAAAGAAGACACTTCTTTATACGTTCATTTTATGAAAAACAGAAAATAAATAATCTAATCTCGTATTAAATAAATACCAAAGAAGTTATTATATCTTCAGAATGATTTACTTTTAAATTTATTCAGTCGTTTATTAAAAAAGTGGTTTCTGAACACAATACTGCTGTTTTTCTCCCGGCTTTTCTTAAATCTTAAAATTTATGAGCTATAAACGACGGTTACAAAAATAGAAAGTAAATAAGAAAATTGGAAACAACGCACAAGAAAGTTTCCCGAATCGTACATTGTCCACTCGGTTGAATGTCTAGACGAGAGTCGCAGTGCACATTAAACTTGCGCTTTCCAACTACGCCAAAAACATTCATATTTTCAATTTTGTACCTCAAACTTCTGTTTAGTTAAAAAAAGAACGTTAGATGTTTATTATTATTATATCAACACATGAATGAATCCTAGTTGCCACAGATTGTAATCAGTTATATTTATTATTATAATCAAAACAGTGGATCCAAAATTATGTCGCTAAAAACCACTTATGAAATAATAGTAATAATAATAATAATTTTTAACCGCTTATAAAAATTTTTACTTAGTATAAAATACGAATTTAAACAATAAGAGTCCATTAAAAACAATTTGCAATTAAAGACATGAAATATAAATAAAAAATTATTGATTACTTTTTTACGCAAGTTTTTCTTCACACTTTTTTTCTATTTACTTTTTTAAATTTAATAAATTTGTAAGTTAAAATTGACACTTTGCCAACTTTCACAATTTTTAAATGTGCTTAACATCTTGAAAGAAATATGAGACTTTCGGGAATAATTAAATTTTCACTAACTACACGCACACCACGAGTTTTACGTTGGCCCCGAGTCCAGTTTAGAAATTTTAAATAGTTTTAAAATAGTACGTTTTTTAAAGGTTAATGAATGTGTATAACAATTAAAGTTGAATTAGTATAATTATCCCTTTCAATAAAACTTCTACTTTTAAGAAATTATATGCATTAACATTTTGAACTATAATAACTTTAATTAAAATCTGAGATAACGTGTATTTAGCAATTTAAAATTTTATCTTTCAATTTAATATTTTATACACATAATGTAAGTTTTGTTAAATTTTATGTTAAATTTTTCTGTCAAAATTGTGCATTATAAATATAGTTTGGTTTTATTAAATAAA
The DNA here is from genome assembly GCF_015476425.1 of Leptopilina heterotoma. Lineage (NCBI taxonomy): Eukaryota > Metazoa > Arthropoda > Insecta > Hymenoptera > Figitidae > Leptopilina > Leptopilina heterotoma. The sequence continues at coordinate 1,896,590 of NW_025110861.1, read as the reverse complement.
AGAAATAATTATTTAAAAAGTGCCGTATGTTAAGGATAAATTTCATATTTAATCTTATTTAGAGAATTCATATTTTACGGTACTAAAAATATAAAAATTTAATCAGAAAGACTCTAAATAATCATCTCGTAGTAAACGTAAATGCTGCAAGGAAGCAATAAATAAATTATTTAAAAGAAGTTGATCGCTTCCCTAATATTGGTTCAAGCAGCATTTTCTCTGACGATTAAGAGGGTCTCGTAGGTTTTGATGTAATTATTAATGTTCGAAGAATATTTTATTAATTAAGGTTTAAAAATTAATTGGCGCCTGACGGAAAAAAATATTTATTTAAATTTTAATATTTTTGATTGTTGAAAGCGTCAGATTTTGCTTGACGTTAAGCAGAAAATTTAATATTATTTTAAATTCATACTTCACAATATTATTTATTTATGAATTCATAATTTAATGTTAATAATAATTATTATTAAATTTATAATAATAATATAACACTAAATTTACTAAAAAATATTATAACGTTAAATAATGCTACAAATAGTGTTGTATATTTGATACTATTTGACTAAATATGTGATGCGCTCCCAAGAAAGGTACCTAAGAAGCAAACGAATTATAGGTTAGGTTCGTGTTGTACTGAATGTTCTGGTCATTTACCTGGGGTTAACTCTGGATTAAGGATGCTCTAATCATCAATAGCATTCCGTTGGATCTAACAGATTATACCTCTACAAGTAGGAATTAATGATAGTATCACCTCTTGTCAATCCTCTCACCTCGTTCACATTTATAATCAGAATGTCATTGACGTACAGTCGTGCTCATTAATGCCTTCTCTCAGGGAAGGCACTAATTTCACGAAGTTTGCCTACCTTCTATATTGTCTAAAAAATCAGCCAGTGGAAAAGCGGAATTCCGGTAAAATTATTGATACGAACTATAAAGAATATAGAAAGTGGGTAAAATGCGTCAAATTAGTGCCTTCCCTAAGAGATGGCATTAATGAGCACGACTGTACAATCAAAAATTTATGTTCCTCGACATGCTATTTCCTTACATTCTTATAAAATTTACGCTTTATCTGAAACTAGGATTACATTTGATTTATACATTCTAAAGAACTAATTAAGGAGGAATGGTATACCTAATCGGGCCAAAAGTTTGTGACACTTAGGGGAATTTGTAATTTTGTTATTTAAGCTACATATAGCAGTTTTTCTTATTGAAATCATAAAAGTAGACATCAATGAATATTAAAAAGTATATATTAAATAAGGAAAAGATAATAAATTAATGAAATAAATTTTTTTTATAAAAGCAGAAAATAATTTTTGTTACTGTCTGTACGAATTTAAAACCTAAGAAAATAAAAGTTACTGAAATTTTTTAAAAATTATTTTCGGATTTATCGAGTATTCCATTGCAAACTTTGAAAAAATGCTATTATTACGTATATATGTGTCTTATTATGCTGTAATATTAATGTTATTAATTATAAACATTGTCAAATAACAATTTGTAATGAGCGTTTAATCGTGACAACCTCGCAATGCAAATAGTTTGTTTTTTGATCGTTGGTAACAGTGTCAAGTGTTATGATTTGCATTTGTGTGGTTAAAAATAATGAAAATTTGTCATTTTTGGTACCTTTGGCGCCATCTCTTGGTTCTATGTACCACTAAACAGCTGTCACATGTGAGACTTTATATACAGTGTTGCCACGTTTTCTCTGTTTGTCTGTCATAAAATTAGTTTTCTTCCAGAAACTAATTAATTACTTTTAAACTAATTAGTGAATAAAAAAGAACCTTCGTGATTAATAAAGCTTAAATCTTGACCTTCAAGATACAATTTTTACAAAAAATTCTGAATGTTTTAAGTATTAAATTTTTAATGATAAACATGCAAATTCGTGCTTTCCCCATAAGAGGTAATGTTAAATTAAATAATTTTTAACTTGTAAACTATTTAGTGAAAAATTCTGAAATTTGGTGGGTAACTTTATTATATAAAAGCAAATTATTTCCCAAAATATCAAAAGATTCTGAATGTTTTGAATTTCTATACCATTCCTCCTTAAGTCGAAAAGTCTACAGTGTCGCAGATTTTCAGTGAACTCCTGTCTTTTTAGAAATTCCGTAGACAGTCCGGTGGTTTAAAGATTCAAAAATTATGGAATATCAGTCTTCATAACCTGTAGCATCAAAAATTGTAATTCGATCAATGTAGCACATTGATTGCAAATCATTCAACGGTTTATTGAATATGGCAATCAATTTTAAGGCTTCATTTGCATTTGGAACTGTATCTTGGATTGACGTTCCACTCTAAAAACATAAGAAGATTTTAGTGATTGTAAATAATTTTGTCAAATTATAGAAAGCAAACATTGCTCACATCTAAACTAATCAGCTCATAAAGTTACTAAATAAGATGTAATTAATAAAATATAAATTCATTACTTCAAGTTTGTTTCTAAAAAGCGTGTGTGAAGGAAAAATTATGATGGGAACTTGAATTTTACAATATTTTTCTGCCATAATACAGGACACTTTTTTAGTATTTGAGAAGCATTTACTTCAGCAGTGTTCATTATTATAGATCTTCTTGTAGATCGTAGCTCGGTTTTCATGCCTAATTTTTTTACTCCAATTGCAGTCGAAGATTTACCTTTTGCACTCGTATCCTTTTTTTCTTTTGTTCATAAATACTTAAAGCAATTCTTCATTCGATCGTATGTTTAATCCTATTTAGTTAAGTACAGAATTAATTAATAGTGCGTTTTTATATTCGACTTTACGATTTATAGAAAACTGAGCCACGACAGTAAATTTTTACAAGAATTAGAATTTATAATTATTAAGTATTTAATTTAATGTTAATATACATAAAAATACTGTATCTACTATCTGATATAAATAAATTTAACGTACATGACTTACACCATGCGGAGATTTATGGTGCGCTATCTAATGATGCATGCACATATAGCGCAATATGTCTCTACGTGAGAATCGTGCCCTTCTCACCTTTTCGTTTTTTTCTGTACCTGTTTCCTTTCCTACTCATCTCTAGAATCTTCAAGCTTCGCATAAAACATTAAAAAAAAGTACAAGAAAAATAAAAGCACATGCTTTTACCAAAATTGGAACGACTAATTCCTCGTATTAGAAAAAGAGATGTGATTTCTTGGGAATTTTCTAAAGAATCAAAATTCCTGTTTGTAGAAAATAAAAGCACATGCTTTTACCAAAATTAGAACGACTAATTCCTCGCAATGAAAAAAGAGATGTACTTTCTTGGGAATTTTCTAAAGAATCAAAATTCCTGTTTGTAGAAAATTAAACATCATTCCATATTCCTGTCTTCACCTGAAAAGCTACCTGAAATCGCTGAAAAAATATTAGTTCTCAGGCAAACTCAGAAAAAAAGACATAGAAACAGGCCCAAAGTTAGACATCCTATCTGTATACAAAAACCATGAGTTTGCAAAAATTTCCCACCAAACTTGATCCGGTAGGCGAAGAAACTTCAACTCTCTGAAGTCGGTCGGAAATGGGCTAAGCCCGTCCGCTAGTTGAAGATTTTTGACAGAAATCAGGCCAGATGAGTATTTCAATAATTAAATATTTTTTAAATCCTTGTCTTGTTTGACCTGCCAGTGTGCACGCTAGTGACTGCGTCCTTCCCGTGCTGATTGACTCCGAAAAATTGTATTTTGTGCGTACAAATTTAACATTTGTTAAATTAAAATTTTAGGCCGATTGACATTTGAACATCGTTTTCCATTTCTCTAGTTTTCAATAAATTGTCTTGATAGCTTGGCTCCTTATAGCATTAAAATAGACTATCTAAAAATTCCATATTTTAATTTAATTAATTATTTTAATTTATCTTTCAAATTAATATTTTTCTCGTTTGTAATAAACTACGAATCTCTTTTTTCATTAGCGACCAAAAAATAGTTTTTGATGAAATTAAAATGTTGTGAAATAAAATCTAAAGTGGAATAGCCCATATAAATGTTCATATCTGATAGCTTATCCCTTGGAGTATTATTCGCCGTAAAAACGAGACTTGTTTTTACAAAAAGTAACTTTGTGTGCTTTCTATTTCTGCCAGATATTTGAGACCTCAAATCATAACTCCCTGTGCATTACAATATTTACGACAAGGCTGATAAATAATTCATTTACTGGTTCCCAGGTGTCTGCATTCAATCTGCTGGTAACGAGTTTGTTCAGCCGACAGCTAAATTTGCTTTAGAAGCAGCAGAATCATCGGTTGCTATAAATGTAGCTGTTTTGGAAATAAAATACCTAAATATTAATATTTTGAAACTATCGGCACCTTCTGTTCTCCTTTATAAGTAAACGGAATTTGAGTAAATAAATAATTAAGAAGGAGGTAATTAATTCTCGCTCGCACACAGAAAACATTTAAACTTTAATATAATTCCTATATACGTTTCCGATTTAAATTGAAATTTCCTTTTATTTTTTTATTTAATTGTGATGAAATTGAAATTCTTATTTTCTGTAGGGACTTTAAATATTAATTGATAATTGAATTCCTATGTAACTGGAATTATAAAAGTAGAATTTCCGACATAATTTATTATCAGTAATGTTTACATAAATGTAGATAAAAAAATATGTGAATATTGTCGAATTTTATATTTTAGAAAAATTTATCCTGCAAAACATGTGAAATAGAAACCTGGTGCTGAAAATTCGGAGATAAGGAAAACGAATTGACCTGGAAAAATGATGACATATAGTGCGAAAGAGGATGTACTAAAATGACTTGAATCGCTCCGGAAACTTCGTTACTTTCTGATATAATTTTCATTGTAATTTGAGGTAAACTTCCCCGAAGAAGTTAACTCCAATTGTTCAGGAAACTTTGTTACATCCTGGTGTATTTTTTCACTATTAATAGTTGAAGTTATAACTACTTCGAAGTTATAACTAACAAGTTGACCTAAATTGCTCCTGGTGACCTTCTCATTTATTATTTTCACAATTTGAGGCGAGATTTGAGGTAAACTTCCCTAAAGATATTGACCTCAATTGACCTGACGCTTGGTGACTTCCTGGTGTTCACTCGTATTTAGTTTTATACGTAGTATACAATTTGTGCTTCTTTTGACAAAAATTAATCGAGGTTACGAGGTTTAATAGATTACGAATTAATTAGAAAAACACTCAGAAGTGAGAACAACTCGAGACGGGAGTCATAAAATACCTAGGATGAGAACTCCAGCAAAAAAGTAGAGCAGCAAAGCAACTGCTGAAAAATTCGTCCACTCTGAGGGAAAAGATGCATAATATGAGCCACTATAGGTGAACTTACTGGTGCGATGGCCTCGTTGCTTGATGCAGGAAGCGCTGACCACGAGGTTGGCGTTGAGAGAACAAAGTAGAGTAACACTCAAAGGCAGAATCCAATAATAAAAGGAGTTTAACTAAATTTAGCACATTATATGTTCTTCTCGTTCCAACCTCTGGCGTACCTCAGGGTTCTAACCTTGGGCCCCTTCTCTTTACACTGTATATTAATAATATTACGGGTACCTTTAAAAATGGTCTTTTCTTGATATTTGCTGGTAACTAAAAGATATGGATTGTCAAATCTCAGAACGATTCTTGTGTACTTCGAATTTGATAGACCTCATTTTTGGTCGATCATAAACAAGGTGACTCTTAACACTAATAAATGTTATATTATTTCCTTTTCAAACAGTAGATCTTTCATTTAATGTATTTACAAGATTGGTAATGATGAAATTTAGAGGGTGTCAAGGATTAGAGATCTTTGAGTTATACTAACTGAGTCGTTTACATTCCATGAACTAATCGCCTAAACTATCAACCATACACTAAAAGTCCTTAGTTTTGTCACGAGAGGAGTATAACTTATTTCTAATTTATATACCCTCAAGGCATTGATTTTTACGTTGATTAGGACCATTTTCGAATATGCTTTAATCATTTGGTCACCTTATCAGAAATACATTTAGATGGAACTTGAAAGAGTGCAGAATAGGTTTCTGAGGTTCATTGCGAGGCGGCTTGGATATTATTACAGTCATGACTACTCCGATTTAAGAAGACAATTTAATATTTCTACTATCAAGTCAAGTTTTCTTTTCACTGATATAATGTGTTTATATAAAATTGTTAGTAGCATCATGGATTGTCCATAAGTTCTTGAATTAATCTCTTTTTCTGTACTAAGTAGATCATCAAGAAGTTCTTCTTTGTTTAAAATTCCGTTTTACAGAACCAATTATGATCACAACTCAATAATTCAGACTTTGTAGACACGCAAACCAATTGCAAGACGAATTACGATTTTTTTGGTTAGAGAATATCTTTTGATTAACGCGGTACAGGTGTGACGTAAATCGTACGGATGCTCGCATCTATCTTCTATTCTTTGAATTAAGGTTTCATTGTGTTTAGGGCTAAAAATGCAACAAGTGTTACTGAGCGTCGGTATCGCTTCCGGATGGAAGCCGGAAGAAGCAGCAGATACACCAAAAAATGAATAATTACTTGAGTCGTTACAATTTATACTGTCTTTCATCCCTCCTCAATCATTCTACCGGTATCATATCTTACACAATACGTCATCCCATCTACCCAAATACATTCTTTAAACATTCTTATCTTTCTACCACATATTTTCCTTTTCTTTTATCTACTCTAAATCCTGATTTTTTACCTAATCATTCTCTTATTTTCTCCTATTTTCAATTAATAAAAATTAAACAAATAGAATGTGTGAATCACGAATAACTAGAATCATATAATACACTCATTATTAATTTAAATCCCTGCTTGCATCAAAATTGAAATCCTATCTAATGCGTTGTATAATAAATTTTATATTGCACTCACGAAGCTGGATGCTTAATCTTGTAAAACACCAGACTGTAATAAATGAAAATAAATAATATCTACTTTTTACACAATTGTAACAATTATTACACAGAGAAAGTGGAAGTGGCATTACCTCAATAAACTTCTCGAAATATATTAAATGTTTTAAGAGAAATTATCTCTTCCTAATTTAGTAACCAATTTAATATAAATGAAAATTTGATAAAATCTCTGACCACTTAACGAATATATTAACAATAGTTATATGAATATTTAATAATAACCTATTTTCCACATACTAATGGTTATCCATATGACGGCCGTATAATATTTTCAATTTCAGATGCTGTAAAGGAAATTTTTAATGAAAGAGAATAAAATACATATGTAATAGAAAATTTATAAAATTAGTTGATATATTTTATTAGCTATATCAGTTTTAATAGACTATTTTTCTCGCATTATTATTTTACAGAATATTTTTTATCAGAGAATTTAATTCTTCATGTCTGCCTTCTGCCTTGGTTGTATATACAGCGAATTACACCTTGTTTATATAGGAAGGCGAGAAGCATGCAATTTTGCAGTGAAAAGCCCTCGCTTACGTTTACAAAGGGAATAAAATGTATTTTCCTGTGATTCTGCTAGCAAAATACTATTAGGCATCTAAAGCGTCACTGATTGCAAGAAGATAAATTTAATTTTCACACGTTCCAAGTAAAGAATATCTAAAATGGTCGGATTTTCCGATGGCTAGGATCGATAAAAACAAAACTTTGACATATTCCTCTGATTATCCATCCGCCAGGCTCATACTACGACATTGAACTATGCAAGGGAAAATATTTAAATATTATATTTGAGAAAAAATATATGACGAAAATAATAAAATTAACTTACTACAAACTGAGAAATATTTTATACATGAAGTTATAATTTTATCCAACGCGCTGAAAATATATTTTTTGCTGAGTTTAATAATAAAAACAAAATCTTGTTATCATTTAAGTAATTTTGGAAAGCTGTATCTTATAAATAAACAATTTTTGTGAATTAAAAAAGATGACTATAAATGTAATATTACTAACATAAAAGTAATTCGTTGAGGGTGTTCTGAAAACATATTTATATTGGGACATCTCACGAAATAAAGAAAAATTGGGTATTAGGATATAACTGTCATAAACGAATTTCCTGCTTGTCAAATCAAGTTTATATACATTTGTTATTTCGCCATTTTGGAGAATAACCATTGGTCCAGAGATATAAGGATATTACTAAGATTCCATTTTAACCCTTTTGTGCCTCTGGGACATATGTATAATATTATATGTGAAATTTTCTAAGTTTGAGTTATAAAAGTCAAACAATTAATTTGCGGTAAATTTCTTTCCATTTGAAATGAATGCTGCTACAATTAAAAAAATAATAAATTACAAAAAGTAGTAATATTTATTTTAAACAATAGGATGAGAATTGACGGTTAACAAAATATTTATGTAACAAACTATTTATTTCATTAACATTTATTAAATAATTTTTAACAACACTTTGTTTTCCTATGTTTTTCGGGTCGCTGATTAGGAATTTGAAGTGAGATTTAAAAAATTTTAAATGACGTAATTTTTAAAAAGAATTATCAAAATATTTTTAAATTTTATTAAACCCCGAAAATCGCCAAATAACAATATTCAAGTAAATTCAAGCAATTTTTGAAAATATCGTCCGCCATATTGAATCCGCCATTTTGAATTTTTAAACACTGACATAGTATTCCTAATCAGTGTTCTCAAATATCCTCGAGTACAAATTTTTAACAAAATCCAACCGCTGGATTCCTCGGGGTCACGAAAGGATTAAGGGATATTAACTATGAATTCAATCAAACTTTTTAATAACTTACAAATATTTTATAAATTGATCAGTCGTATTAAAAGGTCCCAGATATAATCTCAATGTTTATTTGTTCAAGGATCCTTCGATCCATATAAAGAGGTTACAAATCTGCTTTTATTTTCATTTTTTTACGAAAATATAAAATTGATTATATAGGGTAAGTGCGGGTATAGTCGGACAGTACTAGTAGTCGGACACTTTCGTGTTTTTTGGCAAATAAATAATAATGCATTGTGATAATTACTTTAAAAAGTATACTAGACGAATGTGTGAAGTTTATATTTTATTAAAATAGTGTTATTTTCGAAAATAATTAAACAAGAAATATTTTATTTAATGTTTTAAAAATCATGGTGTCCGACTATAGATACAGCCATTTTCGAGTAGCGCGATGAGTGGCACAAAGTTTTGTTGACAATTAATCATAAATATTAAAACTTATAGGGTTTAAATATTATATTAATAACTTCTAATATGCTTTAATTCCATTTTCCAGCAGATAGCAATTAAAAAATTATCTTTTTTACTTTATAAATTCAAAATATTTGACAGATGTCCGACTATAGAAACAAGGGGAAAAAGTGTCCGACTACTAAAGCATTCGTAATTTTTTATTAAAATGTTTATATTTTATTAAATACTCAACTATTTGTAACAAATTTATATGATTTTTAATCCTGAAGAACTCCTTTAATTGATAATGTGCTTTTAAACACAGTAGGTATTTGCTATTTCAAGAAAAAAAGCATAATTTAAGATTGTATCCTTAAGTGTCCGACTACTAGTGCATTTACCCTATAATATGGAGAAACTTCAAAAGAACAAAAAAAAAATTTGCAATATTTTAAAAAATATGTTTTAAAAAGTAGTTACTATTTTTATTTTTTGATATTATAATTACTTTAAAAAAAATTTTTGTTTAAATTATTATTGCTATTAAATCTTTTATGAGTTTCATACTTTATTTAATAAGAGAAGAATTTTTTTGAATAAAACATTAATACAAATATTTCGTAGAAATTTCTTTTGAGAAGTTTCAGAATATGTTAAATAAGTTGCATTTTATTAAAATAAGTTTAAAAAAAGCGCATTCATTGAAAAAATTCAAAAAAAGTCGTAAAACCTAAGTCCTGTAAAAGTCGACAATATATGTACATTTATACTGCAGTGAGAGTTAATGACGTAGGGAGCACTAGCCGAGTTTCGGTCTGTGGAGACAAAGTTAGAGTACGCGAGGTAGAGCAGTATCCGAATCGGGCAGTGTGCGAGTGAGCACTGTACCACTAAAATGTACATAAAAAAACATTTTCAGAAACATATGCAAAAATTTAAATTTTTGCTATAGGTGAATTACTGGTTATCAAAAAAAATAATTTATGACACAAAGACTTAACATTTTGGGGATTTCAATATTATTAAAATTTAGTATTATTTTACATTTGGTATTAGTTTCATTATTTAAAGTTCTATTCAATATGAAACATGGGAAGATAAAAAAAAGATTTTTTTCTTTCCGTAGATCGCTATACTTTTCCCTTGGTTTGAAAATATTAAAAAATAGTTTTTTTCCTTCCATGGTTTGTCATACTTTGTCCACAGTTTAAAATTTTTGCAGTAGACTTTAAAAATAAGAAAAAAAACTTTTTTTCTTCTCCCTGTCCTTTGTCACACTTTGCCCATGATTCGAAAATGGAAAAAAATTAAAATAAAAAATAAATAAAACTACATAGTGCCAAGTAATCAAAAAGATTTTACAATCACGTCTGTTAGAAAGAAGGTATAGTACATACTCATTTTTTAAATACAAAAAATATACATATATAGTTTAAGGGGTTAATATCTCAGCTAACCTGAAGTATGAGTGAAACTGAAGAAAACACTTTAAAAAATTGCCCGTTTCAATTCAGCGTTTTCTTGTTGCGGTAAAGTACAGTCAAGACCAACTTTTTGAGAGAAAATATGAGAAATCCCATTTTTTTGAAATTAAAGACATCAAATAATTAAAATATTTATGATTGGCGTTTACTTATAAATAAGAATTAAATTTAAAATTGAAATTGCACAATTCACGTTAGAAATATTGCTTTGAAATCCAGTTGAAAAATGATCTCTCAAGAATAATCTTTTCTTTGACTTATTGATTTTCTAATATACTTTAAAATGTCAAAACTTTTATATAAATGCTTTTAAATTTATTAGGTCTATTTTCATTACTTAAAAATAAACAAAATTATTATTAAATTTATAATTTTTTAAATGACTTAAATTACATATATTGTTTGCCAAATTAGTTTATTAATAAACCTTCACATTTCACGTCAACAAGAACAGAAATAGAATCAATAATTTTTAATAATTTTACATGGCGGATCCAAAATGTCTTCCAAATTTTTAGAAAGTCCAAAAGGCCTAAATGCAAAAAGAAAGAAATTGTTGTAACAATCTTCATTGAAAATGTCAATAGCACTATTGGAACGCTTAAATTCAAGAGGAATGCAATTTTTTATTAAGACAAGTCGTCTAGAAAATTCCTTTTTTATGTGCTGACTGAGTTTGGCAGGTTCAAAAATGAATAAACTAGCTAAATAATAATCTTCCCATTATTCCTTCGCAAAATAAATGCATGTAATCCAGGACAAACATTGAAATCTGTAGTTATGATGATGTCGTTGCGATTGTCTTTAAACGATGAGTCTGTTCTTTTGTCAAAATTTATAAATGGGAATTGTGTTACCCTATTTATTTTTAGTCCTTTTATTTCGCACTTTTCACAGAAGTAGAATCCCGTATGACCTTTTGTCCCTTTTACAAATGCACTTGCTGGTGTATCGCAAACGAAGCAGTGGATTTTCACATTAAATCTTTTATTTTCTATGAAAATGATATAGTAGACCTTTCTCACCAGACTTAGTAAAGGATATTCCATTCACTTTAAATTCAACAAATATAGTTTTCTTTATGAACTTCAGGGTTTTCTGCTCTATTCCTCGAGTTACAACCATATACGCAAATCTTTAATTTCTTGAGGTCCATCTTCAGCCAACTCTATTATCTCATCAATGTTGTAATGAAGCACTTTAGCGATCAGGCACAGTCACAACAAAAATTTTCCCTGTTTCCCGCTCAAATCTTCCAAATAGCCACTGACCTGCAATAGCCCTTCTGCGATTGTACTTACATTTTACAAATTTTGTTTAAACTATTTTTCAAATTTTACCTTGACCGCCTATTTTGGTACATGTAATGTCTATGCACCAGGAAAAGATAACTTCTCTGATAAAATTGCCCCAATCTATATTCCAGAACCCTACCAAGAAGCCAATGAGTTGTGGGGAGATTGTCATCGCACAACAACACCATATCTCCAACCCTGATGTGTGGTTTAACAACATTCCACTTATAGCGTTTATGTAAGCATTGTAAATAATCAATGTGACACTTTTTCCAACACATTTGAAAAATACGTTGAATTATTCCTCAGCAAGCGACGGCTCAGATATGCTAGTGATTGGTGTTCCAATCAAAAAATGACCCGGTGTTAAGTAGGCAAAATCGCCAGCATTTTCAGAGAGAGGAGCTATAGGAAGCGAATTTAAAGTGGCTTCTATTTGAGTCAACAATGTATAAAATTCTTCAAAAATAATTTGTTAAGACTAATTATTCTACGCAAATGATATTTCACACTCTTCACATCGGCTTCCCATAATTCTCCAAAGTGTGGGTCATTCGAAGGTATGAAATGCCATGAAACTCCATAAGAAGTCAGTTGGTCAAACAAATCAGTATTAGCTCTCAATTGCACAAGATACTGTTTTAACTCACTATCAACTTCCACAAAATTCTGTCCATTGTCGCTGTAAATATTTGAAGGCTTGTCTCATCTAGAAGCGAAACGCTGAAACGCAGCCAAAAAAGCTGCAGAAGAACCATCAGAAACGAGTTCAGTATGGATTGCACGAGAACAACAACAGACAAATAAAGCTAAATAAGCTTTTCGAGTTTTACAACCACGACCTGGGCTCAATTTTACGTCAAAGGGACCTGCATAGTCAACTCCAGTATGACTAAAGGCAAATCGCACATAATCTGTTGACTAACAGCTGCTCTTTGTCTAACACATATAATACAATTATTAATTTAACTAAACACTATCTCCATGCATGCTTCTTACATAAGCGTTCAATGCTATTAATTCACTAATCTTGTTTTTCGGTAATTATATTGGATGCTTTTCATCATACCGAATAGGATCATTTCGTAATCGTCCTCCCAAACGAAGAATACCATCTGAATCAATGAAAGAGTTTTAATTTTTAATAAGATAATTAAAGCTTTCTGATTTCCAATATCTTTTAATTCCGGTTTAACGGAATTTTAAAGTCATGATTTCTGTCAAAATTTTTTTCAGCTTATGACATATAAATAAGCAATCGTTTGACACGAATAAAGAATATTTGACAGAAATGACACTAATTTTCAAAATTTTGTCAAATGGGAAGAACAGCATTAAAGCATTTGGATGTAAACGAATGTAGGAATCTTTAAAGTCATTGATCACTTAAATCCATCCATCAAATTTTTGTTTCTAGCTCTCTCCTTGTTGACGTGGAATGTTCCATATACCTTTAAAGTATTTTTAGCAATGTCGAGCAAAATACTAAAGTTTTACCCTAGGTTCATATTACAAATGTTTAAATAAATAAATAACCATTGGTTTTTGAATTTGTATCGAATACGAATAAAGTTTGCGCCAATTTAAAACCTGATTCGAGAAAATCAATTTTGACCTGGGTCACTTTACCTAGAATGCTTCATATATATATGTATAATATACAGTACATTGTAAAATAAAAAGAGATATGCGGAAAATATGTTTTTGAAGAGAGAAGGATATTTCATTTTCAGATAATGCGACGTTAAGTGTAACACGTTCTTGCAAGCTCGTTAACACTTAAACTGTTCGTGTTTCTCTTTTAAGGGAAATAAAAAGAAAACTCGTGTGGACGAGGATCGCCGGACCAATTGAGGGAGAAACGATTGACGGTAATTATTATTGGTTAGTTGCAGGTGTAGTAATTCCCGTGACCACGTATCATTTTGATGGGGCTAGAACTCCCCTTCTTCATTTATTTACTCTTTTTTCTCGTTTAATCGTAATTTTTATTTTAAACACTCTCCATTATCCTAAAAAAGCATAAAAACAAATGTATAATAACAGACACTTTAGAACGAATATATAATGAGTATTTTAAACAAATTGTATTAGGAAGGATTTATTTAATAGTAAAAAATAAATTGTTAAAAGTTATCCAAACGAATCGCAATTAAAAGGATTAAAAAATATTTAACAATAGGAGTAGAATTAATGTTGAATTAAAAAAATTAACTATAGGTATATTTTTTTCAAATTGTGTTGTAGTTATTTGAAAATTTTTTATAATTAAACTTTTAAAGTGACCTGATGATGATGGTAACTAGACTACCGAATTGTCATCTACTTTAAAAAAAAAGAAGAGTAGTGTTTTTTTCACCATATACATATATCTTTCTAAAATCGAAAAAAATATTTATTAAATATTTGGGGAAGGAAAAAAAATTTCATTTCTTTCTTACAGTTGCTTTTTATAAGGAGTAGACTATAATATATGAAGCCATCCCTACTAAAAAGTATCCAAACCTTCTTTGCAGTGTAAGCAGACAAATACTGATCCACGCATGCATGAATTCGTATTACTTGTACCATGAGACTTGCCTCTTATGTCGACCATTATTACTTTTGTGATAGTGACATTTATCAAGCTAGTAATATAAGTGGAGAAAATATTTCCAAAAAAGTTGTAAAAATTTAATAGCAAATATTATTGTGTTTACTACAAAATTACAGGGTTTGAGAATTTTTAGTAAATTTTTATAAGCTTGAAAAATTATTAAGTAATTTTCGTAAAAAATTACATGTATTTGCCATTTAAAATTTCAATTACCAAGGGCACGTGTTAATAAAATTCAATTTTGTTTCGGAAATTTTTTTTTTTTTGATACCTTCAATTATTTTCTGGGCGGAGACCGAAGATTTATGAACTTCACCAAAATAGAAACCACCCCAGTATATAGGGATTAAAATAAATTAAGATAACACAAGTTTACATGGCTTTGAATCCGAACAACGAAAACCTGTTTCTAAAGTAATTTTGAACATTGAACTTGATCAACACCTAAAACGATAAATTGTGAATTAGAGAAACAATCAGAAAACCGCATATTTAATGAAAAGTAAGAAAACGATGTTGATCGTTACACCGGAAATTCCCCCAGGCCAATTGTTATCCCTAGAACATCCATAGAATTTCTTGAATATCCGGATGCTATCAGAGAGAGCTTTGAACCTTCTGAAGTAAGATCTGTACATGGATAAATATCGAAAAAAAGAATGATTGCCACAAAAGAAAAGAGGAGGTGAGTCGAAATCTCGTTACTCAGAGTCACTGATAAAAAGGGATAAAGGGTCAGACTTAAGAGCAAAATGAAAAAGAGGCAAAGGCAAAAGGAAAATGGAAGTGGGATATATATTTTAAATGGAGGGAAGTGGAAAATTCTTTAAGAATTAATCTTCATTGTAAAGCACCTTTTCGTAAAAGTGATCCCGTTAAATCATTAGTCGATCGAAAAGAATTAAGTTGTAATTGAAATAACAATACAAATAAAAAACTGAATTTTTTCCAACAAGATTAATGTGCAGTATAAAGTGATTTTATAATGAGATATTTTTTACATGGAAAATCAAAACCTTTAATTAAATGAATTAGGTTGAAAATTATTTATAAAATATTTAAATAATAAAAATGAAATTGATGTATTTTTTACGGTAATTAAAAACTGAAAATTGTAATGTTTCGACATGAAATTTCATATTCTGTTAAATTGTAGAATATAATGCTTCTCATGCGCTTTTATATGCAAACATTTCAAAATAATAAAGTGAATGAAAATAATTATAATACTTGATAAATATCATAGCAATAAAATAAGGACGAAATGTAAATTGTTGGGATGGAACAATTACGTAATTAGCATTGGTATTGAAATTTATTGAACCGCAATTGCCCATCGAACGAATCTCGCAATTTGAAAACAGCAGGGCAAAAACTATATATATATGTGAGTGTGAACGGGTCATTAACCCTTCAACCGATATCATGACATCGCAGCTGACACCGGTTCATGCGCTTTTATATACGAATTTCTAAATGATAGGACAAAGTGGAAAATGAAACTCACTGTCACGCCATCATCCATTTTGCACTTGTCTAATACTCGTAAATTTTCATTTAAATCTTTTGAAAACAAAGCTTGCCAATGCAAAAGTTTCTTGGCTTTCTATATGCTTTTAGAACTAGATAAAGTACGATGAAGTTTAATCTTTTGTTTAAAATCAGTTTTCGCTCGGGTGAGAAAAACTATTTTTTAAGTCGAATAAACGCCTTCGATAGTTGAAAACTTACTTTCTATAAATTTCGATAATAACATCATTGAGAAAATACACCAAGTAAAAATATTACTGTCGATCTTTCCATTCATAAACATAATTTTCTAATAACATATAATTGATAATAACGTATAATTTATTTACACAGTAGACTCTGAATATGTGTTTTATTTATCAAATGCTTCAAGTAACATTTCCTTAAGAAATCTGAATAATTATTCGACAGATTTCTAACACAGTCTTCAATCGCTACATCAAGGTAGCATAAAGGTTAAATTTTGAAAAAAGATTCTCTCTTATAAAACTATTTTTCAGAGCGCCAAGACTATAAAATGGTAACGTACATTTAGTTGGATTTAAAATGCAGTTCTACTGCTTTTTCTCCCGTTCTTATATAAGTATATCTTCTGAAAGAACTTTAAAAGGTTTTTGCAGGGTATTAATTTGGATTCTATATTCTTCTAACTGTCCTTCTAATCCTACAATTTATTTTTGTTAATTAAATAAAAAATTCACCCAAGGTGAATTTAATTTCGAATACCTATCATGTGTAAAAAGAATTGAGTGGTTGGGTTTTACGAATTGGAACGTCTTTTCTCGAGTTTAAGAAAGCAATATTATCAAACAAATAAACAAAAGAATCTCTTTGCTCGAAGCTTTTCACATACAACAGTTCTCACTTCTCCTAAAATTTTCTATACTTATAGAATTATATTTTTCCATAATGTAAAAACAAACAACGTTTTTATTTTCAATTTAATGCCAACGTATTTGTGTATGTGTTGTCTCAACGTCATAGGCATACGGAATATACTCAAAAAGACAAGTTTTAGCATAAGTGTCACATAAATTGAATTAAAAAAATATATTATGTCTTTCACACAACTAATATGGTATTAAAAATGGTCTGTAAATATCAAAGAACAATATTTTTTAAATAATTCCTTGGAAAATTGTTAATATATATATAGTTTTAGGCCTATTTAATGTGAGATGGAAATATATCAGTCACTCAGATGATTTATATGGCAGGTAAAGATCCTTTCTTTTTATATTATTAGAGCATCTTTGCACATTTATACGAGCCAATAATAGAAGAGGGAAACCGCCAGAATAAACAATTTCGAAGCCCGACCACCCACTGTCGGTTTTATTGACATGATACAGTACAAGGGTGGTTAATTCTGACATTTATTATTGCTTTCCCCTTCGACTGAAAAATAATTTGAATTTATAAAGTTCATTATTTATAAAGACCCCCTTCTGGTTTTTAAACCGACATTTTTTATTCTCTAGACTTGTACAGTGAGAAAAATAATCACCCGAAAAAAGTTTTTCTTCATTTAATATTAAAATCGATCCTTTTCCAAAACACTTTTTGTAAATTCTGTGAATACTCGAACGTAATATATTTCTGTCAAAAAACATTAGTTATTCATATAATTTCAAAAAAATATTAATTCTGTTTAAAACCATGACCCTATTTCATGCCACACATTACTAAGGTCATTAGAAAGAAAAGAACTGCGAATTACATCATCTCAATAAAATCGAGGGATTCGATAAAGTGCCTAACAGTTCTTTGAAATTTTTACCAAAACAAGGTATTTTTGAAAGGAAGCTGAAAGTTAGAAGTTACATTAAGAGATTTTCCCAACTTATAGAACCTTGTAGAGAAGTTAAAAATCGAATTATGTAAGATATTACTCCACTTCAGACACCCTCGATTCAGACTGTTTCTGATCTCAGTGAAAATTCCAAAGGGCCCTCGATTAAGTTGTAGCGAACGTTTGCAGTCTCCAAGGATGAAATTGCGCTTTCAGGAAAGAACTGAAAATATTATCTGCCACTAGCAGAAGGTAAGACCCCACTCTTAACTGTAAGGGGAATATTTATTTGATATTCGCAGAAACTTCTATTAAACCGTGAGCTTTCAAGCTTAACTTACCAGATTCTAATTCATTGTCACTGCAGTGACTACAATTTAAAGAAACTGGAATGATGTTAAATTATTATGTTATGTGGAGCACGAAACCGGAAAATTAATGATTATAATGAATAATAATTACGCATGAAATGTTATGATAATACAAAATTTTTTTTAACCAATGTAAACTAGAATTTCTAATTTCAAGATGGCGGAATTTTTTTTTTAATTTATTCAATCGAACTTAATTTTGTCAATCGGGGGTTTTTGGGATCGCTGATTACGAATTCGATAAATTTTTCTTTTTTCCCATAGGGCACAGAATTGACAATTTTGAAAAACATTTAATATTGTAAAGTAGAAATAGCCCCAACGCCTTCTAGATTTAAAAATATAATCTTTATGTAATAAAATAATATTCACATTTTTCATCCTTTAAAAGATTTTTCTTTCTAGTGCTTTGCCTAAAATTTTAAAAACAGGGGTTTTCAGACATTATAAAAGCTCCTTGAAACGATTTGCTTTAATAATTGATTTGATCGATTCCAAGTGAATTTACACTGATAGAACTTCTACAGTTAACATCAAAGTAATCTGAATTTATATAATTGAAATACTTAAAGCTATTTAACCTAGCACTTTCAAAACTCTTTATCGATTGCTCCTTTTTAAATATACTAACGCTAAACATGTTACTCAAGTTTCAAATTAAATGAATTAAAAACAGAAAGTTTAAAATTATTTTTAGATGAAAAATTACATTTTTCCAGTACGTAGTGATCATTAAATTATTTAACATGACCTGGTTCCACTTGGAATGTATTCAATTATTGAGAGTCTTAAAAATTATAATTTATTTCTCTAGAGTGCAATAAATTTTTAATAAATCTAGAAAAAGCTTTTTTACGTTAATTCAGTTGCTTGGCTGATTAAATTACCAGGTGTTTTCCAAAGCAAAAATGTGCACATTTTATATCATGACATATTTTTACATCTTCTTTGAAGGACAATTTTTAATGTAAAAAAATGCATATCTATTGTTTAAGAAGTAAGAAGCAGAGCGCATTAACTTCTAGACACAGACTCTGTGTGCATGTGTGTGTGTAATTACTAACTTTGTTTTGCGGGCTTTTTGCAGTTTTTGGCATTCATCCAATTTCGAGTATGTAACCAAATTTATGAGGTGTTACGAAGCGAAAATTTTTGTATTTAATAAAACTGTCCTTCTCGTTGTAACGTCAGTACATATTACTGGCATTAGCTATCAATTATTATTTGCAAACTTAAATTTCGCTCCTAATTATATTTTTCTGTAACTTCTCTTTTCGTTCTATTGTCAATAGTATTCCTTAAATATAATACAAAATACAGAGAAGAATTTTTTTGTCCAAAAAATAATTTTTGGAAAAATGGAACAAATAGAATTTGTTCCATTTCGTTACAAAAAACGGATTGAGATAAATCGTGGCTTCAATAGCATAACTTCTTGGACATAGTGTCTAAAGTTCGGAGATTTTACCTCAAGCAGTGTGTTCTATGACGCGCCATTACAGGACATCTATTACCTACTAAAGCTGTTATATCAACATGGCACATAACTGAGTCCATATTTGTTTTAATGTTGAATAAATCTAAAAATAATTATTTTTTAACTTTCAGCACATAACCACTTTTGTTCAAGACATCAGAAACAATATTATATTTTAATTGCAGACAATTTAACAGAGGGCCATTTTCGATGTATTCTGTGCTGGTTCGTTTACTGCACGATTAAAACAAAGTATTATTAAACTTGCTGCAAACTTCATAAAAATAGTATGCCTTGCTGGGTAAGCGTGCTAGTGAAGGACTTGAAACCAGTAAAGGAACAAATTACCCACATAACATGATATGTTCCTCTAAGAATATTGTAAATTTGTATGGTTTGTCAACCGTAATGGTGTTATAATCACAAGATGCTTATAATACTTATATATTTTATTATTAAATATAGAATATTATTTTTAAACCAATTAAAAAATAGTTGAGCTTTAGTTTTTTATATGTCACTTACGAATGTAAGAATAAATTTAATTATTCTTTAAACTTTGTTATGTTCTCATTGACCATTTCTAAGCGGTGACCTCCCACCCCCTTCCTTATCTTCCAACAAACTTACAGATGCTCTTTGACAATGTAGAAGGGCCATAGGGGTCTTAAACCGAATACACTTTTGTGGTACAACAGAACATAGAACTGTTCTGTTGTACATCTTTGATAAACAGTGTAAGATTAAGGTATCTATTAGAGGGGATTGTCAAAATGCAACCATCCCAAGAAATTGTGATATCTGGTATACAAATGGATGGAAAATGTAAAGTGGAGCCGGTGCAGGAGTCTGCCATGTAACAGCCCAAGTGGGCCACTCGTATAAGTTAGGGTCCATTGTTACTGTGTTACAATCTAAAATGATGGCAATGTTCTAAGGCGCTATTGAGGTTCTAGAAATTTGTCAAGATAAAAATAATTATAAAAAGGAGAACAGGGAAATAGGAAAGAATGAAAAATATGATCTGTGAATACACTATACATTTCTTGATGTTAGTACAGACGATTAGTGAATCAATGGACAAAGAATTTAAGTTAAAAAAGAAAACGTTTCAAAGGGTGAATGAAGAAGATGATAACAGAGTAAGAGAGATAGATGAAATGTATTTTAGTTTTTTCTTTTTCCTACGATCTTTACACCCAATCGAGTTCGATATATTTCTCCTGTAATCTACGTTTGAAAATACGTATGTGTACCGAATTACAGTTCACTAGGTTCAAAAAGGGAGAACCACATAAATGATGGTGGACACCCAAATCATTCCAGAAGGGATATACTAAAGTTATGGTTGGTATAGTTGGGTAGTGAGGAGGAGAAAATGAATGTGATAAGATTAGGAAGTGTGATAAGAATCGATGTCCCCTTCATATTCTATACAAAATTTACAATCCGATTCTTAAAATTAAATGTATACTTAGCAAATTTAGAAATTACGTTTGTAAGTTAAACGGGTTAAATTCGATAGTTGATGTGGTAACTTCTTGGTAACTTTCTAGAAACTTTATATACACACGTCAGAATTGAATTTTCTCATGTTAACTTACTGAAAATTATCAAAGTTAATTTGGTAAAAAAGTAGAACAGAAAGTTTCTGAAAAATTAATTTGAAAGTGACTAAGAAGGTCCTTTGACAAAATTCGTAATTATTTTAATCCAAATGAATGCCTTTTTTGAAATTTTATGGAATCATCTTAATGTATTTTAATTAAACTCTTCTTACCAGGATTATTTGGAAGGCAGTTTCCTCGATATGTATAAGTTATCAATGTTTGCTTTACCGGAGGAGATTGGTTATATTAAACTAAACCGTCATGTAGGAGGATTAACTATATTAATACTTAGATAGCGCCGTTATTTGCGAAAAGTTAACAGTGTTAAGTTATTAGTTAACTCCGGTAACTTTCTGGTAACATCCTATAAACTATATGTTCTTCGATTAAAATATTCCAATGTTAACTTTCTGGAAATTTTTAATATAAATTTAAAGCACCGAAAACTGTAAGTAAATGTGTAATTTATTAAAATTTTGTAAATATATTTAATTTTAAAAATTGTAATAATAAGATAATATTTTACAGAAAGAACAATTAAATAGATGGTAAACTGCAATATTGTCTTCAACATAAAATTTAAAAGTTCTTAAAAATAAAAATACTCAATCTCATAGACATTTTAAACATTATGATATACATTGGAATTTTCCGAAAATAAAAATGCCTAATGGAAAAATTTTGCTTTTAAAGAGAGAGACCTATATAAAAAACTGACACGGTTCTATCAATATTTTTTTCCAAAAAATAAAGAAAACTTATAATAATTATACTTTATTAAATACGATAACAAAACAACTATGCTGCTAACGAGGAGGAACCAATTTATATGAAAATTATTTTATTAAAGCATGCGAAAGTTTTTATTCTGAAATTTATTTAAAAGGTTTAAAATATTCTACAATAATGAAAGAATAATCTCACAAAAAATTATTATCAAATAATTCTCTTTTCGACCACAAAAAAAAAAGTTAGTATAGAAGCAGCGTTAATTGCGTTTCAAGTCTGTTCGATCCTTTCCGGAAATCTCCAACCATTCACAACGCAAATTCCAATAGGAGATAAGTTTCCTTATACTACTTCATGCTTTAAGGAGTTTCTATCGCTTGACTAAACTAATCAAAACAGAAACCATTATTTTGTGATTTGACTTGCTTGGTACTTTGAAACGTCTGGAAGCACCGCATTTCTTCGGTCGTGTTGCAAATGGTTGCTATGACTTGTTTACATGCAGTTTTAAGTAGTAAATTGCTTGCAATGTTGCCAGACAATATAAAACATGAAATACATGAACATTCGTTTTTAAAAGAAACATTTTTTCATTCACAGTGAACTTGTTGGCTGTCCCCATTTTTAACTAAATTATATATTTTTCACAACTTATGTGTTGTATTTCGCTTAAAAATCTTCTATGTGAATCAAAGCCTTGAAACTAAAAATCATAGAAAATTATTCTTGAAGACTTGCACACCTCGAAAAAAGTTTGTTTAATTAACAATTATAGGAAGTAATTTGAAACTGTCAACAAAATATAATGGAAGTAGAGAAAATTAAACTTGAATATGGGGCGAGTAGTCGCAAATAATTAAGGGAGACTTGATGCGATGGATATAGCAGAATTTATGACGTTTTCGTTACCAGATATATAAGCAGTGGCTCTACATACATATAGGGAGACGAGATATGAGTTGTGTGGAAATGAACTCAAGAGAGCAGTTTCCTATCTGCATCCTAGTTTTGCAATGGAGTAAACACAGAATCACTTTCAAAGTCGGCTAACCGTAGGAAATATGCAACATCAATTTAATTGGGATGTACCAACATTATAAATAAGCTTCTCTGAAATCTCGCATATGGCTTAATTGAAGTTAAACTTATCAATCTTTGCGTTTAAAGTTTCTCGCAAACCATCGCAAGTAGAAAAGTATTAGATCAAAGAGAATTTTGTTTTCTGTTTACAGACCGTTGGAATTAGTTTTTTCGAATACTATGAAAAGCTTTAACAGATTTTTGTTATTTAACTTTAGTAAACTTTACATCAGTAACTTATACGTGTATAACATTCCCATTGGAAAATTTTGAAAATATTGCAAGATGAAGTGTACAAAAAGTTTTACCACGCACTAATAGCAAATTCTCTTGAAATAAACAATAAGATTTTTGTACAACTCAACATTTGTATATTATATCGATTCTATATATAATTCAAAGACTTAATAATAAAGTAAAATGTTAAGTTCGATTCTGGCTACAGCATTTAATTTATATTAATAAATTGGAAATTAATTTAATAAGTTTCGGCGAAAACTGAATTTGGTCTTTATATCATAATTATTTAAAATCAACGTTACAAACTTTAATATTTAATTTAATAATGAATGCCGTTGGAACTCGATAAAAGTTCGCTAAGGATTGACGCACTATAAATTTAATCTTACCAAGTAAAACTATTGCTTTCAAAGTTTTAGAAAAATTTATTTAATTTTTAAAAAAATTAACAGGTACAGTATAAACCGTTTGAGAGTATCATGTGATTTTGATAAGAAAGAAAGAAAATGATCCCTTAATTTATGTGATTGCGGCAGAGGATTATTATAAAAAGGTATTAGAAACTCACATTCAAACTGGTCACGGGGGAAAAGATAAGATGCTATATTACATATTAGATAATTTAAAGTTTCGAAACAAGCTACTAAAATATTTGTTCAATGTTAGCAAACTTCTGCTTGCAAAAAAGTACTTTCAGAAAAAGGTGTAATGTAAATGACCCGGTCGTTGCATCTGTACCACAGGCTGGATTTCAGTAAAAAATAAATAAAAGATTATTCGTTTTATGCTTCTTAATAAATATATTTATTCTGCAGATTTGTATTTATAATAAGTGTATGAAAGAATAAAAAAAATTATATCATTTTTGTAGATATTACATATTGATATCCAGATACTGGTACATGTCGAGAGACTAGAATGTTTAGCTCAGTTGTAAAACCAATGAAAACAAATGGAATTAACATGCGCGGACAAGTAGATTTAATTGACTTTCAGTCCTGCAGTGACGGTGAATACAAATGGATAATGAAATACATAGATCAAGCTGCAAATTTATTTAGTTAAGAGTGATGAAATCTAAACTATAAATGTTCCAGTCTTGTAGAGTATTACATAAATTCCTGCTTTATTGAAAAATTATACTTCTTTAGAATATTAAGTGCTTTAGAAAAATAATTTCGCGTCATAGTTGGAGTTTTTATCAAAAGATACAAAAATAGTATTAATTTCACATTCTAAACTGCGAATTGTATGACACACTTTTAAGGCTTGTTTTCTCGCAATTGTTATTGTCAAATCATTGTCAGAACTAGTAAACAGAACATTCGCGATTATTTCCCTATGCCATGACTCGCACCGCATACACCAAAGTTTACAATAGAAGCATTTTTCAACAAAATCGCTAAATAGTGAATCAAATTCTGGAACTTTGTCTTCAAAGATTCAAAGAATTTTATGTACAATGCAATATGTGATTCTATTAATCATTCTATAGTTTTGGCTTAGGATAGAATTAATCTTGGTTGATTGAAAGCAATATTAGATGCTTACGAAGAGAAAATCTATTTTAACAATTTCACAAAAAATTTAATTTTAACATTTCTGTGAATTCATTTTTTATATGTATATGTTTCCTCAATTTAAAATCCATGTGAAGATTCTCTTCTCATGATCTTTTCATACAATCATTTCGCAACCAGTTAATTCAATATGGCTCCTGACAGTGCCTTAACAGGATAATAACAGAGAATAGTTTTCGTCTTCCTGGTACTCTTGAATATTCGGGATTCAAATCCAAATATATGCATCAGGAAGCTCTTTCTCTTCTGACTTCCTTGCATCTCATGTATTGACGGAGGCCTCCGATATTCCAATTGAATCTTCTCTCTCGCCAACAAGTTGTAAGGATAAAAGAGAGGAAAATTATTTGTGATGTGAAGTTGTTATTTAATGTTTGTTGAAAATTTATATAATAATTAATCGTAATTAATTGTAGTAATTAATTTACCAAAAACTATACAAAGGATGATTGTTTCATGTGCGACAGCCGTTTTTAATGTCTTTACCACTTCAAGCTGTTCGTTGTACCTTAAAAATTGTTTTTTTTCTTCTCAAGCTTTTTTGCCGACATTGTGAACATTATTTTGAAACTGAACTTTAGGAACCCTGTTTCAATGTTCACTATTCACGTCACTACACAGCTCTCTCGGTTTCCTTTCTGTCGACTTCCACACCTTCTCACCAACTATTGTAAACAATGTCTCACCAGGGATTATCCTGTAAATGTGTAGACAGGCATAAAAAAATTTTACACGCAGTGAAGAGGTTAATTTGTTTCCTGCTTTGTTAAGTTTTAAATGATTCATAGAAAACATACTCATGTGGTAATTACTATTTTTCCAAGTTATCACTTAGTCACTATTTAATATAGACGATTGATAATTTTTAATCACTTATATTATTATGTGGTATTTTTTAAAACAAATATTTGCGTGTTTCAGAATCTTCTCTCTTCAACAAAAGCCATACTATGAACATTGCATGGAATATCTCTTTTGGGAAAAAACTTTTCCCAAAAATATGATTTTCACAAAATCTTTTCTCAAACATATAAAAATTGTCCCATGGGAATTATTGGCGTTCGTAAACATGAAATTTAAATTTTGTTTCGCTATTTGTTTTTGCAATCACCTTCATTCGTTTGCCAGTTCCGCAGTTGAAATTGTGGTTACCCTTTTTGGAAAATTGTTAAAATTCGTAGTAATTTATTTAAATTTTTATTAAATATGAACAACGTAGAATTCTTGAAAAAGTAGATTTAATATCTACTTTTTGAAGCAAAAAGCAAAAATATTTTTGATTTAAAAAAATTAAATTACATTTTAAATTTAAAAAAACCATTTTACACTATTCGAAAGAGGAGGAAAAATCCTTTCGAAAATATATAGGTCAAAATTTTGCTCACCCTACTGTATTTTAGACAGTTTTTAATAAAATCTTATTCATAAATAAGTAAATAAATAAATTATTATTTAAACTTTTTGGAGAAATTGTCTTCAGGAAAAGTTTTTTTTGGGAAACTTTTTTGGAAAAAAGTGTCCTTCAATCCTTTTGCAAACTATTATTTAGGTAATTAAGAAAATTCGCGTGTTTACGGTTTGTTGTCAGATTTTGTAAATAGTTTCTGTGAGAAAAAAAGATTTGTTGAAAAGTGAATGTTTAATAAATTGCCTTAATTTATACAGGCCAGTCTAAAACATTATGTATAATGTCGTGGTACTAAAAAATTTGTTAATGCTAAAATATGTGTTCTCTCTGGTGAAACATTTTTGTTTTTTTCTTTATTATGTACTATAACGTTCATGCTTATTTTTTTTATTATTATTTTAATAATTTATTATTTATTTGTAATCATTTAAAATATTCATTTGGAGATTTTACTCCAGTCTTTAATTTTATCTAACCAATACAAAATAATATTTGGACAAGAGGTTAGAAAAGAACGTTATCCACACTTTTAATTTAATTATTTGAATAAATTTTTATAAATTATTTTATTAGCCCCAGGATATTTTTCTTGAAAATATGCAAAAGATTAATTTAGTTAATTTTAATTATATTGCCAAACTAATTCAGAAATTATTAGGAAAATTCCTAATAAACCGCAAAGAGGGGAGGAGTAAGGAGATCAACACAATAATTACACTGTCACTGAATTTAGATTTTACACAATATTATTTTTATTCAATAAATTTTACTTTAAATTCTAATTTTACTTTTAACAATTGTTATATTCGGCAAAAGGCCGAATTTTCAAATTAATTTACCGCATGTCAAAGGCGGTGACAAGCATCACTTTTCACAATTTTCGAATGTTATTAATTATTGCTAATCTGGCGAGAAAATGATAATTTGAGATTACTGGGTCTCACCATCAATGCGCCTACGACCCCGCATGGCACCTCGTCCAGACATGGCACTTAACTTTTAATTTTAATTAAACAATTTTGAATAATGTTAGTGGCGCATCAGCGCCTTACTTTACAATCAAAACGAGAATGAATAAAAATGTCCGTGTGCTTGCTACGAGAGCGTCGCTACACATGCGCTTCTTTTTAGTTTTAGAGTGAGTCCCCGGAATACTATTTTTTATTATCTTTAGTCTCTACTCTTATCCGCGCGAGGTAAAGTATCCGCCGCCGATAATGCAGAGCGCCTACTTATTAGTCGCTGTCGCTACTCCGCGTCGCCCTTTAATCCAATAGGGCCGCAGTTAGTGTTTTGACAGGACCAAAACAATGAATAATTTTCGTCTTCCTGGTGCTCTTGAATATTCGGGACTCACATCCGAATATATGCACCAGGAAGCACTTCCCCTGTAGACTTCGACTAGTGACAGCGCAGCGTTGACAGACCAACCGATTTTCATTGAACATTTTCTCGATGACTATGAAATAAAAAAAAAACAAACGGCTGAAAATGTTCTAATTTCGAGTTTTATTATTATTGTCGATCTGACCAGTTGGCAGGTTTATTTGACAAATTTTCAATTATTTAAATAATTGAATTTACGAGGTATAATCTCTTTGATTTTATTTAAATTTTAAAATTCAAAATACTAATACTAAATTTTATTTGTTTTAGGAAAGGAAAGATTCTCGTTTTGACGAGTTATTTATAAAAATTGTTTTTCAAAACAAGAGAAAATTAGGAAAATTTTGTGCGTGGCAAAATGCCGCGTCACAGTACATAATCCATTAATCCACAATATATTTCTTTTTTAAGATTAATTTTTTTTAGAATACTGTGTTAAAATTTCAATATTAGTCGATTTAATATTTACAGCCTATTTTAGATCATTTAAAGGAAACATTGAATGATATATCATAGAATCAGCATTTGCCCTAAGAATGTTAATTGGAATGCTTCTAGGATTATTTGGATGTATGCAATATATAAACAACACCTTCATATATCACATAGGTTTACCATTATGATTGACAAATACAACTGATATTTCATTAGAAGATGGAACAATAAATTCCTTCTGATTTAATGATCTGTCGCGTTTAATCAACATTTGTCTATTTCTTGATGATTTATTTTTCGATTTTGCTTGTCCTTCTTCTTCTAATTCTATTTCCTTGATGAGAATCTTTCCACATAAAGATTAATTCCTCTCAATAAGATAAATATTTCAGTCACTTTGGCGGTACGTCTCTTATTTTAAATTCATTAATAATTAATACTTTAAACTATACTTAGGGTCAGTTTCACGAATACCGATTAAAAGCTAATCAATGATTAAATCTTCAATCAACCAATCAGGAGCCGCTAAACTGGCTTTAATTATTGATTAATTTTAAATTGAGGTTGGTAGAATTAGCCCTTAAACTTTTAGTAATTTAGCAAGAATATAATTATGTTAAACCACATTTCCGGCTTTCAATTTTAACATTTGGTCAAAGAGAATAGTTTTCCTATAACATAAAGTGCTCCATTTTAGTCCCATCGCAGTTTTCTTTTTATACAATATTTCTATTTTACCAAACAGAGGAATATTGTCTAAAACAACTATAATAAAAATTCAATGGAAAGTTTTTTAATCTTCTGAAAAGATGAATTTTGAAAAATGATAGAATCTTCTTTATTACTATTATTATTTGAGAGACTGGAATATTGATATGTCAATATGAAAAAAGCTATTCTCTGAGAAATAGTCGCATAAGGCAAGCTGATGTTTCAATGCTGCGCTGTAGCATATGCTTTGTCGATTATGATTAACATAACTGTTATGTTTGAAAGGACGGTGCTTTTCTTCATATCGCAAGGCTTAAAAGTTTCGAAGAGAACTAATTTTTACTGTACAAAAGAATAAATAAAAGTAGAATTTTTTTTATATATCAACTTAGGTTTTTCAAGAAACAATATTTTTAATTAAATATGAATTTAGAAAAAATTAAAATAGAAATTTTGTTTATGCAAACATTAAAAATTTAAAGTTCTTTTTGGAATTAGAATTTAACCTTTTTTAGTTACTGCTATTTAATAAAAATAGAAAAGTCACAATACAATAATAACTGAAAACACTAATTTATGTTTTTTAACCTACTCACATTAATATAAAGAATGAAACATCGCAAGCACGTGCGAACCCACGAAATTAATCCGCACTGTAGGAACGTTTTGGAACCACTGCGCATACAATAAAGAGGGAACAGAGCGTCAAATAGAAAAAGCCAGAGATACTACTTGTGTACTTTTGTATTTTGCGCTTTATTGTTATATCAATTCTTCGAAATTAAATTGAGTAAAAATAATGCTTAGAAAAGCATAATAGGTATCACAACACCTACACGGAAAAAATTAATTTAGTACATTTTACGAAACTAATTTTGGAATAGCGGATACGGAGAGGAGTTTAGTATAAGATAAAACAGAATCAATAGTAATATATGATGACTGCGTTTCTCGAAAACTCAAAAAAAATTCTATGGAATTCACAAATGATCGGTTGGACGTTCTAATTCAAGAGTTTTGTAAAATGTTTAGCCTGAAGCGCATGCGCCACGGAAAAAAATATTCACGGAGAAAAAAACGAATAAAGCAGAAAAAATAATTTCTTAATGTACCAATGAGCTCTCAAGACCATTTTTTCTCGTCTTCTATAGGAGATAGATGATTGGTTCGACACATGTGACTGCACTCTACAACGCAATGGTTCGCTTGGATTGGCTTATTTTATTCTGACACTAACTTAACAGAAATACGCATACATATAAACGAATTCTGACGCAACGCACATACAATATAACTCGCACTTGTAGATGAAAGAATTGAGTTTCTTTATATACTAACTGAGGAGATTAAAACTGCACTTGTGAGAAATGTCAATATACTGAATATTAATTTAAAAAAAAATCATTTTTTTAAAAGTTATACAAAATATTTTATGGTTTTTAAAATAACATTTTTTGATTATAATTAGTTATAAAATCTCTATAAAATTTTTCAATTTTTAGAAAATAATTTTATTCTTAATTTTAAATTATAAATAAATTGACAAACAATTTTCAAAATTAAATTCAAACTCAAAAAATGTTTATATTAAATTGTCTAAAATTTGAAGTAATAACAGTTAAAACTTGAGAAATTAATATATATATTGTCATCGGTAAATATTATGATAAGCTATAAAATTTATTGGAATGTAAATT
The DNA here is from genome assembly GCF_015476425.1 of Leptopilina heterotoma. Classification (NCBI taxonomy): domain Eukaryota; kingdom Metazoa; phylum Arthropoda; class Insecta; order Hymenoptera; family Figitidae; genus Leptopilina; species Leptopilina heterotoma. The sequence goes on along the minus strand of NW_025110861.1, from coordinate 1,865,993 downwards.
AAAAGAAATTAATAATAATTAAAAGTTTGGATTACAAAAGCACATAAAAAATGTTACGAATTTGGAACAATGAAATGTGAAATACGTAAAAGAAAACAATTATCCAAATGTTACCGGCAGGTAAAGCAGTTCTCTTTTTCCTTCCACATATTATCTCTATATACAGCAGACAAGTTAATACCGACGCGACGAGACAAGCTTCAACATATCTATTTATAACGCGACTTTTGGTACACCCCGTATAGAATTTTACGAAACTTTGTGTTCGAGAATTCACGATAGACAGCGAAGTGGAAACTCAAACCACGCGTTTTTAGATTGCACGAAACATTTTTACCATTTTCTGATAAAATGTTCACCAGAAAATACGAAACATTTCTACATTCAAGCTTGTTTTATAAATTACAACACTGGTTGCAGTTTCTCGACAATTGTTCTGCTGAAAGTAGTGAAAGTTTCTGGGTTTTTGAAAAACTTCGTCAAGGAATCTTAAATATCCGCTAGTGCGAAATTAGTTTCGTAAAATCTGCTGAACTTATTTTTTCCGTGTATTTTACATCATCAGAAATCGCATTTGCTTTCCTGCAGAGTCTACTAATTAAAGAATTATAACCAAAAAATTGAATAGTATTTACTTAATCTCACAGGAACATTTAAATTAATGAATGACAATAAATGAGAACATTGAATAAATCCATTCAAAAAATTGCAAGGGAATGTTAAATATAACATGCAAGTTATTATAGTCATGAGTGTGTCTGTCAAACGGATCTATAGGTTCAGAAATTTTTCAGATTTTATTTAAGACAGTGTCGAAAAACGTTCATTCAAATAAACCGCGATTAAAAAATTTGATTTTCTATTAAGTATACATGCACTGGTTGCAAAGTAAAAACTGAAGAACGTAAATTTAGACTACTCTGAAATTTATAAAATTTTAGTATTTTTATAACGTAAATATCTGTTCATTTTAGTTGGTTTTGATTAAAATCTGTAAATCGGACGTTCCACGTCAAACGGACCAAAGCTCCGTCCAAAATGTTTATTAATGAAAATCAACTTATTATGGATGAAAATACTCATAAGCTCATACTGCTCCAAATAAAAGGTTTGGGGTTTGGTTTTTTGGATCACTGAATTCGAATCCGAACTCAGTTTTCTGCCATCACGTCAAGTTTCTTCACAAATTAATAAAATTTGGAAAAACTGACTGTAAACAGGATTCAAATAAAAATAAGCAAAAGATTTTATTAAAAATTAACTTTAAAACACTGAAAAAATATTATATAATGTTAAACAATCAAAGAAACTCGTAAATATTCAAGATTTAAGATGGCGGATCCAATATGGCGTCAATTTTTTTAAAATTCACCCAATTTGCCTGAATCTTGTTACTCGGGGGTTTTTGGGGTTGCTAAATACGAATTTCACCTTAGTTTTCAAAAATTAAAAATGTCGGATCCAATATGGCTGACCAATTTTTTTAAAAAAATATTAGATTTCCCTGAAACGTTATACTCGGGGGTTATTGTGGTCCCTAATACGAATTTTATTGGTTTGTCTATAAATATTTACTCGGGAGTTTTTAAAGTTACAGAATTTGAATTTAATGTAAAATTGTAAAAGTTGCTTTTCATCTCTTTCTTTTTTTAATTACTGAACTGTAAACTACACTTGTAATTAGTTATATGTTCTACAAACTATTTTGCATTTTTGAACTCTGACGTCAGATTTTAATTCAATTTAAAAATCTTGACCGCTAGTAGACATCAATTTTGAATTCCTTAATTTTGACATCAAATTTGAAATTAGTGGCCTCGAAAACCACAGAGTAATAAGTTTCAAGTGCATCTGATTAATATTTAAATTTTTCTAGTTGACATTTTGGGTCCGCTGTTTTGAATAGTTTAAATTTTACTTCAATTTAGGTAGTCCTGGACTGTCAAGTGGTTTATCATATTTACCCATAAAAATTGTTACTTACTAGTTTTCGAGGATTTTGATTACAAATCTAACGTTATTTTTTCAAAATTCAAAATAATCGATCAAAATTTTGTCGGATGTTATTGAAAATGTTTACTTGTGAGCTTCCTTCGACGCTGATTATTATGAATTTGATGTTAATTTTGCAAAAGTCAAAGTCTGAATTTCAATGTTATATAGTTATCTGGTGAAGTTGCTGGTGTTGGAAATTAGGAGAAAACCGATGTGAGAGAGAATTATCACTCTCAGTCTGGCTTAAATTACTGTTAGAGATTTCCTATCTTGATTTGTAGAGAATCATCGACGATTAACTAGTTAAATAATTTCAGAGCAATCTCTAAAATGCATCAGATTTGATGGATGACAGATACATGCATTAAACATGGATTTCTAAAAGAGACTAAAATACATATTTTTAGTATTTCTGTATTTTATAACTTGAGCATGAGCAAAGTTAATTCCTAATTTTTTCATTCTTTCATGAAGCAAATTATCTTTTTGTTAGTTTTTGAGACTTTTTATTGAATCACTTTAATCGCTCGCTAAATTTAATCCGTCATTTCGAATTTCAAAAAATTTGAAAAACTTACTTTGTAGAATCAATCGAGAATTTAAATCATAGATTTAAATATATTTTTGGGGTCACTCCTGTTTAGAAAACAAGGATATTTTAATTTTTTACAAAGTTACGGATTTTTGAATTTAAAGTAATTTTGATCGAAAGTCAATTGATATGGAGAATATCGAATGTCAAAATGAGTACCAAATTATTAGAAAAATCATGATGTTTCAGAATGTGAAACAGGAAAGTTTTTAAGGAAGTGTGTCTAAACTTCTTTAAAATAATTAAATTAAATTATTTATCTATTCGTATACGTTATTTTATATATATTCTTATCACATATTATGCAAAAATTTCAAACTTATTCATTTTATGAAAAGATATAGCTTTATATAAAGTCGATAGGTTCAACGGAACTCTAAAAAAGACGAGATGAAATCGATTGAGTTTGCGAGGATCTAAATACATAAAGTTGATAAGACAGGAATAGGATATGAAATAAAATCGATAAATGTTATGCATAGTTTCCAGACAATTTTCCGAATATACTTATTTTCTAAACGTCTTTTATCTCAAATTATGCTTTCCGAAAAATAATTTTTTTTCAATCTATTATTTCGAATAGCCTTATTCTCCGGTAATCTCGTTTTATAGAGAATTAACGATAACAGTTGAATTCAATATTTTAAAAAATCTCATTTTTCGTGTATATGCATAAAATCATTCAAAATATTTGTTTTTTTTTAAAGTTACATTAGGAATTCTTCGCTAAAATTTGAGGTAGTTATTGATAATAGAATAGTATATTTATTATAAAGATAAAGTTAATAAAAATCAGCATTATTAGGAATCTAAAATATTAAAGCTGAATTATAGTAAAGCACGGCACGAGCTTTCACGATTTATAATAAAGGATAAGTAGTTATGGGGAAGGGTCCTAAAAAATCTTCTCATTCTTATCCACCTACTTTGGATAGGCAAGGGCAGAAAATGTGAAAAACTCGCATACCATAGTTTATTTAACTTAAAATTTCCAAAATTAGAATTTTAATAATGTATTTATCCTGATTTTACATATATTGATAATTATCAATTATTAAATAATTATCATTTTTTAAATTATAATTAAAGACATTTTAAATCATCGGTTTTAAAATAGTAACTTTATAATCCTCTTGCAATATTTATTACAAATTTAATATTTAGCTTATAAAAATAGAATGAGTTTATTTTGTGTTTGATTATAATTTATGTAACAGTGTGTTGTGCATGCGAATAATGAAAATTAATTAACAATTTAACTCATTAATAAAATTAACAAATTTTACGCATTATTATTATCTTTCAGAGTTCTGTCATTTTATTACAACATCCAGTTTTATGGCACTTGCTCAGATATTGCAATATGACACTGTTTGTCATAATTTTACTTCTGTTTCTCTATCTTCTGGTGTTAAAAAAACTTCTTTTAAATTTTGTTTTCAGAATATTGCAAATTTAACTTGTTAAACAGAAATTAATTTTCAATATTCATTGTACATGGTCACTGCATTTAAACGTTCAATTGATTATATTATTTAATCAATTAATTAATTTTCAAACACGCACGTTAAATGGAGGTTGACATTTTTCATTTCACAAGAGTTGCATCAGTTTATTATATTTTATTTCAACTTGCACTTTGATATGAAATATCATTTATATTATTTAATTTAATTTATTTCATTCAAACTAATTCTTCAAGATTAATTATTAATTAACTAACTAATTAAGATTCATTAATTGTCTAGTTTGTTGTTTCGTCGACAACATGAATGTGAATAAATACATTTTTCTTTTGACATTCTTTTATAACAAACGATTTGTTGGGGTAGGTGAAATAAGTCAGAGTTTAGTCGACATTTTTAGCAGTTTCAAAATATCGAGCTGAATTTAATTTAAATGTTCTTTTTCCAGATAAATTTGTTTATAATTCTTTTGGGCGAATAGAAGTTTGGAGAAGAATTAAATGCCTCAAATTTGTGTCACATTTTTTCATAGATAATCTGCGACACACTTGGTTTATTTTTTTTTTTTTGCAGCTTTTATGGTGTTTAATAGTTTACTGTTAGCAGTCTCAAATTAATAGGTACTGTGGGTATTGGCGATTCCAACAGTTTAACAAACGCTCCACGGGTAAGAAGTTGAACTAATATGTACGTGACACTCTCATAATAAACACATGGCCCAGAGCGGCTGAAAACGAGTTTTCGTAAAGTTTAATTAATTATTCTAATACAGGTTTATTAAAATATGTATAATAAAACTTGAACATGTATTCAAAGCTCTCAAAATGATTTTTCGTTTTTTTAATAAATGGAAGAGAAGCTGTAAATAAATTAGGTACTTAAGTGTCAGGGAGAATATACTCTTTCATCTTAGAATGACTAAGATCAATGAAAAGAATCGGTAAAAATTAAATTGGTAAGTAATAAAAAAAACCATCTCAGTTTCAATCATCAATATTTTTCAAAAAGAATAGCTACTTACATAAGTTAATAAAAATTGCAATTTTTCTATATTTTTTCTGTAAAATAATTTTCCGTAAGTTAACAATTTGCCTACACCCTGAAATTAATTCAAGACGATAGGGTGGGGATGCCAGTGCACACGGCTCGCCAAACTTCGTTGTTGCCAAGCAAGCTTTTCACTAGTTTGCAAATTCCTAAAATGTCATAATATACAGATTCATTGGTCTATATCCTTTATTGTTAATACCTATGTATGTGTATTTTTCTTTTTAGGTATACTTACCAATACACTTAGTCATTTCAATAGAAAATAACTTTTTTGAAATTGCTAAGTTCCTTTCGAAATATGAGTGTTTTCTACACTCTTTAATTAATTCTTAAATTTATAAAATGAAACAATTAGCCCTTCAACATATTAATATCCGCAAAACATTATACATTAAAAATATTGTTTTTCATGAAATACTTTAATATGATTATGTAACATTATTATTTTTATTGTAAAATCAGTAGATATACAAATTGGTTAAAGAAAGAAATTAACTGTATGACATTAAATTGAAATGTTTTATTATAAATTGAAGAAAAAAATTAGAAAAATTAGGAGCGCTTTAGCGCGCAATTTTGCTAGTATTACATATTGTTGAAATAAAGAAAAGAAATGAGACCCTGTGGGCACTGGTACATAAGATAAATTATAAAATTCTAGAAAATAAAAGAAATGAAAAATAGTTACAAAGTCATACGTAACACATTCTACTATTTCTTGATATTTGAGAGTGAAATGTCATCTAAAATAAATCATTATTTTGAGAGATTTTTTTTAGATAAATTTTTTGTTACACTTTTTTTAATAAGAATTGATCACACTGCACTCTTAGAGTCTTAAACGATTAGAAGGCGACATCGCACTCGATTAGTCGGTAGAAAACACTTTTTTTTTAGACGCGATCATATATATTCAACGTTTGATATTTGCACGAGCTCAAAAATTTGCTAAAATCTGCTCGAATGCACTAGAAGCCTTTTCATTTATTCGAACAGTATCGGAAGTGATGGTGCATAGGGGATAATCCTGCTGAAATATTCAAACACGAAGTCCCCATTTACGTAGATTTATCGGTGCGATTCAATGAGAATCCACGTCATTCGTTAACAATCTCGTAATTGATTTCGATATGCTATATACTCCTAACGCTATGAAGCCTGAAGTGAATGATAATCAATGTTGATATTGCTCTCTCAATAATTTAAAAGAAGTATACTTTAAACAAGCATAAAAGAAATTTGTCAAAATTAACGAAATTTAATTTCTGATAGTAATAATAATTAATTGGTAATTTAAAACAATAATGATAATTGAACATCATTATACAGTACATTTACAAAAAGTAACAACTATAATTTTTCTCGACGCTTTACATGATGTTTTTTTACGTGTACAATATATGTTTAATACTTAAGATAGGTATTTATAAACAGATAATTCCCCACACTATTGTACTTTTAGAGATTTTCATATAAAATATGTATATAACTTATAATGTAACAAACGTATATTACGTATCATAATAACCAATAATAATTACCTACTTATTATGGGAATGATAATAATCAATAATGTAAATAAATATGTTATGATCTACTGATGAGAAGTGTATAATATGTTATTGCATAATATAAATATACCTAATATAAAAAATAAAAATTAGTCACTGAACTCAATTATTTTGCTTGCTCGGTTTTAATTGCAGTTAAAATTAAATACTATTTTAATTATGTATTGGTAATATATCACTATTTATATTTTTCTAATACATAAATATTTATTACATTATTTAAGAATTGTAAACTGAAAAAATAGATAAATATTGTTATAAGCGAAGCGCAGTAATTACTTACACCATAGAATCCGAAAACTTTAAACGCGTTTTTCTCGAAATCGATGTTGCGTTTAAATTGGCGGTATTTATAACTCATCGAGTTTTCAACCGATTTACTTCGTTAAAAGCTTAAATGAAAGGTAATTAAATTTATATGGCGGATGAACCTCGAATATTTATGAATTTTTATTATTAAAAAAAGTTAGAGCAAATTAAGTGACAAAATTTTGCATCCACTTTTTTTCCTTTTTCTCTACATTTTTGCAACACATTTTTTTTATTGTACATGGAGATTCATCTGAATTTTACTATCATATTTTAACGTAGTTAATTAATTATTTTACGTAGTTAAGAATTCAATAAAAAATGTTATACATTTTAAATGCACTCATACGCTTAGGGGTGATTCATAGTCAGATACTCTTACTGTATATCTCTGGAATAAAGTAAAGAAAGATAAAATGTAATGAAATGTTTATTTGACATTATTAAACAAGGGAAAAGTTCTTTTCATTTGCAAAAATAACTCCTTTTTAGATGATTTTTTATTTATTATTTTTTATTATTTTTATTATTTTTTATTTTTTTTTAAATTTTTTTATTTTTCGTACGATTTTTTACCACATTAAAAAGCATTATTCAATTAAGAATTACACTATACAATTAATTGCAAAATTGCTTCTGAAGTAAAAGATGCTATGTTATCAACAAATTTGAGCGTAATCAGAAGTGACATTAAGACCTCTTTAAGCCTCTTATCATCGATGAACTGACGTTTGAAATTAGACAAGATCTTACAAAACCGTCAACCTGCGTTGAATCCAGTGGTCAGGACTCCCTGCCATGCAGTTGATGGCTCTGCATAGACATTGTGGTGAACCTCAATATCCTCTTGAATTATGGTCACAATTGCCACCCTGTCTTCAGTTTTCACCTTCAGATCATCTCAAATTGGCTCTCACGTTCTATAATAAAAATGCATCTAGTAATTTGAATAATAAATTATTCTTCTCATAAAAACATTAATTAATTTATCAAAGCCATTCAGTAATGGGAATACGAAAGCTCTTAATAGAGCTTTTTGATAAATTTTTTGCCTAATTTGTAATATACTTTTTTAAAATTAGCCTAGTACTTTGCGCTAAATAGCGAAAAGCACTAATAAGGGGAAGCGTTGTTCGTAATCCTACTACAGAAAAAACTAACATTTTGGGCTTTTAAACTTTCTTTAAAATGAAAAGAAATTTTAGTCTAAAATCTAAAGTTCATATAACGGAGCATGCTCTTCTACTTATTTACTAAATAAATAATGAACCGTTCTAATTTTTTTCCTTGCTGACTCAGCTGCCACTAATTGGACGCCTCTCGTTAGTATGTTTATTGAAAAATTAATATATAGTTTTGTCCCACGATTCTGTGGAATATAGTTCTTATTTGAAATACTGGGAAATATAATTTTTATTCAAATTACCATATATTGTAAATCTTATTCACCTTTATATGAAATAGAAGTCTTATTCAAATTTCAATGTTTTTACAATAGTTTATTAAAATACTAAAACATAATTATCAAATTATAGTGTAAACGTAACAATTATGTAGAATGTATACCTATTTTTGAGTAAACATGTAAACAAATTCTGTTTTCGACTTCAATATACAATATGGAATTTTAAATTTAAAAAGTCAAATAAAATAATAAATATAATGAGAGTATTGCGTAGTATATTTTTAATTTATCTTCTTTATTAAAGCATTAATAATATAATACATATTAATGTTTATTTATGAAATTAACATTTTATTATACCAGTGTAAATTTTTATTTCTACCCATAAAGTAACCATGAATAATTGTCAATTATAACAAATCATCAAGTATCTAATTAACTATTTATTGGTACTTTATCAATAATGATTTTTCCAATAATTCAAATCTGTGTTCTGAGAAAAATTTGTTGGAAAATGTTTGTTTACCTGTTTCACGTCATTTAATAAACCAGACAGTGCTTCGATAATTTAATTGTTTTTCTCTAAATAACTTATTTAATATTCAATTGAATAATCAAATTCCTTTTTAATATACAGTAAATTTTTAACTTTGATGGTTGCCATATTGGAACCGCCATTTTGAATTTTTTAAAACTGACCGCAGATTCGTAATCAGTGACCCCAGAAACCCCTGAGTAAAGAATTCTAAGTAAAGTTGTCTGAGCAATTTTGAGAAAATTGTTTTGTCTACGTAGATTTAGGTTTCAGGCCACTGTGGGTGGTCTGGTGAATATAATGAACAAGGTTTTCCTGTAAATTTAACTAAATTGCTTGTTACATAGACAAAGCAGAACAATGTGTTGAATACACGTACCAAAATTCAAAAGCTTTTTTTATTCAGCGTGCAGTTAAAATTTTTATAATATACAGCATAAAAGATTATTACAATAAACTACAAAAATATAAAAGTTTTTCAACAAATCCTTAAAATTACAAAAATAATGCAACACACAATGTTTGAGCTAATGATTAATTAAAAAATTTCGTCTGCTATTTTGGTTTTTGAAAATTGGACTTCAGATTCGAAATCAGTAACTCAAAAGACCCCAGAGTAACAATTTTTAAGTGAATACAATAAATTTGTAATATTGTCATCCGCTATATTGGATCTGAAATTTTGAAAAAACCGACACCGGATTCATAATCAACGACACAAAAAACTAGCAAGTAATAATTTTCAAGAGGATTACGTTACTTTTCGTTAATGTCCGGGTTTTTTCGATTTGGCCCCACTGTGTGATCGTAGTAAAAAAAAGTCAATTTCTAAGGTAGAACGGGATTTAGATAGCACATCACGTGTTTTTGTATTAACACAAGCGGTTATTGTTCTTAAAGAATTTGTGGCAGTGTTCACTGATACATTGTCGGGTATATAGATGCTATCGTGATGATGGTAGTAGGCCACGTCGAACTCGTGGAGGTCTTCGACAATGTTATTGTACTGGTCAATTAGAACGCACGGAGAAGCTTCATTATCAGTTTGAGCATGAGCACGCTCTTCTGTGTAGTCCATCACAGTTGGTGTTCTGACACTAAATAATTTATTTTCCAGAAATATAGAGGACCTGTGGCGAACCACGTTGACAATTTGGAAGAATACGTAGTAGGATGACCAGACTATATGTCTGCGTCACCGACAGCAAACTGCTTGAGGTCTTTAAGATGTTTGTGTGGAAATATATTTCTTTTTAAATCTACTAAATCGTATATGACTGGAGATTTCATTCTTTTCACGATAAAAACTTCTTGCGTTTTTTTATATTAAAATAGTCTTTTAGCACTTTTTCCTCTGCAATTAGAGGAATTTCCTGAGATTATAGGTTGTTGTTGTTAGGATTGAAAGGTACTATCCTAATTAATTCTAACCAATTTTAATCCATCATCCATAACTCGGTTGGATAACCAATCTAGTGGTGCACTTTGATACGAGAATCTCGACTCTCTCGTACATTTATAATCGCTGTACGAGAAATTTTTAAATCAAGCTTCTCATATGTTTTTTTGTTATTTCTCGTCTGTTTCTTTTTTAATAGTTTCAATGTTTTGACATTTCTCTCGTTGAATTAGTTAGCCAGACAACCTCTCACTGATGCGAAATTTTACACTTTTAAAAACGTGAAAACTGAGAACAAACATGGAAGTTTCCAAGTAATTTTAAATCATTCATAATAATTTATAACTTTATTACTTACACTGATAAGTTTATTTCAATTTATAAATAGAGATTCTCATTTGGATTCAAATCTCCCACCTAACCCTAAACGGCGTAAATTGAATGGAAAAGTCTTAAGGCGCTAGCACAGCTCCTACTGCCTGCCTGCCTGCCTGCAGGTTGACATGGTAACACATAAGAGTAAGAGAGTCTGAAAATTCAAATTAAATGTTTTTTCTCTCCCACTCTTATGGCGCCTGCCTGCGCAGGCAGGCAGGTAGTAGAGGTGAGAGTGTACCTTTAGAAGAATCATCTGAGTTTTATACCGACGAAAAAGGAATAAAATGGGGCAAGTGCAATTTTGTTTTTCAAAAGTACCTCCTGTGAAAAAAGTGATTAAAATAACTACAAGTATTACTTCGGGAATTAAACGGCATCTTGAAAAATTTCACCAAGAGGAATACAAAGAAACTTACCCTCATGCCAATAACTCCGAAAAAGTAATTTTTAATTTTCTTTTCTTAAATTGTTTACCATTTAATTTATTTGAATTTATTTAAAACGCTTTTAAAAAATATATTTCTCAATACTCTGAATTAATAGAATTAAGATATAAAATTGTACGAACTAATTTTCAAAAAATTATAATTTTTAATTCTTTACCGTTGCAAAATAAGATTTTTAAAAGTAAAACAATATGCACAGTATTAGTGCTAAAAAATGATAATTAGTAATTTGTTGTTCATTTTACGGCTTCTAATATACTGTTTAAAAATTTTGTTCTACCTATCAACTATTACAAAGATATTAATCCTAAATAATGTTTCTAAAAATCTCCAAACTTAAATTGAACAGACTAAAAATCATGTTTTTATTTATTAGTTAGAATGTGAACTAAATTTTTGGAATTTATTAGAGCATTCTTCAGAAAAAATTTCAATAGCGGTGAAATCGTGTACCCAGGCCGGACGCAGGTTAGATTTCTAGATCTGGCCCCGACCACGGCCTGATTAAAATTTCTGCACTAGTTCTAATATATAAAGCTGAGCTTTTAATGGAATAATAACATACTCAAAATTTTGCAGCGTTTGGATAAAAAAATATTGGAGAAAAAAGTTGTTGATTGGGCAGCAAAAAAGTATCTCCCTTTAAATTTCTTTGATGACAACGAAACTCGAGAATTATTTGCTTATTTGAATTCTACTGTTGAAATCCCTATGCGAAACAAAATGAAGACACTTGTGATAAATAGATTTGAAAAAATGCAGGCTGCCGTAAAAAATAGTTTACAATATAATAATTCGAAACTGTCGTTCACCTTAGACGGATGGTCATCTATAAGCCGCAAGAGCTATACTGGTATCACATGTCATTTTATCGATGATAATTGGGATTTACATTTCCTTCTCGTTGACTTTGTTCCTTCTCTTGGATTGCATGCTGGTAAGGACATTGCAGTATCTTTTACGAGACTGTGGATGATTTTAAAATTACCGACAAAGTCTTAGGAATCACAGTAGATAACACGAGTGCAAACTTCAAGTTTATGAAAGAATTGTCACATTTAATTTAATTTTGTTATTAATTAAAATCACTAATCGACCTGTGGCTTTATGTAGAAAAACCAGTATCGATAAATTGTGTTACTTGCTTTTGAAAAATTGTTGCTGCTGTAACTGGTAATACTATTCAATGCGATAATTGTGACTATTAATTATTTTGTGAACAGTAGTAGCTTGTAAGTGACTTAACGTGTTTTACTGAAGTTTCAAACGTGGAAAACATTTGACTGTCGAGGTAAGTTGTTCCTGTCTTAACTACTCAAGATTGTTTTTTACTAAAGGGATTTCTTATGGCAAACCTTATTGAGTTTATTGAGTAATAAATATGTTTATTTTGTATTTACAATAAGATTTATGAGTCAAAAACAAAATTCACAAACGGTGGAGCTATGAGGAACACAATTTTTTCTTCTAAATTGTTAAAGTGTGTGGTCAAAACGTCAGTTTTTCATAAGTTCTTTTGTTTTTTATCACCTAATTTGTTTCTTAGTGTTCATACATGGTTCGAAATTGTGAAAGAGTGTTAGGACCGACAAGTCGCAAAAAACGACCAGTGACTCTATCGTCGACCTCAACTGATGATATTAGCAACGTTTAAAACACACATTCGCTCTTTTAGTTTCGTTATTAAAAGTGTTTGGTTAAATAACAATTTGTTAAAATGACAGATCAGTTTAACGATATTTGAGGAATATCATTTCCTAAATTTCATTATAATAAGATACTTCATATTGAAAAACGGTTATTAACACCAATTAAATAATGAAGCTCTGATTAAGCAATAAATTTCAAATATAGGGAGTGCTGTATCCAAGTCAATGAACCAGGATTATTTCTCTGCTAATACCGCAAAGTTTCAGAATAGCGCTTGTCAATATTCAGGTGCAATATCTTCTGTTAATGATTTCCCCACTTGATCGCAAATTAATAAAAGAGGTTGTCAAAGGGAAATCTGGGCTTTTGCATACTAGTTTTGTCTTCTTCGTGACATTATGTCTCAAGGAAAGACAGAGGGTATTTAGCCAGCTGTCTTTAGACAGTACGAAGCTCCTCTTACACTTTCGAAGTTGGTGGTCTGACAAGATAGTCCACATTTGATATAGCTGTAATAGTTAGCTTTCGTAGAAGTGAAACCTAAGCGATATATATATCGTTAGAGTTTGAAAATGTAAATTAAATTATATAATTAAGTAAAAATAAAATTTTGTATTCTGAAGATTTAATAAAGTTTAATAATTATAGTGATAATATTATTAAAGAAAATACAGAATACTCAACGTAATTCCAAGGTGTAAGATGACTAAAAGATTCTATAAACTTTGATATGTTTTTTTAAAAGGGTTCTTTTTTTATAAGTTCGTTGTTGACGCGTCAGAAAACATATCCAATATTTTTGTAATGTAGTCAGATTTTTTATAAGGTCTATATATTAATTTCAATTACGGCAAAAATGAAAAAAAATATTAAAAATAAAATTGCAACTTTCATAAACGTTTTAATGAATCGATGTGCACAAATTTAGGAAAAAATTACTAAAAATACATTTCATCATTTAGGAGGAAAAAAGTTTTTATTGAACTTTCAGGCCTTTCATTTAGTGATTAAAAAAGTGAAATACCAAAATTGAACTTGTCACTGGGTGACCTATTGGTTAATCGCTTTTGGAAACGTTCGACGTTTTATAGTCTGATCATTGTCACCACGTACAATTCGATTGTTAGAAACACACATAGCCAAAATACGATAGCTCGTCCAATTTCCGTAGCCTTTTATCCTCAGGGAGTTGATTTCACGCCATGTTCTTGCCTATTATCCATCGTTTGTTCCTGAACCGTTTTATTGTACAATAGATATCTAAAAATGTGTTAGTGAATTTCAAATAAAACTTAATACTCTATATTAGCAAAAGAAATATTATGAGACTTTTCATCTTGTATATATATATATATATATATATATATATATATATATATATATATATATAAAAAAGGCGGATTAAAAATATTCCAAACCAAAACCTACCACTTTCAGAATTGAAGTTTTACTCTAATAAAAATTTTCCAGGGTGAAAAAAAAATTCTCCTACTAAAGTAATCGTTTTCATTATCAGTTTGTAAACTATTGGAGCAGCGCGGTCTCGTAAAGGACCTTGAAAAGGTTTACTTTGATATTTGAATCATGCGGTCAGCTTGAAAACTTCTAGTTTCAAAGGAGGCAAAATGTTTCATAACTTTCTAGCATTTAGTAAAGAGAAACTTAAATATAAAGGGAAGCAAGATGCAAGCGAAACTTAAGGAGGTCGTTGAAGAAGAGCAAAGCACTTCTAAAAATTACTTCACTTTATTTTCATTTTAGAAAACTTTTTGTTTTTCTTACTTTTTCCTTTTTGTCCAGTTTGAGTTTTAAAAATATATCATTATGTACTTTATTACATATTATACATTTACTTATTATTTATTATCGTTAACAATTGTTCCTTTTAAGGAACTCAATTATTTAGTAACTAACACTGGTTTACAGTGAAACTTTTTTATTGTATTGTATCAACATTATTTTCTCTGAATGAGTATATTTTCTTATTCTAATATAGTCATCTTCTACATGTATTAAAATTAATCACAATTTTCCTACAAAAAGAATTTGTTCCTAGAAGAAGTTTCTGAAGAATCTAAGCAGTCATCTTTGTGTATCATATGTTTTTAAAATAAGGATTCTATACAGATTCTAGGTGCGAAGTGCAAATACAACTCCTCTGCTAGAAATGTAAGAAAAATTCTCCAACAAAGCACAACAAAGCGAGCAAGCAATCAATTAGGTTAAAACTTTTTTGTAGTGCTTTCGTTAGAAAAAGTTTTTTGCAAAAGTAGTATAATAAAGACGAGTGTATAAAAACGTACTCTGAATAAGGTTGACGCGAATCGTAAAAATCACCTTAAACTGTAAAATATATGACTAGAGAATGAATGCTTGTGTTTTTTTAGGAGCTAACTTGAGTATATTTTTAAACTCTTAAACCCAGTTCTCGTAATTCCAATGCAAAGTCAAGCAAAGATGACTTTCATAATATTATATATATATCTCTCAACTTTATTCACGTTCTGTTTGAAAAATAATCTTTTTTGATAAGCGTACAAAATGTCAGACAATAAATTTACTTTTGAAGGCAGTATCAATTGAGAAACGAGAGTCACTGGGGAAAAAGTTAAAGCGCATCAGTGGAATCGAATAAGTTACTATGAAGAAAATTTGCAAAAGAATTCAAAAAGTATCTTTCAAAAACAAGTTTTATTGAATAAAAAGAAATGTCAATCCTTTTCAGAGTTCCTGTGAAAAGAACGTTTTAAACGATCCTCCCCTTCTTCTCTCTTTCATCCTTTGGAAGAAAGTATTTCGAAAGTTATGAAACACTTTCTTAAAGAAAAAATACTGACACCAATTTTGTCTTTTCAAAATAGATATATCCTTTAATTATGCTATTGGTGAGTTGAATTGAAATATTGCGAAGCTATTTTAGTGGCAATATTAACACCCGATGTGGTATATAAGCGGTAAACCACTAACATTTTGATGTTCCCCTTTGGAATGCAAGTTTGACGAGTAGATATACGCTTTTGCTGAATATTAGTATTTACACTCGCTATAAATTTACGCACTTCTCAATATGCATAGAGTACAAATATTACCTATTTCAAGCATGTGACGGCATTTCGAATCTTGTATAACGTATTTTTAAAATATTTATCAAATTTTATATCATTTTCTTCTTGTGCAAAAAAGTGTTTTAACTTATTTTTTAGTCTCATAATTGTACGAAAAGAATTTAATGATTTCTTAAATGAACGCTCTCGAATGTTATATACGTGGCTATTTATATTTTAAATAAATATTCTCATGGTTTTGAAATGTAGTAGATCTGCTTGAACATTTCGTAAAATTTTGATATGGAATTTGTGGACATTTCTTTTCCCCATTTTATTTGGAAGAAAGTTTCTATATTATGTCTCGGATCAAAAACTAAAATTGCACAGTAAATCCAAATTGCATTTCTTATAATGCTTTAATAATTTTTCTCTTGACGCAAAAAGAATGTTTCGCAATTTTTCGTTAATTGAACAACGATCAAGTTCATTTAATTTTTTAAAACCCTTTTTCAATTTGGTTCCGGAGCAAATTGAATCGAATGATTATTAGCGGAATTGTGACATTCTTATCACCGCATACAGCATCTGATAACACTTTCAAACATTTTAAATATTTATGTGCAACATCCCAGAGAGTCCATTCGGATTCAGTGATTAAAAAATCTTGCAAGTCCTGATTGTTAGAACACAATAATTTCAGAGGTTCTTTCATCTTCAAGCCTTTTCCAATCATATATTCTGTTGAATTCCACCGGGTTTTGACATCAGAACTTGGCATCATAATTTTTTACTTTGAGTGTAATAAAGCAACATTCTTTCTTTCGACATAATTGCTCACTGAATTTTAGTTTTTTAAATAAAAGTCCTAACTTTTTAATCGGGAATTCGTACTTCACACCATTTTTGCACTTTGTTTTCATCATCAGACTCTTCATTATCGAAAAAAATTTCTTCTTCGTCATTCGGGTTTCGTAAATAAATAAATTTGATATGTGCGCAACCCATTAAGCCATAATCCTTAACGCAATTGTAGAACATTTTAGCAATACTTTTCCAATGTGTTGTCCATTAGAAAGAGTAAATTCTAATGTAAGCGAGTGAAGAGTCCAATTGTCATCAATATAATGACCTAACAGTAATTATATAATAAATTATTTAAATTAAATATATTTAATTTTTTATAATTATAATTATTTTAAGTTGATAATTTAATAACTTGTAAGTACTTCTTGACTGTTTCCAGCGTTAAGAAAAGCTAATTGAAATTCATCTTCGTAATAATTTCTTAAATGTCTCTTGACACCCATAGTGTCGCCGTCTTTCATTTTTATTATTTTTTCTGTTCCTTTTTGTTGTAAACATTTTTTACACTTTGTAAATTTATCTCTCGTGCTATTTTAGGGATTAAAAATGGGGGTTAGAAATAGAAAAAATCCTGAAATGTGTGTAAAGTTTTAGTTTGAAACAGTTTTTTTAAATTCAATAGATTTGCTTGAAACTTGTTACCAAGCGATTTTCGGGGTCACTGATTACGAATATGAAGTTCAATTTATAAAATTCAAAATGGCGGATCCAATATGGCAGATAATTTTTTTTAATTCATCAGATTCGCTTTAAAATTGTAACTCGGGAGGTTTTGAGGTCGCTGATTATGAATATGAAGTCCGATTTTCAAATTTTTAAATGGCGGATCAGTATTTAATTTACATTGGCATTTTTAATTGTATACTGTTTTTTGAATTTATGTGTTTCTCTGGTAATGGTCGCAAAGTAAAGTTTGTCATTCTTTATCGTAAGAGAGACTGAACGTTTTATTAAAAAAGAATGTTTTGGTTGAAATAGTTTGTTTCTTATAAGTAATCAATATTTGATTTAGAAATCTAAGGTATCGAGTTTTTTTGTATGTAGGTAATTTTATTTTTTACATTTTTTAAAAAAACATTTTAACGAAAAGGGTTCGACAGAGAACCAGAAAGTTTAATCATACATGTAGATTTTTAACAAAATCACCCGCTAATCAGATCCGCTATTTTGAAATTTGTAAATCGGATTTCACATTTGTAATCACACACAAAAAACCAAACAAAAACTTTACACACATTTGTGGGGTTTTGATTTATAACATATGCTTTACCTGTATTTACCGCTTTTCATACCAGTTTTTATTCAATTATTTCACGCATTATTTTTCGCTGTTTTTTTTCGTTGTCTTTTTGATAAATTTGTTAAATAAATAAAGTTACATCTACTTACCATTTGTGACAGCTGCTGCAAGTTTTTGTTTGAAGAAATATATTGATGGTCCTGGATTGGTGGTAAGGAAATTTTCTAAATCAAGCCTGACGCCTGTCAGTGATATTGACAGGAGTGAATCATCAGATTATATTGTCTCGTTTTTCTTTGTTTCCCTATAATATGTATTTATCCAAGGGGTCCATTACATAAACTGATTTGATTTTGATTTTACTTTCACCGCATTTCAATGTTTTCACTAGACACGTGTTTTTCAGTGACAGTTCGTACAGTAAATAAATAGAAATACCCCCAGGTAAATGAATGGATAATTAAAACAATAAATTAATTAATAGGTTATTATTCAAATACCCCCATAGTACTTTACTAAATCATTTTTTGTTTAAAAGGGAAAAAATTTTTTTTCGATGAAATAATACAATGAATGTTAAAGAAAAAATTTAAATTTAAAAAATTAAATTGTCTGAATGTCTTTGTTTTTCTTTCTTATTAATATTTACCGTTTTTGCATTTATTCTCCATAAATAATTTAGACTTAATTTCATAGTTTATTTCTAAATTGAATTTTGTTATCACTTAACACTTTTTCATATATGTCTAACCAAGAATCAGCCAAAAATTTGTTTGAACGAAACCTTTTATCCGAGTTTTGACGCTTTGGCACAAACTGTCACTGAAAAACACGTGTCTAGTAAAAAAAATTGAAATGCGGTGGAAGTCTTATCAAAATCAAATTCATTTACATTATCGACCTCTAGGTTTGATTTAATAAATTTTCTACATCTTTTTAAAATTTACTTCATATTATTTTTTTAGTTTATTCTTTTTATTAAGATTTTTATTACTTTATATTATAGTACCTTTACAATTTCCATTATAAAATTTTAATTTTTCCTATTCTTCTGCGAGGAGTACACAAGAATATAAAATTCGTTTTCTGGTTTAGTGACGATGTCGATACTCCATAAAATCACAGACTACACCAACGCTTTAAAACAAACTTAGACACACCCTGTTGAGGTCGCCGTTAAACTTATATAAAGTAGACTTATCCTCTTGTTCTAAAGGTTCTAAGTTTTATTTTATATGCCTTCATTGAACGTTGCTTTTGAATTTATATTAGATTTGGATATCTGGAACGCTGCTTAGACTATCTCTCTGGATAACACTTTGGTTAATTCTCTTGATAGTTATATTATTTATAGTTAACTTATCTTCGTAGTTCTGGCTGACTCTGGATCGTAGATTTTGATATCTGGATCTTATAATTATTATAATATAGTTACTGATAGTTTAATCTTTGTGATCATTTCAAGAACAATTTAATTTCCTTCTCCTAGAGATTAATAATAATTATCACAAAAATAATTTTCTTTAATTTGCTATTACTTAAATATCAGTAACAGTTTCTCTCAAAATAATAATTGCTTTATGATTTTATTTTATAATTCACACAATTATTTTGCTTTGAAAAATTATAAAATACAAAATAAACTTTCTTTGTAACTTTTCTCGTGTACATAATTTTGTTGATCAAAGATTGCATTTATTATTCTTTTAAAAGAGTACTTATATCGAAGTTTAAAATCAATACTCAATATCTGGTCTCTGAAGGGGCTAAAGATTTTATCAATTTGAAATTCGTATGTATATGTGAGCGAAGTGTTCGCATTTTTCATTCGACTGCGAAGATTGAGAGAATATAAAAGACGAAAAGATTCCTTCTACAGAGTGTAAATTTATGTTGTAAGTATGTATATCTGATTTAAAATTTCATGAATTTCTCAGGCTTGACAGAAAAAGTTGTTTGTGAAATAAATAAAAAAAAATTGCAGTCATTTTATATATAGAAACTATGCATTACTAAAATCAAATTTTTTAAAATTCACTATTTTCAATATTGTATTTAATAATCTTCAACTAAAGGATTCATTTTCTATTTAAAATAATAAAATTCATAATGTAAGGTTCGGTTATTGAAGTCAACCTTATTTTTCAATTACTTTGGATTCACAATAGGGGGTAGCTGCCCCACTCTATTTTTCTAACGGGTCACTGACCTGACGAGTAGGACTCTCAGTTTAGGACTACCCTTCAACCTTTGCGGATGTTCTTATCTTTGAAATAAGTATTAAGTGTCCTTTTCTCTTCATCATCTACTTGTTCGTATTATTATATTTAATTGTTTTATTTCTTTTTATTTGGGACACTGTTGTGAGTTTCTGCCCTTCAGTGTTAGTTATTCTTATATTTATTTTAACATTTTGTATGCCACATTGTCGTAAGATTCTGCCCTACAGTGTTGGTTATTCTTTATTATATTTTTTACATTTAATGTACCACACTGTCGTGAGATTCTGCCCTTTAGTATTGGTTATTCATTTATTTATTACAGTTTACTTATAATACTGTCGTGAGATTCTTCCCTTCAGTGTTAAATATAAATCTGTTACTAATTTTGTTAAATGTGTTTGATCAGTCTGAACATTTATTTACCATTTATTTCTGTTTTGCCACGCTGTCGTGGGACTCTGCCCTTCAGTGTAGAACGGGAATAATGAATTTTAATCTGCTTCCTTCAATAAAATAATATTGTTTAATATTGTGTCTCTTATATTTTAAAAAAAGTTTATCTTGATATTAAAGATATCGTTAAAAATATTCGGAGCAAAGGGACAGATCACAAGAATTTGAAAAAGGCTGTTATTGCATGGTACATATGCCACGCAAGCTTGAAATGGACCCCCATGTGCGGAAATTGTGTTAAGAAAATTTTATTTGTGGTTTGGACCTGATCAAGATTAAATGTCAAGTTTTTAGGACCTGATAAGAGAGTGATCAGGTCCTGGGTTTTTTTCTAAAGTTTTATGTTTATATTTGGAAATTATCGCAGCTTGCGATGTCAATTTCTTCAATCACTTTTAAAAATATCTATTATCATTTATAAAGGAAGAAAATCAAAATTACTTTTCAGTTAGTAAGGAAAAGGATCGAAGCCCAGGTAATTTTTTCTTTTACCGTTACGAATAATCTTTACTTCTCAATTAGTGATGCTTATGAGTGAGAAATCTCTTGGTAACTATATTATATTGAAAACTGATAAATGCGTGGGTTTTTATTCCTTTGCTTTTGTGAAAGGAGATATTCTCGATACTCTAACATGTTATGTTACATGCGCTTCCATGAAAAATTGGAATTTCACATATTTCTGTGTACATAGTTTCAGAACAAGGCAGTATCGTATTGGTAACTAATGAAAATGTTATCCTCTGAGTATAAAAAGTATTATAAATAAAAAAATGAACATATTTTTCTGTATATGCTGTTTGTTTTAATTATTATTTTCTCTTGTATAACAAAAGGTAAATTGTAGATAGTTATTTAATAAAAATCATGCACTAATCCTAGAGCACAGGTAACGGAAAATATCAAAGAATAGATACAAGAGTCAATTTTAATTAACCGAACCTTTTAGAAACTTTTACCTAATTACACTTTTAAAATTTAAAAATCACCGGTTAATATTACTAAGGATTTTGGTCCATTTATTGGTAAACTGATAATGGAAATTACTAGTATTACAATTCAGTAATACAATCGTCAGTTCGATATTGTTAACCAACTTAAATCTTTTAATAAAAAGTGATATCACTTTTCGAGTTCAAATCATAGATACATATGTACTAATAATAATAATGGTAGTAATTACAATAATAATTATGGTAACAATAATAATAAAACTAATAATAACAAATAATAATTATTATTTACATGTTGTTGAGTATAACTGTTTAAACTAATATTAGAAGTAAGTAGAAATTTCGATCCGTGGAAGGTATGGACATATTGGTTTTATGTCATATTTTTTATTAATGTCAAATAATTAAAATGATAGCGATGTTTCGATGACTTGATTTGTCATTATCATCAGGCTAAGCCTAAATAAATATAAACAATAAATTTACACCATGAATAAAGACGAAAAATAAGGACGAAAAGCAAAAAAAATTATTTAAAAGTTATAAATTTAAAAACGTAGAGCTACATCAATCAATAATTGTAAAATTCCGTTTAACGACATTCTACATTGTACTAAATTTCTTTACGAAAACACATTTTTTGTCTTCGATGGTAAATATTATCAACAAATTGAAAGTACCCCATGGGCTCTCCAATTTCTTTATTTTTTGTTGATATTGTTATGAACGATTTGGAAAGTGATTGCCTTAAAAAACTTCGATTAGAACATAATTGCAAACCAATTTTAAGTTTTATTTTACATGCATTCTTTGCAGTATAATTTATTCTTATCAAAATTCCGTGTATTACAAGTCTTATTCAAATTTTAGTACAAAAGTCTTATTCAAATTACAATGTAATAAAAGTTTTTCTCAAAAAGAAAAAACAATATAATTAAATTGCTGTGAATAAGATTTTTTGAACTCAAATTTGAATAAGACTTATTATACATGAAACTTTGGATAGGAATTATATTGCGGAGTATCATGAATAAGAACTATATTACATTAACTTTTTAATAAGCATTATATGAATAGGAGGCGTCGATTAAATATATTATTCATTGAAATAATAATGCAATTGCTTTTAGTTGCTGTTAACCTGGATATTTTGTGTAGATTGTCCCAAGAAATTTCATTTCTCTCTACTCTCTTTCCCCTATTTATTAAATTTACCTATTTTGCTGAGAGAAACAACATTTTAAACTTCCGTGGAAACTGGCCATAAACTTAGTGCTGCTCCTAAAAATGTTGTCAATTTAAAAGTAATTTTCTTTCTAAAAACTTGAACCAACATAGAAAGAGATAGAAATGGAATAATAACCGTTGTCATTTTTACAAACTTGAATTGCTATTTTTAAATATGAATTTATGAATTGTTTAAACGTTACGCGTTTATTCTCATTAACAATTGATTTTTTTCTGTAAATTTAAATAGAGTTTTATAAAAGATTTTAGATGTAACGAAGATATGAAACTTCGTCAATTTTACCTGTGGCTTACATTTTCATACAAATCAAACATAACTGAACTGTCTGTGTTCCCTAGTTGCTTAATGTACTATTATATTCTATCTCACAATATTATAAAAATGTTCACTTTAATTATTTAAATTCGAATGAAACCCTTATTTTGGAAAACAAATGTTAAAACCTCTGCTTCGTGGGATTATAAAACACTTAATTCTAGTGATGCATTCGTGCGAGAAATCGTAAGAAAAAAATCGATAAAAACGAGAATCTCATGAAAAATGCATGGAAAACAAATGAATACGTAAGTCGTGTCCTTTTTCTATTATGATAGGAAAAGGTTCTCTAATGTAACACTACTTAATTCCTGCCGAAAGAATTACAAAGAATCATGTTACCTAACATGTTGTTAACATTCAGGTCAATTATATGCAACTCACTTGAAATGATTTTAGAAAAAGTGATCCTCGGCAATTTCGTAGAAATTTAAATTGTTTTCATGAGTCACTTCCATATTTTTAGTACTTCTGTAAACAGTTTAAACATCTAACAATATTTAATAGTTCTAATAGAATAAAATGTCACTTTAAATTTAACTTATTTTGTTTATAAATCTATTGATAGATATATCACTGACAGTTAAAAACAAATAATTGACATGGTTTTGCATCAAAATGATATGAATTTCTGATTATTATCACTTTTGCGAATCAGTTTGATCTGTAACGCATTTAATACTAAATTATTCACAGCTAAATTGTATATTTAAACGTGTTTATTGATTAAATTTTGATTTAATTTTTTTCATTTCGATTAAAATTTGATTCAATTTTACGAATTTAATAATCTCGTTAATAATGCAATAATAATATTGAAAATGGATTCTCAAAAAGAAAATAACGTTCAGATTCATTATTATAATATAAAAAGATTCCATATCATATATCAATTCGATGAACTGTTTTCGTTGCTTTTTTATTATCTTTTGTTGGTATTAGGTGTGCTTACTTCTAATTTACATATACCTATTATTTAAATGAAATTATACATGTATCAAAAATATTATTATAAGAAAATAAAATAAAAAAAGTT
This sequence comes from Leptopilina heterotoma, assembly GCF_015476425.1. NCBI lineage: Eukaryota > Metazoa > Arthropoda > Insecta > Hymenoptera > Figitidae > Leptopilina > Leptopilina heterotoma. Next base: position 1,841,818 of record NW_025110861.1, on the reverse strand, counting down.
GTTACGACTTTATACGTAACAATAATAATAATTTTAGAGAGAAATGCATCTGCATATGGTATTCATCATATGTATTCTACTTTGTAACCTATGTGGTGAAAGAATCACTAGTACACTTCGTGCTGCAATGTTTTTTCACGTTTACGAGTTTCTTCCCCTTTATGTACAACAAACAACATAGTAAAAACTCACACATTTTTTAAAATTAAATATGAACATGTAGATGTATGCAAAAAAAAATAAAGCATTTCAATTTGAATAATTATTAGAAAGGAAATAATAAAAGGAAACTTAAAAAAAATTGTTTTTCAAAAAATATTTCAGTATATATGAAAAGAGTCTCAGGCAACGCAACGTTATTCAAATGACCATGTTGTATGAAGCAACTCCAACTTGATCATTTGCAATTCCATCATGAATTCACCATTTCGATATTACTTCTAGTTCATACAGCACCGAAAATTTCCTGAGGTTTGAAATTAGCTCGCATTGAGAGTTTGAGAATTTTTAGATGCGAAGCTGATATTGAAACATGATGTAGTAATTAAATTAACCCGCACGTGACAAAACGTTTAAAGCCAGACTTGATTGAATATGAAGCAAATGCTTGTTGAGGTTTTGATGATAAATATATATTTTTTTCTCATGGAATAGTTATTAATAATAAGCACAGGCTGACAGCATCCAGATATTATTCAGGATGTCTTCCTGAAATCTTTTTTACATTTTTCATCAAGAAAAAATTATTATCTTGAAGAGGAACTGTAAAGAGAAATGGATTCATTAAGGACGATAATATCTTTCTGATATTATCGATATTATTACCATATTTCTTGGTATGGATTAAATAAAATAAATAAAAAATACATAAATGTCATTGTCAAGTAGAATAAAAATGATCTAGAAAGTGATAGGTCAATTGAAGCAGTTCTATTAACAGCCCTTCCCACTCGAGATGATATTGATAAAATGCCGTGAAATACGATTGAGTCTCCATGGTAACCAGTGTGAGTGATTTCGATGTCTTGTTTCCTTTAATACTCACCTTCCCGTAAATCTATCCATTTGTAAATTGAGTTGTTTTTTAGAAGTTTGAACCACATCACTATACGACAATTGTTAACTTTTATATTATTCTATTGTTAAATAATTATTTATTATCTTATATTGCATATTATTTTAAGTAAATAAAACTTATTTTTAAAAGTAAGGTACCAATCGATGAGACACAAGTTTAACTTATACAACAAGTATTTTAAAGACCAATATGTGTTAAATGATATACTAATCGATGAAATGTTAGTTGAATCCATAAACCAGTAACTAAACAAAAATTTGCTAAATGATATGCCAATCGATGCCGCTATCTCTTGTAATAAATATAGAGAAGGAAATTAAAGACTTGTTGTTTGAACCATAGCCGAAACTATTACCGCGACGCATGTACCACAACTAACACCGCAAGATTCTCCAATACCAGAACCGCGACATACCATTATAATTCCGGCTCGACCTTTTCGAGGAAATAAACGTTTTGAGGTTGACAAAAGCTATGTAGGGTTTTGCAACTGCGTTTACTAAAAGGAGATGTAAAAATGTTTTGGTTAATTCTTTTTGAACTTTTTCTTTCTTATGGAAGCATTGTCTTTTACCTAAAATTCTCAAACTCACTTTTTTCACTTTCCTTTGCGTTTTCTGTACTTAGAAACTTGTGATTCGCTGAATGAACGGTACAAAGTTTGATTATGTTGAGTCATTGTACAAAATTTATTAATAATTGATTTTTTTAAATTCTCTGACAAAATTGAATAACATCCAACGAATTCTATTTTTTCTTTTTTGTATTAAATTAAGATAAATCTTCTGCTGCAGCAATTTCTTATCGTTTATTTATCGGCTAATTTATTATCTTTTATTCTTATACGCACGCAATAACCAACTATAACGAATAAAATGATAATGAATTAAAATTCGAAACTGCCTCAACAAACATTTACTCAATATAAATACAATCTTCCAAACATACACGATTACAAATTCAATTAAAAGACTGACACAATAGATGTAATGTGCATTTCTCACAATAACTTGGGCCCTTAATCTCTCCTGAGATTTTCTATTCAAAAATGATACTCCAGACAATCTTTAGTCAATTGTCCTCGGGCGTTTCCGAATATTCCTCTCCTCTAGAAGACAGGTTGAAGGTGGCTAATTTCGATGCAGTGATCCACAAGAATTATAATCAGGCTTTGTTTTATAAGAGCCGGTCGGTTCTGCTCCTTTCGTGTAGATCGCCAAAATTCCTTGATTCGTCTTCCCACCAGACCCCTTGAACCCCTTGATGCAAGAATTAGACATAGGCCATTGAAATTAAATGGACTACGTCTGATTCTTGCATCAAGGCGTTCAATTGTTTACCGAAGAGGTGACAAAGGTGATCGGCGATCTAGGTAAGGTGCAGATGGCGGATCGGCAGACTGTGCTGGAGATCCGCGACATGGACACCCTTACCGAACAGGAGGATGTCAAAGAAGACCTGGACAAACTATCTACGGTGCCAGCAGAAAGCAGGAAGGTGACGGTCCTCGGACCAAATAAGCGAGGTATTAAGCTCGCTGTCGTGGTCACCTCCCAAGAGGACGCTAACAAGCTGGAGAAGATAGGGCACATTAAAATAGGTTTTGTGTCCTGCAAAATTAGTAGGAGAGTTATGGTCACAAGGTGTCACAGGTGCCTCGACTATGGCCATATAGGCAGAGATTGCCAAGCGGTAGATAGGTCGGCTGCGTGCTTCAAGTGCGGAGAAGCCGGACATAAGGCAGCAGATTGTAAGAAGAGCCCATGCTGCTTCTTATGCAAGGCGAAATTCAGCGAAAAGGAAAACATCCAACATGTCGCTGGATCAGGGAGATGCAGAGTCTTCAGAACTGCCCTCGAGGAGGCAAAGAAGACTCTGTCAAGGACAAGGAGGAAATAAGGCCAGAACAAGAGCGGCACGGAAGAGTCGCGTAAGCGACATAATGGGACCTTCACTTTACGAAGTTAAAAGCCAATAGGTAGTTCCGTGGGTTGAAGAATAGTCCAAATTAAGACGGGAGTGATTTTTAGTGGGTCGACCAGAACAAGAGCGGTCATCCCCACATAACCTAGAATTCATTACCCAGGTATCTGAATTCGCAGATTTTCCACTTCCGACTACAAAAAAAAAAAAAAAAATTACTGAGAATTCGATAATCCATTGCCCGAAAAGGTTTTGGAATTATGTTTACATTAACAGGAAAAATCAACGTCTACCCAATTTCATTACTCTTGGTAATGAGTGAGGTGATAGTTTAGTCAAAAATTGCAAACCTTTTTGCTAAATTTTCTTAGATCTGTTTATACTACTCTACTACAAGATCTGGGACAGATAAGATACCACCGTCATTTCTTCGTTCTTTTTGTTATTCTTTGGTTGAACCTTTACATCTTTTATTCAATCTATCATTACGATGTTGTATATTTTCTTATGAATGGAGAAAGGGCAACATTGTACCAATATTTAAAGGTGGAAACAAAAATAATATTTCCAACTATCGACCTATAACAATTCTTAGCGCTATATCTAAAGTTTTCAAAAGTTTAATACATGATTCTCTTTATTTAGCGACTATTTTATTATCCACGAAAACAACATGGTTTTGTTATAGGTAGATCATCGATTACTAACCTTGGTTCCTTAATAGAAAAACAGCTATTTTTTGTCTGGAGTTTGAGAGTGACGGTGGCGAGTGGTTGAAATACGATGATGACGGTCGCTATTGCCTAAAATAATTTCAAATATTTGTGCGCGCACATTTTTGAGTTTCTAATTTATTCCACGTATTATAAGATTTGAAAGAATTCAAACTAGGTTTCTTCATTTGCGTTGAGCGTCAACTACACATACCATACGAGTTCCATGCTAACGAATACTTTTGCTTGCGTTCAGCGTTGAATACACCAAGAGTAACGTTGAGATTTCTATACATTGATTTATCATTTTTATACAAATTAATTAACTATCTATTCAATTGTCAATCACTTATATCACTAATTAGTTTACGTGTAGAATTAAAGCCTTCTAGGTATTTTCCTTTATTCTTTGTTCCATTACATTGAACGATTTATGGAAATTATTCTTCGAAAAACAGGCTAAACAGAGATGCAAATAATGTCCATAATGATATTGATTTTTCTGTTCGCAATTTCACGAGGTTTCACGCACTCTTGCGTCAGCTTGTTTTTAAAGATATGTAATTAACTGTTTCAATATTCAGCCACTTACGCCTTATTTTTGATGTTATTTACTGTTTTTGCTTAGTGTAATAAAATTAGTATTAGGAATATACTTTGTTCCAAAGGGCATTGTGGCGGTGTTTAGTTATAGTTGTTAGAAATAGAATTTATCACTCGATGAAAGCCATTTCAATATTGCTGTAATGTTATATTATAATATTACTAATCATACATGTATGTTTATACGAATTTACAGTAACATTTCAGTATTATTACTAGCTACAACCACATTTTCCCATCTCGTCTGAACAATGTTTCTTCCTCCTGGTGCGGACATTTTTGTCGAGTTTGTACAATTCCCCAAATCGTATTTTTCCTTACTGACCTGTCTTGACATAAAAGATTAATAACCGGAGGTTTTGCCTCCGGCTCATTGACCATGAATTCCAATAAGGAAAATATTTTTTATTCTTTTCTTTCGTCGAAAATGGAAATGGATATCGAAATAAAAGTAGTTTAATAAGCATTATAGAAAACTTGAATCAGAATGGTTTATCGATCGCCAGAAAACATTGTAAATAAGATGATAATTTTATAGAACAAATGCATAATTTTAAAATTGTAACGGAATACTCGTCAGATTTGTTAAAAAATAGTAGCGGGAAGCCATGGTCAGAACGACATCATTGTAAGTACCTACCTCTTCCGATTTGAACTGATTAATATTAATTTTTGTACTTATTCTCTCTTCTTTATTGAGGGTTCTAATTTATTAACGGATCAAGCATCTGGATTAGTTTTAGTTTTTCTTTTCTTAAACATAAATACGAATTTACAAATTTAAAAACACGGTAACAAATTCAAATCTTATATAACTCTCGCAATTAGAAACCGAATAAATGTACTTGAAAAATTAAATCTTCCAGTAAGTCTAACATGGTTTCTTATTCTTTTGGGAATTGAAGGAAACGAGAAAGTAGATAGAGAAGCTAAAGAAGTAACAACCAACCCACTACTCTTGTAATTTCCCAAACTGTCTCAACATTGTGGAAGATTTTTATTACATTTTCTGGTTCAGTCCAAAAGAGTAGATTTTTTGCAACATTATATAGCAAAAAGCACTTCTAAGTCAGAATTCTGAAATACTATCAAGCCAAAATTTGTTTTTGGAAACAGCACCAGATAAAATTTATTTGTCATATTAAGGTAAAAATGAAAAAAATTGTAGGTAAATAATAAATACTTTGCTACCTGGCAGTCAAAATAAAGTTCCGCGAAAATATATAAATAATTGAATCGAAATTTGATCCGCTTGTTGAAAGGTATCAAGAACTTTGCCCTCCAAATGCGCAAAGTGATTATTTCTTTTAACAGCACCACAAGGATAAATGTATCGATCAGGTTATTTGAATAAATACCATCGGAAGTAGTCAGAAAAAAATTGCCGAATTCCTCCAAATAGAGAATTTTTCGAGTCATTCGTTTAAAGGGACATCACCTACCGTTTTTGCAGATACTGGAGCCACGAGCTTAGATTTACAACCCCACGGAGAACGGAATCAGCCACAGTGGCACAGAGCTACGTCGACAAATCGACAAAATATAAAGAAGCAACTGCGGAAAACTTTCGAACGTAATTTTAGGATTGATTAGCATAAATAAATGAAAATTAATTTTTTGGAGCTAAAGCAGAAAGGAAATGGTTTCACTACTAGAGCAGAAAAAAAAATCAAAAACAGAAGGAATAATTTAAGAAGACTTACAGCGCATCCAAGTTTAGCAACCGCACTTGGTATTAAAATCAAAACTCTTTACAAAAAAAAAGGAAAAATGACTGAAGCTGGTTGGATGAAATGGCAGCCAGAATTAAAATTTGATCCTGAAAAATTACATGAATAAGATTGTTTTTTTTACACGTGGGCAATAGAAATAACAGCACAGGAAGCAGAATGAAATGAAGAATACTTAATCATGTCTGCAGAGAAAAATTTGAGAAGCCGGAATGAGATTTTTTAATAAGTTTTACTCATCAATGGCAATTTCTAAGCAATCTCGAAAACCCATACCGTTAGCAATAGAATTACGACTGAGTAATAGAATCATCAGGAATATATTCAGCAATAGAAATTTCTAATAATTGGGTCATTCTACTTCTAGATGAATTTATATTTTGGCATGAGGAAATTTTTGCTTTCGGACAATCGAAAAACAAAAATACATTGAAAACTATTCCAATATCGAGAATAACAAAAAGAGTCGAATTTTGCAAGCTTGTGCAAAAATTTATCAACATTAAATAGTTAGTTGAAAAGTGATGGCGTAAGCTGAAAATGAATGACTGATACAAATTAATAATGCTTTAGACACACTTGAACACGTATTCAAAATCACATCAATGTGATTGGAAATTGAAATGAAAAATGAGCGATTCGGAAAGTGAAAAGTTTTGTGGATTTGAAAAAAATATGAAAAAAATAAATTCTTTTCGAGCAAAGGGGCCGTTCATAAACTACGTCACACTATTTTGCATAATTTTTCCACCCCCCCTACCCACGTCACAAATTTTACATGCATTAGCGCCATTTTTTCTACAGAACGTCACAAAAAATGAATTCCACCCCCCCCCTCCCTCTAAGGCGTGACGTAGTTTATGGACGGCCCCAAATTACATAAACTGAATTTTGATTTGTTGGGGGGGTGAATATTGAAACTCCAATAGTTAAAAACTGTTGATAATTGATAAAATTTTTACTTTGGAAATTTGTTTAAATTCTTGAAAAAATGATATTTTTTTGGTTATAAGCTATATGCGTTCACAAAAATACTATGCTTTGATATTATAAATCTCTTTATAGACCTATAGCAAATCGTATTCAAGTTTTGACGCCATTTTTGCCGCTTCTGTCACTTTCACGCGCGTAACGCCAATTCTGACGGAAAATTGTATTTTCTATATTTTTATAAATGTTATTTTCTTCGCGTCGTATTTACAATTTAGTAGGCAGACGATCAAAACAACACTCATACAAACGAGCAAGGCTTGTTTACACTTGTCAGTATTGCGTCCCATGTGGTACTTGAATTGATTCCAGCATACTAACGTGGTTGTTCATTTTTATTTGTATAATTTTTTCTTATGTATTTCAAAAAAGAAAAGAAAATACATTTTTCTCTTTTCTTTCTATCGCACTATTAACATTCTTAATTATATTAATTGTTAAATATATTTTATCCAGTTTTAAGCGAATTCAATTTTTAAAAAAATTTGCCCGCCATATTGAATTTAAAAATCGGACTTCATATTTGTAATCAGTGACCCTAAAAATCCCTGGGTAAAAAATATTAGTCGAATCGGACAAATTTTTAAAAAATTCGTCCGCCATATTGGATCCGCCATTTTGAATTTTTAAAAACTAAGTTCAGATTCGTAATTTTTCTGTTAGAATAAGGTAAAATATCATATTTCCGTTCATATTTCCTTGAGTCTCATGAGATTCTATGCAAAGTTTGGTCTAGTATTGACACACTTTTAAAGAGTCGCATGAAAAGTATATTTATTCACAATATAAATAATATTAGCTAATAACGAATAATATTGCTAACTGAAGAGTCAATTGTAGTCAATGAAATTCGTTTGCAAGTAAACAAAAGGGCTATTTTAAACTTGCGGTTTCACATTTTATGGACATATTAAAGCTCAAATGTATACAACTTTTTCTTGAAAAGTATCATAGGAAGGAACGGTCGTGAAAAACTGTTTTTAGCACCTTTAACATTGTTTTTAAAGCGTAGCCTGAGAAATATCAAGTGGGAAACATTTACATATTTATATTATACCACCTCCCACTATATGAATACACAGTCAAAAATTGAGTGTCAAATGTATCACGAAAAAACATAAAACAGTTTGTTAATATTAAATTCGCCACAGATTTTTTTTGTCGCCACATAAAAGTTATTTAATTTAAATAATATAATTCATATTTTTTATTAGAAAAATATTTTAGATAAGAAAATACTTTATGATCTTACTTTATGATCTGTTTAAACAGATACATCGTTTACTCATACGAGAATTTTTTTAAAACAACAATTATATTTTTTTCAAATATCTTCATACTTTTTTCTTGTTTAGATAACATGAATTTATGAAAGATTTCAATATGTAATGTTTGCTATAAATTTTTTCTACATGAGAAAATATTAATAAAAATGATTTAAAATTTTTTTTTTTACTAACAGAAGCGGTAGATAGTGGTGCGTTTACATAGGGAAGTAATTTAGTTTAACCAATATCCTGTCAGTCTGGTTTTGTGGTGAATTGAGTTTGTTGAGCGTCAAAGCAGTTTTCCATATAAATCAACACTTCATGTAACATGTTTGCATTATTAATCTCTCAAAAACCTCTTTTATTCTTTTCTATTTCCCCGATATTTGATAGATAGGAAAATGGAACAAAACACACTCTATTTTAATTGGATTTATTCAGTTGCAATAATCCATATTTTATTAACATCAAGTAATTACTATTAAACAATAAATTCTATACATATGTATGTGTATAAGATACAAAAATTCTTATAATTAAAATACGTAATAGGCGGGCTTCGGATAAGTCTATATCATTTTATTAAATTAATAAAATATTTCATTAATATTTATTGTATGGCCCGTTATATAAAAATAGTTTTATAAAAATACAGTTCCCTGAAAGTCTGTTTTATATGAACAGAGAGAGGTATCTGAAGAATCTAAATCGAGTGAATCTTTGGCAAAAGGAAAATTACTATTGTTCAAATCTTTAGATAATTGTTTCTATTTTTCGTCGTGACTGTTTATCACTTCTGCGTGGAATCCATCGTGGTCTGCAACGTATTTTACTGTTCTAATGTTGCCGTTTGGCTCCTTCAGAGTGTACTCTCCGGTTACTTGTTTTCCTGTAAAATAAAAATTTCTATTTTTAAAAATTTAAATTTTCAGAAAGTAATAAGAGTCAATTATTACTACAAATAAATTGTAGATAATTTCTTGAAAGTATAAATTATAATAAAAAACAAATAGACTTGATTTCGGATCGAACCTGGATATTTAAGACCCTAAATTGTGGACCATTACAACTCGAGCATTGTCGAACATAGTAGACTAATTTCGTATCCAAAGATTATACTTTGCATTATTTCCAATATTCGTTATTCCTACATAACTTTTTATTTTAAAGATTTAATTTTTTCACTAACTTTCAAAAAAAAATCAAAGTGTCCCAATATCAAACTATAGTAATAAGATTATTTCCATAATATTAAAGTCCATTACACCGTGAGGAATGCATCCTCCTCAAAAATAAAGTTTTTCAAGAGTATAAATGGAAAAAAAGTTTCGCCAAGACTGAATTTAAAATTGTGATTTTCTACTCTATATTGTTTGAAAAAGTTTTGAATAAGATGGAATGCTTGAAAGCTGATTTCTGAAAGTATAAGAAGCTCTAAATATTTACGTCCTGACCCTTTTATCCATACGGATTCGAGGATCGTAAGGAATTATTGTTATTCCCTGAGCGTGTACACTATCAAGTGGTCCGGGGAATCAGTCTGTCCATCTTCTACTATGAAAAAAAAGAAGAAAAATAAAATAGCTTCAAGGATTTGTTGTGGATTACCATTTCTATGTTCTTTTTGTCCATGGTAGTCGCCTGTATGGTGGTCTTCGACCCCGTAAGCGAATTCGTAATGCGGATTGGCCTCATAGTCTTGATGCTTGTGTCCGTGTTTATCCACCCAAGTGACTTCGTGGTCTTCACCGTGAACTGGTCCCTCGAAGTGTTGAAAGGATCGGGCGTGGCCATCGGCTTTCACGTAGATGAGATGTATAGCAAGTACCATCAAAATTGACACGAACTATCAGAAAATGTTTAAATTATTTATTCATGTAAAACCAGATCATTTCCTCAACTCACTATAATATTCATATGTAAATTTTTCAGTGAAAATTATTCTATTGCTTATATTAATGCTCATGTTAGGTATAGAATTTCTATCACGTTAAATTTGATATGAAAAAAAGAATTAAAAAAAAAAAAAAAAAATTAAAATATAATTTAATTTAATTTAAATTAAAATTTGATCAATAAAACCATAAAATCAGAATGTTAAAAATTTTTTAACTAAATAGTTTAATAAATAAAAATAATTCTATGTTTTAAAACCAAAAATGCTACCTACCTTGCATTAAGTTCAAATTCTTAAATATAAAATTTGAACCCCAAGGATATCGAACCCCAGGCGCATGACCTAATCTAAAATCTAACCTAGCGCTTTATCGTCTGCGGATACCTGACCGACTTGAAAATTTATATTCGGATTGTCTTCAATAACTTTAAACTCTAAAACTACTGAATTTATATAAATTTTTGAAGCGTAACCTCTTTTTGTGCTTTTAATAATTTCGACAAAAATAATTTTACAATATTTGATCAAATATATTTTACAATCAAATAAATATTCAATAAATACGTCCACTAAACTTTTCATCACTTTACAAAAATTTTTCTAATCCGCATAAATTTTTAAGCTCTGATATTGAAAATAGCCTAGCTATTTCCAATGTGCGCAATAAAAAAAATATTCCATCAATCGTAACCGAATTTGAAAAACTGTATTTTTGTTTATAAAAAAAGCGTTACTTTTTATGAGAAAAATATAAACTTTTTGTATTAAACTATATTGAAAATTTAAGGAAGTTCAAAATTTTGCGTAAAATTCAGTAGAAACCCAATTATTTGGAGTAACTCCCGTATATGTCCCTTTGAGACACAAATATGTCCCACTTAGAAAAATGTATGTAATTCTTATGAAAGTCAACCAATTAATTTGCGGTAAATTTCATTCTATTCCGAATAGATACTGCTACAATTAAAAAAATATTAAAATACAAAAAGTATTAATATTTATTTTCAACAATAGGATGAACATATTGACTGTTTTTTAAAACAGTTATGTACATATCAAACTATTTATTTCATTAACATTTAGTGAATAATTTTTTAAAACACCTCGTTTTCAAATGTTTTTTGGGTCACTGATTACGAATTTGGAGTAAAATTTAAGAAATTCCAAAAATTATACATGGTGGATTTAATATGCCGGAATTTTTAAACAAATTATCAACAGATTTTTAAATTTCATTAAAATTGCTTTAAAATTGTTACTCGAGAGTGATCTGAAATTGAAATTTACTGTTCAAAATCGATTACAGGTCACAAATCTTGACCGATTTCAAATTTCTTTTTTTTAATGATCAGCGATAAATTCTTAAGAAAATGGTCTTTTTAGATTTTTTAATTTATAACATTTATAAATAAACAAATAGGGGGGAAAATTATAATTTTTGTAAGAGTAGTTATGTAGAAAAAATAACACAGACACATATCAATAATCAAAATCATATTAAGTAATCGTTTAAAGTATAAACAATTATTGCATAAAATAATTGTTATAAACAATTTACTTGACTATTTAACTCTCGAAACAAATTGGCATCAAGTATAAAGTAATGCATATCATTTTCAATGTTTTTGTGGCCGCTGATCACGAATTTGATGTCAAAATAAAAATTTGACAGTTGGCAGGTGTAAAAATACTGTCAACTATTTTAAAAAGTAAATTTTTCTTAACATAAATGTCAGTAAGAGGGTTTATAATGTCAGTGAATATATAAATTTAATGTCAAATAAGTAACTTGACATTTGACAGCTGTCAAATAACTGACAACTTTTTAGAAACTTCATTTTCTTTGACAAAAATGACGTCTTGACGTAAGAAATAAAAAAAAAGTCAATAACAATTGATATTAACAATTGTAAGTTTTACCAGAAAAATTACGTTTTTAAAAGTTGACAGTTTTTTTGACAGTTGTCAACTACCAAATCTTTAATCAATATTCCTGTTTCTTGATGCCAAAAAACCGCTAACTGTCATTTTTGTCAAAGAAAATGAAGTTTTTAAAAAGTTGACAATTTTTTGACAGTTGTCAACTGTCAAGTTACTTATTTAACATTAAATTTATATTCAGAGACACCAAAAACGCTTTTACTGTCATTTATGTTTAGAAAAACTTACTTTTTAAAATAACTTATAAGATATGTGACCTGTAGTTGATTTTGAACAGTAAATTTCAATTTCAGACCACTGTGCTCAGGAGTTTTAAGGTACACTCTCACCTCACTGCCTGCCTGCCTGCGCAGGCAGGCGCCATAAGAGTGAGAGAGAAAAAACATTTAATTTGAATTTTCTTACTCTCTTACTCCTATGTGTTACCATGTCAACCTGCAGGCAGGCAGGCAGGCAGTAGGAGCTGTGCTAGCGCCTTTATGGGTCACTGATTATTAATCCGTTGTTAGTTTTTGAAAATTCAAAATGGCGGACGAGATTTTCAAAAATTGCTTATTGTTAGATTTACTAAAAAATTGCTATTTAGTTGTTTTTTGGGTCGCTGATGACTAATTTTTTTGTTAGTTTTTGAAAATTAAAAATGGCGGATTTAATATGAATTAATTTTTGGCAGTTACAAAAAACGACCGCCATATTGGATTTGCTATTGTGAATTTTATAAATGTTTAAAATCTGACATCACATTCGTAATCAGCGACCCCAAAAACCCTTGAGTACCAATTTTGAAGCAAATCGAAGCAATTTTTAAAAATCTTGTCCGACATTTTGGATCCGCCATTTTGAATTTTGAAAATCTGACATATGATTCGTAATCAGCGATCGCAAAAACCCCTAAGTAGGAATTTTAAACAAAATCCAACCGCTGGATGGATAACTATGTATTTTTATAAATTGTAAATTAATAAAGGAAAATTTAGACTTAAAATAACTAGAAAATAAAATTTAAAAAAAAATTATATAATATTTATTTGAATTGAAACATGAAGATTGAACTTATTGGCAGACGGAAAAAAAGTACTAGGTCAGAAGAATATTGAATCGTATATAAGCCAGCACATTGCAAGCAAGCTTGGTCTCGAGTATAAGAGTTGCAGGTAAAATCGCATCAAAATTGCAGGCACGTGTTCTGGCTCTCAACAAGTGATCGTTTGTTATCTGTTCAATTTAATGAAGTACTTGATATTAAAAAGAATTAGGTGTAGAAGGCACTATAAATCCATTGAGATTAATTGAAAGAGTAATAAGATAGGGTCAATTAAGGAAAAATATCACTTCACACTTTTTACCAGTAGTTGAAAGTAAAAAATAAAAAGTAAAACTGATGGACTTTTAAACTCTTATTTTTTTTAATGGACTTTTCAGTCTATTTAGATTTAAGTTTTACTTTTTATTTTTATTCCTATTGACAGGAAAATAAATAAATAAATAAATAAAAAGCAATTAGTTACGTAGAGCAATATCACGACCTTTATAAAAAAATTTCTTTTACTAAATTGTAAGAAAACACAAGTACAATAGGGACACTTTTGGAACACTCACTTTGGAAGCCATTTTCAAATGATGCACTTGACGAACGATCAACAGAACTGAATGATCAATTCATAGATAAAGTTGCTTTTATATACGAAAATGTGTTTCGGATTTCCCTTTGCATTGCTCCTGATGGGATTACGATTAGTATTAGGATTACGATATTTAATCTAGCGTCGTTTTGTGGACAAACTTGTGATTGCCATTACAAAATACACTTATTCAATCAGGCAGATAAATAAAATGAAAAAAAAAAAAAAAAAAAGCTGACCGTCCGCTCTGCTCACTCGAGCGATTATTGACCAATCGATTTTGTATTGATTAGAAGAGAAAACTAATAGCCAAGTCCTCGTGATGAAAAGAGAGCAAATTTTTAGGAAACAATACTATTGCCACGACACATACATATATATACGTATCAAAACAAGACTTTTACGTCAGAACTCTCTTTTTCTTTCGAGAAAAAGCTATTTGCCAAGAGAAAAAAAATAGATTGCGTGTAATGCTGACCGTGTAATGGAATTTTCGATTCTTTACAGGTGACCTACACAGTACAACTAACTTCCTTTTTCTTTTACTTAATCATATTCACAAGGCGTGGAAATGGATAAAAATGTAGTCCACATTTTTAAATATAAAAAAAATTTTTTTTTCAATTCAAAGAATGCAGTCGTATTTTCTTAAAGGTAGACAAATTTTGAAATGACTTTCCAAAATTTTAGTTTTTTAATAGTAGGATTATTTTCAATTCTCTAAATAACTCTAAAATTATTATACTTATATCAGGGCTCGAACTAAGTCCGTAAATTCCGTAAAGGTCCGTAAATTTGCTTCAAGTCCGTAAAAGTCATTTTTTTGAAAAAAAGGTCCGTAAAGTCCATTATTTTGATTGAAAAAGCAAGAAAACTTTATAATTTAGAGAATTTTTGAGAAGTTACAAATAATTGCAAAAATTCAATTATTTTCAAATGTAATAAAATTCTTCTCCGAAATTCAATTATGTTAAAATTTTTTTAACAATTCTCGAAAAAATTTCATTTATCTTTATAAAATATATTATATATAATTAAAATTCTTCTCCAAAATTCAATTGTTTTTAAAAATTATTTAAAAATTCTGGAAAAAATTCAATTATTTAGAGAAACAACAAAATTCTTCAAAGGTATTCAATTATTTTTATAAATAGTAAAATTCTTTGGAAAAATTCAATTATTTTTAATATAATTATAATAAAATTTCACAAAAAAAATTCAATTTTTAAAAAAAAATTTTAATAAAAATTTACCCGTTAACTTCTTGAATAAATAAATAAATAACATTTTTCGAAAGAATATCGAATTATTTTATAAATTTTTAATAAATCCTTCAAAACAATTCAATTATTTTTATCAGTAGTAAAATTCATCGTAAGAATTAAATTATTTTTCATAAATAATCAAATTCTTCTCCAAAATTTAATTGTTTTTAAAAATTTTTTTAAAATTCTTCAAAAAAATTCAATTATTTAAAGAAACAACAAAATTCTTCAAAGGTATATTCAATTATTTTTATACATAGTAAAATTCTTTGCAAAAATTCAATTATTTTTAATACAATTTTTAATAAAATTTCATGAAATAATTCAATTTTTAAAAAAAATGTTATTAACATTTTTCGAAAGAATCCAATTATTTTATAAAATTTTAATAAATCCTTCGAAACAATTCAATCATTTTTATAAGTAGTAAAATTTTTCATAAAAAATTTAATTAATTTGGAAATTTTCAATTAAAATTATTAAAGAAACTATTTTTAAAAAAAAAAATTTTTTTAATGAAATTCTTTCCAAAAATTCAATTATTTTCAAAAATAATAAAATTCTTCAAAGAAATTTAATTATTAGGTATATCAAATTTTTTAATAAAATTCTTTGCAAGAATCGTAAATATTAAAATTCTTTATAGGAATTCAATTATTTTCATAAATTATAAAACTCCTTGTCGAATTTCAATTATTTTTAATACAATCTTAATCAAATTCCTCGAAAAATGTAATTATTCTTAAAATTTTTATTAAAATTCGTCAAAAGAATTCAATTATTTAGAAATTTGTGATAAACTTCTTTATGAGAATTAAATTTTAAGAAACATTTAATTATTCAATAATTCATTTATTTTTGTATTTAATAAATTGAATTCTCATTGAATTCTCTAATAAAAATTGATTAAAATCTTTGAAAATCTAAATTTTTCATACTTTTAACTAACAATACTATGGAATTATTTTTTTTTTGAAAAATTTTAATTTCAATTCCGTTAAAATTAGTTGAATTTATTTGAATTATATTCAATTTTTTCAAAAGTTTTAACGCAATTTTTCAAAAACATTTAATTATCTTGATCAATAACAAAATTCTTTCCAGAAATTCCAAAATTTTTTTAAATTTTAATAAAATTCTTTGGAAAATTCAATTATTTTTATAAATAACATCAGTATTCACTGTAAGAATTCAATTATTTTTTAAATTATCAAAATTTTTCGTAGAAATTCAATTAATTTCAATTTTTTTTTTAAAATAATCAAAATTGCACGTATAATTGAATTGTAAAAAATGGATTTGAAAATTTTCAAAAGAAATTTATCGAAAATTATTTAAAATAATGGATTTAAAGAAGAATTTTAGTTCAAAATTTTAAATAATAATAATTTAAATTTAAATAAATGAAAATAAATTTTAACAAGTTACAGTAACAATATTCTTATAATATAAAATAATGATTTTTAAACAGTCATCTTTAATTATTATAAAACATGAAGAAATAGATCACTCCGAGTCGAAGACTCAAAGTAATATCTTCATGTTTTATAGTTGTGAAAAATTTAATCTATAATTTCAAGTAAAAAATCACCTGCGGATATAAGATGAGAATACTTTGTGATAGATTAATAAAGTTTAACTATTTTTTTTGGATTTTTAATTTTGCAAAAAAACGTTTAAAAAAAAAACTTTAAAAAAATGTTAGGACACCTATAAATGTTTTTCCATGATTTTGTAGAGTTTTTTTAGACGCATCTTTTGAGCTCTAATTGAACATGTTTCGTTCATATTAACCGGAGATATTAAACTTTTAAAAATCAAAAATTTTGGAAAATAAGACTTTTTTGAAAATTTTGTTGAAAAACGTAGAAGTAACTTTAAAATAATCATTACTAGCTTGTAGAGCATTAAAAAACGCTTCGATTGACCTATTTTCGAACCTAATTTGATAATAAATTACGAAATTACTGGTATTTTAAAAACCAAAAATTAGGAAAAATGACATTTTCTCTACTTTTTTGTTTGGAAATTTTTGTTTAACTATTAAATTATTGTAACTATCTTATAGGGTATTTAAAAATACATTGATTGACCCAAAATTCAATCACTTTTACCATATTTATAAGAAGTTATTCATATATTTCTATTATTTTTATTCCTATGAGGAAGTAAAGTGTTCATGAAATGAGCACCAAAATTATAAAAAAATATACAACTTGGCAGCGGTTTTTATTTATATTTATTTATATTTATTTGTATTTAGAAAGATTACGTGGAATGTGCTATTTAGAGATTCAGTACCTAAAAATTGCTAAAGATAATTGTAAAAAAAATTTAATAAGAATTTAATTATCATCATTCCTGATTTTTTAATGAAAAATTCATATCCACTGAATTTGTAATAAGACGGAGAATAAGTTAGTCGTTGTTTTAATAAAAGAAATGATTTATCATTGATTGAAATTAAATACTAATTATCTTATCAACTGCAGACATTTTTCTGAAATCCTATAATGAGAAAAGTAAATTTCTAGGAAATTGAACTATATCTGCACAAAAAGACTGAAATGATGACCTAGAATAAATGTTTCCTAGGAGCAATAAGCTTATCTGGTAGATGTATTTCTCGCAATTAGGAAACTTAGTCGAAATTCATTCGAAAACCTAATGTCACTAAAGCTTATGTATACTTATATACTTTTGCTTTAATTAGTGAGACGAAAGGAGACCAAATTTTCAACCAACAGAATATAAATATCCTAAAAGTGTATTTACATTTATATTATTGTAATGTTCGGTTCTTAACCACTGTAGCGGTATGACACCAATAAAGGTGTCCCTGAAAACCTCCGAGAAATACAGTTTATTAAAAGTTTGAGCAATTTAAAAAAAATGTCCGCCATATTGGATCCGCCATTTTGAATTTTTAAAATTTTGAAAAGCTGACTTTAGATTCGTAATCAGAGACCCTAAAAATCCCCGAGCACTTAAAACTTGTTAGTTTTTATAAAATCTACTGCCTGGGTTTTCCCCTAGGGCACGAAAGGGTTAATAAAATATTTATATATATTTGAGCAGCTCTTTAAGAACACATTTCGTTAAATATACATGAATCATTCTAACTTCAGATATTCACTTTTCACATCAGGTCGACATCAGGATTCTTATTAGAATTTCTATTGAATCTCCTGTGGGCACTTCCCTTGTAATCTTTCCAGGTGGGAAAAACTTTTTTTTATTTTAAAACTTGTGAATTCATAGGTATATAAATGTCAACCATGCAACATAAATCATAAAATATTTAACGACGCCACTGTCTACAAGTTTACATATTATACAAGAAAAATCCCATTATCCAGACTTCGATCAACCAGATTTTCTATTTATCAGGAAAAATTTTCGATTCCTTTCTTTTAACACCTTGGTACTTTAAAACTGAAACTAAAAAAATATGAAAAATGTTATTTAAGTTGTCACATAAAATTAAATTATTTGTTATTTAATTAATTTTGAATGGTTAAATTTAAGCATCCAAATTTATTTTTAACATTTTGAATAAATCTTTTTTCTGTCACTTTTTAACCCTTTGCGGCATGCATAACATTATAACATTAATTTAAAAATCACAAATGCTTATGAGGGTTTTCAGGGTCGCTGATTACGAATCTGAAGTCCGTTTTCCAAAATTCAAGATGGCGGATCCAATATGGCGGACAAATTTTTTTAGAATTGATCGAAATCGCTTAAAAATCGTTACTCGGGGGTTTTCGGGGTCGCTGTTCACGAATCTGAAGTCCGTTTTCCAAAATTCAAGATGGCGGATCCAATATGGCGGACAAATTTTTTTAGAATTGATCGAAATTGCTTAAAAATCGTTACTCGGGGGTTTTCGGGGTCGCTGTTCACGAATCTGAAGTCCGTTTTCCAAAATTCAAGATGGCGGATCCAATATGGCGGACAAATTTTTTTAGAATTGATCGAAATCGCTTAAAAATCGTTACTCGGGGGTTTTCGGGGTCGCTGTTCACGAATCTGAAGTCCGTTTTCCAAAATTCAAGATGGCGGATCCAATATGGCGGACGAATTTTTTTAGAATTGATCGAAATCGCTTAAAAATCGTTACTCGGGGGTTTTCGGGGTCGCTGATCACAAATCTGAAGTCTGTTTTCCAAAATTCAAAATGGCGGATCCAATATGGCGGACGAAATTTTTTAGAATTGATCGAAATCGCTTGAAAATCATTACTTGGGGGTTTTTGGGGTCGCTGATTACGAATCTGAAGTCATATTTAAAAAATTCAAAATGGTGACCCCGAAAACCTTGTATAAGAAGTTTTAAGAGAATTTGAGCAGATTTGAAAAAATGACCATTTTGAATTTTGAAAATCTGACTTTAGATTCGTATTCAGTGACCCCGAAAACCCCTGAGTAAGAAGTTCTAAGCGAATTTGAGGAAATTTTGAAAATTTAGATTTCGCTATTTTCTTATAAATATTTTACCTATTGTTTATAATAATTATAATCGTACTACGTAATTTATTATTTTTTTAATTGTAGCAGAGGCCATTTGGAATAGAAAGAAATTTACCGCAAATTATTTGGTTGACTTTTACAAGAATAACATCATTTTTTCTAAGTGGGACATATATGTGTCCCAAAGGGACATATACTGGGGTTTCTCCGAATAATGGGGTTTCTACTGAATATTTATTTTATAAATAAAATAGGGGTTAACAAACTATCACAATCGCACAGAAAATTATAATAATGACCATCTCCAAAATTGAAAGGTTTTTTTAAAATAAATTTTTAATTTTTAATTTAAATCTTTTTGAGAGAATATCAACACCGATTATTTGAATAATCTTTTATGCACAATTAAATATATACAATATAAAATTATTTTAACTAACTGAGAAAAATGTTCTTTCACATAGTCTTAGAGTGCCTCTATTGAATCCAAAATGGATTGAAATCAATAAATTTCACAGGGACAAAAGGTGGTATATTACCTTAAAAACCTGACTGGAAACTTTGTTAATGAATTTCCTTTGGCCATTTGTCTTTAAATATCATTGAACGTAATTCATTTTAAACGTAAGTAATTCTCTGAATTTAATCCTATTTGAATTCTGGGCATATTCAGTACGATTTTGGTTTTCATTTGGATGTTATGTGTCCGAAGTTTCTGATAAATGTTACCTTCATACATATATACGTTATTAACTTGTAATACAACTAGAACGCAAAGTCATCAAGAATAGGCACTAATCTCGCGAAATTCATCTTTCGAGATTTTTCTTTATCCAACGATATTACATAGAGATTTTGCATGAACGATGTGTACGAGATGATAAAACGTATAGAAAAGAAAGCCGATATCAGTGTATTGCTATTATTCTCCTCTCTATAATCTCATCCTCTTCCATTTATTTTGCATGACATCCTATAAGAAATCCTATTATATTTAAATTAAGTCATACATGTGATATTTTCAATTGTTAAACTGTCCAATTAAAATTTAATAACGTATCATTGAACAGAGTTTGAAAATGACTGAAATAGACATGAATAATAATTGAAATTTAAACCTATAGGTTACGTAGAAAGAATTTTACAGAAGAATGTTGTTATAAATTACTATATGCGTTTCTAATTTGTAACTGTGAATGATTATGACTTACATTTCAGTAAATTTGATCTTTTTCTCGTATATTTTAAGATAGAACAGATTTCACGATCTTTTTGATGTTCGATCGACGCCTTGTCATTCATTGTATTACACAACATCCTAATTTGCTTCTGTATAGTTTAAACCACGAAATTAGGTGAGCTCAAGCGTAGCCCATTTCCTAACAAAGTTTGCTTCATGCAAAGGTGTTATCCTTTCAAGTTGATGACTTGGAACTATCTCATAAATTTCTGTTGAATGTTTAGAAAATTTTCATTAACACTCTCGGGTAGACAAGATTAAAATAATTATTCACACATACATTACACCAGGAAAAATGAATTATCTTCATTGAGAAGTGAAATATAATTCTCACTGCGTTTTCATAAATAAAATGTCTGTAACAGAATTAAAGTTGAGTCAAAATTTCTGAACTGGGACACTTAAAAAACAATCATTTTAAATTTGCACTATGCCTATACATAATTTGTTACAGCCGGGCGGTACAAAAACATTCCTGAAATGCGTTTTCAAAAATTTTAATTTTTCAATTAGTTATAAACAATTAAACTTGGAAGTACCATTTTAGAAAATTCACTACAGCTTCGTTGTTTTTTTGATAAAATTTAATAATATTTGGTAGAGATATATACAAAATAATGCCTCTATTAATAACAACAAGAATTAAAAAAATTCATGATTATTTATGCAAAATAAATTGTTAATTAATTAAACAATTAAAGTTTTAAAGTGACATTTGGAATAGTTACGAAAAAAATTCAAAAACTACAAAAATCTATGTTTTTACTTAAAAAAAATCATAAGAATCGTAAGAATTAAATTATTTTTCATAAATAATAAAATTCTTCTCACGAATTCAATTATTTCTAATACAGTTTAGTAACAAATTCCAATGTATACAATAAATTAAAGAAATTTTACCAAAAAATTAAATTATTTTCTAAAAATTTTTGATAAAATTCAAGAATTAAATGTTTAATTTCAATTATTATAAGAAATACGATTATTGTAAAAACTTGAAAGAAATTGTTCATATAAAATTTAATTAATTTGAAAATTTTCAATTAAAATTATTAAAGAAACTATTATTTTTAAAAAAATTCAAAGAAATTCTTCAAAAGAATTTAATTAGGTTTATCAAAAGTTTTAATGAAGTTCTTCCCAAAAATTCAATTATTTTCAAAAATAATAAAATTCTTCGAAGAAATCCAATTATTATCAAATTTTTTAATAAAATTCTTTACAAGAATCGTAAATAATCAAATTCTTTCTAGGAATTCAATTATTTTCATAAATAATAGAACTCATTGTCGAATTTCAATTATTTTTAATAGGTACAATTTTAATCGAATTTCTCGAAAAATGTAATTATTCTTAAAAATTTTATTAAAATTTATCAAAAGAATTCAATTATTTAGAAATTTGTGATAAACTTTTTAATACCAATAAGAATAAGTAACAATAAGTGTGAGAAAATTATAAAATCGTATAAAATATTTTTTTTGCTTCATTAATTAAGAAAATTAATCAAAAAACCCCATTAAAATAATGTTTCAGTCTTTCTGATGTATGAAAAAAAATTTTACAATTTATTAAATTGTTTAAATAATTAATTGTTGTTATTTTTTTGCAAAAAAAAATATTATATATATAATATAATATAATAATATATAATATAATATAATATAATATAATATAATATATATTACATATATAATATTATATTATATTTTTTTTTTGTTTTCTTTTTTTTTTTATTTTTTTGTTTTTTTTTTGTTTGTTTTTTGTTTTTTTTTTTTTACTTAGGGCTAGAAATTTCTAATTTTTTTTCAACTGTGCATTTTGTCATGAGTAAAACATCTACTAATGATAAAAAATAAAAAATAAATTAATTAAGTATTGTTTAAACAATTAATTGATATTATTTTTTTCACAAATTGTACTTACGGTTAGAAATTTCTAGTTTTTTCTCAATTGTGAAATTTGTCATCAGTACTAAAAAAAATAAATAAATAAAATAAAAAATAAATAAAATGAAATAATAAAAAATAATTTATTTTAAAACTGTTTAAACAATGTATTGTTGGCAATTTTTTATAAACTGCATTTAGATCTACAAATTTCTAGATTTTTCTAAATACAATCAATGAAAAATTAAAAACTATAAATTGTTTAAACAATGGTTAAATATAATAATTTAGTTTTTCTATTATACTGAAGTGTTTAAGTTATAAAAAATAGCAACATTTGAAAAAACTAAGAAACTCTAGTTTTAAGTAAAGTAAATTGAAAAATTAACAAAATAAATTGTTTAAAGAATGTTTAAATAATTAATTTTTAGATTTTCTTTTATACTCGAATGTTTTAGTTACAAAAAAATGCACAATACAGAAAAAACTATAAATTTCTAGTCTTAAGAACAGTTTATGATAAAAATAATAACAATTAATTGTTTAAACAATGTTTAAATAAATAATTTTTTTATTTTTTATCATCAGTAGATATTTTACTTGTGAAAAATTGTACAATTAAGAAGAAACTTGTAATTTCTAGCTCTAAGTACAATTTATAAAAAAATAGCAACAATTATTTGTTTAAACAATGTTTAAGTAATTAATTTTTTATCATTAGTAAATGTTTTACTCATGATAAATTTTACAATTAATAAAAAACTAGAAATTTCTATCCGTAAATACAATTTTTAAAGAAAAATAATAACAATTAATTGTTTAAACAATGTTTAAATAAATTATTTTTTATTTTTTATTATCAGTCAATAATTTACTCATAAAAAATTTCATAATTAAGAAGAAAATAGTAATTTCTAGCTCTAAGCACAATTTTAAAAAAAAAAAGCAACAATTAATTGTTTAAACAATGCTTAATTAATTGATTTTTTATCATTAATAGATGCTTTACTCATGATAAATTTCACAATTGAGAAAAAACTAGAAATTTTTAGCCCTAAGTACAATTTGGGAAAAAAATACCAACAATTAATTGTTTAAACAATGTTTAAATAAATTTTTTTTTATCATCAGTAGATATTTTACTCATGAAAAATTTCATAATTAAGAAGAAACTAGTACTTTCTAGCTCTAAGTACAATTTTTAAAAAAATAGCAACAATTAATTGTTTAAACAATGCTTAATTAATTGATTTTTTATCATTAATAGATGTTTTACTCATGACAAATTTCACAATTGAGAAAAAACTAGAAATTTTTAGCCCTAAGTACAATTTGGGAAAAAAATAACAACAATTAATTGTTTAAACAATGTTTAAATAAATTTTTTTTTATCATCAGTAGATATTTTACTCATGAAAAATTTCATAATTAAGAAGAAACTAGTAATTTCTAGCTCTAAGTACAATTTATAAAAAAATAAAAACAATTAATTGTTTAAACAATGTTTAAGTACCTAATTCATTTTTTATCATTAATAAAAAATGAATTTTACTCATGACAAATTTCAAAATTGAGAAAAAAATAGAAATTTCTAGCCCTAAGTATAATTTGGGGGAAAAATAACAACAATTAATTGTTTAAACAATTTAAAAAATTTTTATACTTTTTTCATACATCAGAAATACTCAAACATTATTTTAATAAGGTTTTTTGATTAATTTCCTTAATTAATGAAGCTAAAAAAATATTTTTTACGATATTATGATTATTTTAATACTAATTGTTATTAACCCGTTGACTGTCGCTGACGCATATATGCGCAAAACTAAACTGGCCAAAAGTGTTTCATGACGCATATATGCGCAACTCAAAAAAGGTTATTAAAAACTTCTTAAATGTTTCTGAAACCGGTTACTCGGGGGTTTTCGAGGTCGCTGATTACGAATATGACCTTCGTTTTCCAAAATTCAAAATGGCGGATCCAATATGGCCGACAACAAAATAAAAAAATTTATCAGATTGACTTGGAACGTAATACTCGGGGGTTTTTGAAGTCGCTGATTACGAATCTGACATCAGTTTTTCGAAATTCAAAATGGCGGATCCAAGATGGCGGACAATTTTTTTTAAAATTCGTCGAATTTGCTTGAAACTTGTTACTCGGGGGTTTTAAGGGTCGCTGATTACGAATCTAACATTAGTTTTCCAAAATTCAAAATGGCGGATCCAATATGGCGCACGACAAAATAAAAAATTAATTATAATGGCTTGAAACTGAATACTTGGGGGTTTTTAGGGTCGCTGATTACGAATCTGACATTAGTTTTTCAGGGTATTTAACGAAATTTGATTTTACCAAAAATTATCATACTGATGTCAGATTAACCAGTTTCAAACAAATTCAATAAATTTTAAAAAATTTTCCGCCATATTGAACCAGATATTTTAAATTTTGAAAAACTGATTTCATATTCGTAATCAGCGACCCTGAAAATCCCCAAGTATTCAGTTTCAAGCCAATCTGATCAATTTTTTATTTCGTTGTCCGCCATATTGGATCCGCCATTTTGAATTTTGGAAAACTAATGTTAGATTCGTAATCAGCGACCCTTAAAACCCCCGAAGAACAAGTTTCAAGCAAATTGGACGAATTTTGAAAAAAAATTCCGCCATCTTGGATCCGCCATTTTGAATTTTGAAAAACTGATGTCAGATTCGTAATCAGCGACCCTAGAAACCTTAGGGTACCAAGTTTCTTAAAAATCCATTAAAAATTTTTTCAACACACTTTTGGCCCAAACAGTGGAAATCTGGTTGACAGCCAAGGGGTTAAAAAATTTTTAAAAACAAAAATTCAAAAATCGGGCTCGAAATATCGATTTTTGAATTTTTTTCGTAACTATTCTAGAAGTCACTTAAAACTTAAATTCTTTTAA
Organism: Leptopilina heterotoma; assembly: GCF_015476425.1. Lineage (NCBI taxonomy): Eukaryota > Metazoa > Arthropoda > Insecta > Hymenoptera > Figitidae > Leptopilina > Leptopilina heterotoma. The sequence continues at coordinate 1,816,251 of NW_025110861.1, read as the reverse complement.
TTAATTAACAATTTATTTTGCATAAATAATAATATTTTGAAGCTGAATTCCAAATATCAATTTTTTTAATTTCAATAAACTTTAATTTTTCAAGAAGCAAAGGTGAATTTTTCCTCACTCTCTTAAAAATAAATCTTTTATCTAGAAAAACTTGTTCAAAAGTGATTTTCACTCGTTCATAATTTATAAACTTTGCATTAAAATAAAGAAATTAAAAAAAAATTTTTTTCCTGTTTTCTCGAAAGAATGAATTATAAAGTTGTTAAAAAAAACGTCAAAAAATAAAGAGAGTTCATAATCCTAACACTCTTTTTTCGCGAAAATAGCGAGCAGTAAAATACTTGGAATGGAAAAAAGGCGTTTATTCTTGTGTGACCACAAAAGAAATAGGTATTATTCATTTCTTGCATTTCACAAAGAAAGTCTGGAAGAAAAGAGAGTTTATTAGTGTTTCAGCGCAAGAGGACTCATATCAAAAAAAAAAAAAAAAGAAAAGGCCATAAAGAACTTTTCTCTTGAAAACGTGATTTTTTGGCAAACGTTTGTGCTAGGGCAAAACGCGGAAGTGCAACCAAGGCGCGAGATGGCTTTTGAGTTATGAAACTTTTTGAGTGGAATAGTTGCATTGTGAATAGCGCATCCGCCGAGTCCGGCATAATATCCATTTCTGGATCATAAATTTAACCTAAATAAGAATTTGTTGACTGCAATATATGTAAATTCAATTTATTCTTCATCCAAAGTCAAGGACAGATCTCTCTTCCAAACCATATAAACGTTTCTGACACATACACGAATTTTGATATTCATTTATCAAAAATCACTGAATTAAACATTGACGTTTTTTCACACTCTCAGAAGTGGAACGCATACTTAAAAAAGTTTTACATATTTTTTTTCTTATTAAATTTAAATTTATATTCTCAGGGTTGCCAAAGGTCAGGGAAGCCAGAAAATTTAGCGAAAAGTCAAGGAAAGTAGAATTTGTCAGAGAAATTAGGGAAACGTCAGGACTGGAAAAAAATTTAATTTTAAGAATTCATAAGAAAATTCTGAATTTTTGTGTCTTTTTTGTTTGCTTCATAAACTGTGAAATAACCAAGAATTCTAATACAAAACATTACATACATTTTTTTCTATTTCTGACAAGAAAATAATTTTAAATAATTTAATTCCTAAAGAACTATCATAAAATTAACACTTTATAAAATTATTTTAAATTTTACATCAAAATTTCAAAAATAATTGTTGTGATAACAATTTTCCTATATAGATGAATTTCAAAATCTTTCAATTTGAATTTCTTAAAATTTCAATTTTGAATGAATTTATAATTGGAAATTTTAAAAAACTCAATTTTTTGAAAAATTGTAATAATTCAAATTCGACTGAAATTAGTTAAATTTCTTAATAAATATAATTAATTTTTAGAAATAATAGACTTATATAAAAGAATTTTAGTTAAAAACTTTTAAAAAATGGTTGAACTTTGGAGAAGAGACAAATAATAATAGTAATTTTTAGAAATAAGTGAATTTTAAAAAGGTTTTAAATTCAAATATTTGGAAAATTTGAATTTTTCATACTTTTAAATAATAATTCTGTAGAACTAATTTTTTTATGAAAAATTTTAATTTTAGTGGTGATGAATTCTTTAAAATGTAAATATTTTATATTATTTCAAAAATTTTAATGCAATTTTTCAAAACAATTCAATTATCTTTATAAATATTAAAATTCTTCACAGAAATTCAATTATTTTTATGAATTTCAATAAAATTAATTGCAAAATTCAATTATTTTCATAAATAATAATATATTTATCACAAAAATTCAATTATTTTCAAAAATAATAAAATTCTTTTCAGACATTTAATTATTTTCAAAAATATTAATATAAAATGTGCGCATAAATTTTTACGAAAAAATTAATTATTTAACAAAATTTTATAAAATTCTTCAGAATAATTCAATTATTTTCATAAGTATTAAAATTATTTTCAGGGATTCAATTATTTTCATAAATAATAAAATTCACTGCAGAGTTTCAATTATTTTTAATACATACAATTTTAATTGAATTTCCTCGAAAAATGTAATTATTTTTAAAAATTGTATTAAAATTCGCCGACAGAGTTTATTTATTTAAAAATTTATTGATCAAATTCGTCATGAAAGTTGAATTTTAAGAAACATTCAATTATTTAATAAATTATTTATTTTTAAATTTAAATAATTGAATTCTTGTAGAATCTTATGATAAAAATTGATTGAAAAATGAATTCCAGTTCAAAAATTAAAATTTTAAATAATCAAAATTTTGAATATTAAAAGCATTATAGCGGGAATTTTTAGAAATAATTGAATTTTGAAAACGTATTAGATAAAAATCCGTCAAACTTTAAATTTTTCATTCATTTAATTAACAATTCTGTGGAACTAATTTTTTTTTAAAAAGTTAAATTTAAATTTTTTGAAATTATTTGATGTTTTATTTTTTTTAAAAAATATTTCATTGAAGATTTTTATGAATAATCGAAATTTTGTAAAATTGAATAATAAACAAATGGATTTGAAAATTTTCAAATAACTTTGTCAAAAATTATGAACAATAATAATAAAATTTTCCATTAGACAGAATAACAAGTTTGAAATGAATAATTATAACCGAAATTTTAAAAAAATTATTATAATAAAATTTTATCATAAATAACAATTTGTAGATTAAATTTTCTCATTCGTATTCAAATATTTCAAACTTTATTTAATTTTTCTCATGGAATACTTTTATTAATTTTTTTAAATAATAATTGCTTTTAAAATTTTCTGTTTTTGAAATGAAGTTTTTAATTCTTTAGTTAATTTTAAGAATTAATTAGGAAGTTTAATAAACTTATTAAAATTCAGGTAAAAAAATTATAAAAATAATTTCTGTATTAATAAGTTACTATTAACTTATTTGTTAATTTTTTTTATTTAATTAATTTTATTATTTTTTGCAATATTATTTCATACTTTTTAATGAATAATGAATTTTATTAATTAAAATTAGTTAGTTTAGTGTTTTTATTATTATTTAGATTTGTATAATTTAATTATTTATTTTTCAATTTAATTAATTATTAAATTAATTATTGAAAAGTATGAAATAATATTACAAACGAATTAATATTTTATAGTTAATAATTTATTATTTTTCTGATATTTTTAATAGTTTTAATAATTTTCTTCATTTATTGTTCTATATTTTATTTTATTAATCATTATTTAATCATTATAAAACCTAAAATAATATTTAAAACGAATTAATATTTTATTTTTTTAAGTAATTTTAAAATTACTCTCAATTAAGATTTTATTACACGGAAATTTTTGCGAGATTATATTTAATTGACAATTGAATAGAGATCATATTGAACTGAGCTCCAAAGACGATTTTATTATTTTGACAATTGAAACAAGATCATATCAACGGGAGCCGTCGAATTTGAAAATTATAGAAAATAATAACTGAATTGAAAATGCGGAATTTTTAAACAAATTATTACAAGATTTTTAAATTTCATTAAAATTGTTAATCGGGATTTTTTGGCGTCGTTGAATACAAATCATATTTTAAAAATTTTAAAAATTCAAAATGGCGGATCCAATATGTCGGACAAGATTTTCAAAAATTGCTATTCAGGTGTGTTTGAGGTCGCTGATTACGAATCCGATGTCAGCATTTGCAAATTGAAAATAGTGGATTTAATATGAATTAATCTTTGTTAATAAAAATCGCACCTAAATTATCATAATTCATAGTATTGTGTTTTTAAGACAAAGTTTAATGTCAGCATTGGAAATAGTCTTATTTTTTTGTAAAAGAAATCGAAAATTATTGGTACGCTCGCTCTGAGTGGATAAAATACATCTCCACTAAAATTCTAATAACATGGACGATGAAAATGAAGAAATAATAGACTTAAATTTTTTGGATTTGGAAAGTTTATAAAATTTTGCATTAGATAAGATTTTATTAATTGTTTTTTTAACATTTTAAATTAGTACCTATAGTATTATTTGCAATACAATTGTAGAACAAAATTTTACAAATTTTTAACTATCGTATTATCTGACGCAGAATTTTTTAAACTTTCCAAATCCGTAAAATTTGAATTCCTATCTTCATTTTTGTCCAACATATCGTAATTTTAGTGGAGCAGTGTTTTTTTTATCCACTCTGGTCGAGCGGACCGCCAATTTCCGACGGTAGTGTACTATTTGAAAGATGACCTATAAAGCTTCAACCCCAAACCAAAAGTCATATACATTCTCCAAAAATACAAATTTTACGCCAAATTTTCAAAGGTACCTAAAATTGAATGTCTGAACTTTTGATAGAAATGATGCCAAGCTATTTTAAAAGGAAAAGTAAAAAACATCTAATTTATAAAATGTAATTTTTAATTACTTCTACTAAGTATTTATTAACATAAGTAAGTGAGGAGCAATCTTAACGAAAAAATGAGTATTAAATTAAATTAAATTAAACTATTGCGAAAATGATGTTTTCTCGAGTGTTTTCTTTTGCGTCGCATTTTATTGTGTAGAATTTTACACTGTGGAATTTTAATAGCTCTAAGAAATAAAAAAAATTTAATTAAATTAAGTTTTGTCTAATCATAATGTGTAGACTTTTCTTACGAGGAGTTTATTCGTGTAGAATTAATATCACTTTGTCCAAATATAATGTGAGAGTTTTGCCGTGTAGAGCTAACTGAGTTGAATATTTTTTTCAGGAGTTTAATTGCTTAAAATTTCTACCATCCTGCCTCGAAATATTAAAAAATATTATATCGCAATAATTGAAATATAATATACATTATTATATAATTGTTACAATATTATTATATATTAAAATATTGGGTGAAAATATTGCCAAAATATTGCCTCAATATTGCATTAATATTGTCAAGAATACAGGGCATAGTATATTATTTTATTCTACAGGGCATAGTTACAAAGGAAACATTGAAAATAAAATATTATGTGAAATAAAAAATATATATGGAAAATAATTAATAAAGCATATCTGAAACGATATATATATATATATATATATATTATATAATTAGTTGAAAAACTAATTTTCATGAATTTTGTTTTGAATGGCTTTCATACAAAATTTGATTGGGTATGGTTTGAATTGAGCTTGTTAAAAAATCCCTTGAGAGAATTTCATCACTTTTCAGTTATATTTCTAGGACAAACATGAATCCTGTATATACCTTGCTCCAAAAATTATTTTGATAAACCTTTACAGAAATGGATTTTATTCATGAAACTTTTGTAACAGAACTCTCTCGTACTATATAGTTTGGAAAACTGGAATTTCCCGAACAATTTCATTCTTTATTTTTCATTCATAATTGATATCTCGTCGCTGTACGATAAATAAAAATACTATTTTTAACATATTTCCTTTATTTCCCTCAAGTGTAAAAAGTTGCAATATATATTCTGTTAATTATTCAAAAACTGTTGGTATACCTGCATCAGGCTAAATTTTTCAACACGATTTATTTTAGTATTGAATAAAAATCGAGATAAAAATAAAATGTCGGCATGTGAAAAATAAAAGATTCTTTTTATTTTAACACTACAACTCATTTATATATAATAATTTTAAAAAAAAATCTTTATTCAATAAATAATAATTTTGTAAATACAATAAGACTGCAATAATTAAAGACATCTTAAATATCTACAGAAAAAATTTTTTAATATTAACATAATTTATTCTTTTTCTATTTTATTTTTAAAATAAAAATATTCTTTTAAATACCGCATAATTCGTAGTTTATACTAGGAAAAATTAGCAGAATTTTCAGTTTTCCCTTTTTATGAACTTGTTTTTTTAACCGTTTAGCCTTATTTTGATAAAATAGTATCAGGAGACTACGCAGACTGGAAAACCTGACCTAAGTTGACCCCATAGTGCAGCGTAATTATACGGTGAATGCTGTAATGAGTTGTTGAGTAGTAGTAGTTCAAAAATTTTTTTAATTACATCAAATAAAAATGCTATTATTTTCCTTAAAAATGTAATTTTATTTTCTGTCTTAATTTTCGAGTTTTCAGGCTTTGTTAGTTCATAAAATTATAAAATTTATTTTAAAATCGATTATTAAGAAAAAAGACATTTTTTTGTACCCGCCGCGGTTGGCAGTTTTTTTACAATAATTAACAAATTTATAGTTTTCTATGTTGATTTAAAAAAAGAAAATTTTTTCCTTTTCTATCATTGCGGTAGTTGTCATCTATGCATTTTACAAAACATTCTTGTTTCTTTTTGTAAATTAAAAAAAAGCATTTGTTTAACCATGAAGTATTTACAAAACCAATACTCGACTTCGAAGAGACTTAGCAATGCTCGAAACATGTTTTTAATATTGAAAAATTCAAAATTCATTCCAACACGTAACGTTTTTAAAGCAAATTTTAGTGAAAATCTATGAAAATAAATATTTGTTAATTTTTGAAAAACTGAAAGACTAAAACTTGAAATGTTGCAAACTGTGTTAATATGAGAAATTAAAGGCTGAACCATGTCCTTTCAAATGAGCTGTAACCCAGATTATTGATCGCGCATGCGTCCTTTTGCCAGGAGTAGTGTTTATGTCTTTTGTAGTGACATTTTTATTCGAATAAATATCTTAAAATTCAGTAATTTAACTAATTCATAACTATAAACAAATTTTTATTTTATGCAACATTATGCAGTGATAATAAAAAAAAAGAAAATTGGCATTTATAGGTTGAATATTATGCACCCACTTGAGAAATGATGCTCTTCTTTACGTTTTCTGACCTCAGGAATACGAAAATCACACAATTTTTTCTTCATGCTACCACCTTGAAAATTGCCATTAAATTTAATTAAATTCCAAAGGAAAACATTTTTTCGTAAATATGGTACAAAATCTGTAAAAATTATTATTTGAGCTTCAAAACAAATTTCTCTTCAAGAATGTTCCAAAAAATGAAATTTGATGCTTTGTTTATAAAATAAATTATTTAATTATGACATAATTCTAAAACCCTCCAGAAAATGAAAACATTTATTTATTAAGGGACCGTTTAAGAAATAGTTAGACTGAACATAATCCTGACCTGGAGTCATGGTAAATGTATTATATAGCTATGATACGAGGAAAATCTCTGAGACGACGACCTTTGATCTCATTTTAAGGTTATGTTCCCCTCTTCACCTAGTACGACTCTGACCTGGAGTTATGATAAATATACAACAGCTTTCAAAATTCGTCCCCTTAGATACCCTTTTCACATAAGCAGTGTAGTATATTGATCATTGCACTACATCAAAGTCGTAGATCAAGAGGCGTACATAATCTCAAAATGAGATCAAATGTCGTCGCCTTAGAGACCCCTTTCACCTAAGAGCTATAGTATATTTATCGTAGCTCTAAATCAAAGTCGTAGATGAAGAGACGAACATAACTTGAAATAGAGGTCGTCGCCCTGAGGACTTTCTTCACTTGATATCTAGTATATTTTCCATAACTCCAGGTCGAAGGCGAACATAACCCTAAAATATGATCAAAGGTCCAGATTCTAGACCCCTTTTACATAAGAGCTATATAATATATATGTAGCCTAACTTTAGGTCAAAAGGCAAAAATATCTTTGAAATTAGGTCACAGGTCGTTGTCCTACAGACCCCTTCACATGAGAGCATATTCAGTGTAACTTTCAGTCAAAGTTGTAGGTAAGTAAGCAAGCATAACCTCGAAATTATGTCAAAGGTAGTTGCGTTAAAATTTATTGAGGAGTAATAAATGTCCGTCGGCAGATAGTTAATTGTTAGTGCAATTTAAACAAGTGGAGTCTGAATTTGGTTTCATAATAAAAGTCGTCTGCCATTTTGGATCCGCCATTTTGAAAGCAAACAATCATTTAGATAGTTAACTGATCTATTGACGGAATATCGAGAAGAGAGCTGAAAAAGAAGAAGAATTTTTCTTGTATCCGCATTTTTCATCATTTCGCTTTATCTTATCCTCATACATGATGCGATCCATAGAAGCAAGAAAAGGAGGAATTCTTAGAGAAAGCGCGAGCAGCGAAAACCAGACGTAGGCGAATTACTGTAGCGGTCAACGCCAACAGCGAGAACCGACTTGCGCCACAAGTATCCATGTTTCCCGTTCCTGTGGAGGTGACGCCTCGGCGGTAATCTCCGTCTTCTCAAGACATAGCTGCCATTCGTTCTCCACACTCCACATTGTCACCGGCGTGTCTACTCCCTCCAAAATCCTCGCTTCCTCCACTTCCAAAGTTCATGGATCCAGAACCACTAATCCGAGCTCGTAGTAAAGAAATACAAATATTAAAAGTCTCCCTTGTCCAACTACCTGATCGCATGAATTTTTAAACATTTAAGAGTATATTTTAGGTGTTTTAATCCTATTTTTCACTTTTATTTAACCAAATTGACAATGAGATCGCTTAATTATTGACAAGAGGTTATAAATGAACGTTATCTACACTTTGAATTCAATCATTAAGAAAACATTTTATTTTTAGCGCCAGGATATTTTACTCAAAAGTAACCAAAAGATTAAACATTTGCCAGACTAATTCAGAAATTGTTAGGAAAATTCCTAACAAACCACGGAGAGCGGAGGGTAAGAAGATTAAGACATTAATTATCCATAGAAACTCTGAGTTTAGATTTATTACAATTAATTTTATTCAATTTAATTTACTTTAAATTCTAATTTTAATTGAACAATTGAGGGGCTGGATGCTATAAGGGAATCTCCCTTATAGCATTCAGCCCCTCAGTTGATTTATTCGTCTGAAAGTCGAATTTTTAGAATTTAAATATCACATGACAATGCGGTGACAAGCATCGCTTTACACACTCGAAACTTTTAAACAATGAATTTATGCCAATCTGTCGAGAAACAACAGTTAATAATCACTGGGACTCACCGTCAATTCGACGTCGTCGTCTCATCGCTCCTCGTCCTGACATGGCACACAACTTATAAATTTTTAATTTTTAATTTACGACGTGATTCGCCTTACAACACCAAAGCGAGAATGAATTAAATGGCCGTGTGTTCGGCCACGAACGCGTCGCTGCACAATTTTTACAGTTTCCACTTTTGCGCGCTAGATAAAACAGAACGCCTTATTATCTATAGTCACCAGACATTCACTTAGGGTCTTTAATTCTAAATGGCCGCTGCCAATATTTTGGAAGGAGCAAAACAATAAGTAATTTTCGTCTTCCTGGTGCTCTTGAATATTTGGAAATTACATCCGAATACTATGCACCAGGTTTCACTTTCCATGATGACTTCGACTAATGACTGCGCTGACGGATTTCCAATTAAACATTTCTCGATGAATATGAAAAATAATATAATACGAACGGCAGAATATGTTTCAAGTTTTATTACAATTGTTGATCTGACGAGCTGACAGGTTTTATTTAATTAAATTTCAATTAATTCAATAATTTAATTTACAAGAATTTTTATTTTTATAAAATTAAGAATTCAAAATACTAATGCTAATTTTTATTTATTTTTATGAAAATTAAATGATTCTCGTTTCGATGGATCATTTTTCAAAATTTAATTCAAAACAAGAGAAAACTAAATTAATACTAGGTAAAATACCAGTACGTCGTACTAATTGGGATTCAGCTCCAAATTTTCATCAGAAACAAATAAAAAGAAATGTTTAAATTAATCAATCGAAAAAATCGCACGTTACTCTGATTATGAAAAATATACTTTAGAAGACATCGTATAGTATACTTCTCTAGTCCAGTAAAATCACATAAATTAAGCAGTATACAAGTTCTTCTTCAAACTACCAACGTTTACTTTTGGAGACTAATACTGATTTCTGTGACACTGGAAATCCCCAAGATACAATACAAAGCTATCGTCATTAGTCTCTACAACTAGCCTATACAAATTAACGTTGAAAGCTGATTTCGGTATTAGGCCAGTTGAGTCTGTGAGCTCAAAAAGTGACTTAAATTGGAAACATCAAAGTCGAAATAGTCTCTAACAGTTTGAGTACTATATATGATACCCCCATAGTTTGCTCTCGATTTCCGGTTACGGAACATGTTATATACAATCTTCAAAGTTTGGGAACACACCCAGTAGAAAGTGAGAAAATAAAAAAAATTGCAAATTTTCAATTCATCTGAATATTTGTTAAAGTCGAAATGAAGCTCTCTAAGCGTAGAAACGAATTTCTGGGTCTATTCATGGTTCATTCCTGGAAGTCCAAGTTCATCCATGGCTAATCTGAGTTCTAAAACTTTGCGCAGCATTTTTCTACCTATGATTACTTTAATAATTAATAATTATTCATTCAGACATTACTCGGTATCATTATTCTCCATCCTGGTTGTTCGACTGATGAGAACCATAACCGAAAACATGAATAATTCAATCACTTTCTAGAAGATGCGACGTTGTTTCTTAACCTAGATCACAATCGGAAATGGTCAGGATGATGGAGATCGTTTATTTATACTTGAAAGAGTAAAATTCTTTTTCTTTGGCAATATTTCCTTGAAAATGACGTAGTTTTCGTACATGGGGCATAAGAAAGGATTAGGATTTTTCTCGGAGGTAAGAAATTATATAAAATTTATAATAATAATAAATGATAAATAATTTAATTAAAAGAATATTATTTCATTTAATGAATATTGGTAATTGCAATATTTATGTTTTAGATTATGTTTCTTATTAGTCAAACAACCATGGTGGCTAATAATAATGTCGAGAAATGTCTGAATAAATAATTATTAAATTTGTAATCCTCGGAAAATAATTCGGCGCAAAGTTTCAAAACTCAGATGAGCCAGAGATGGCTTTCACGGTTTGCCTATTCATAAACCTGTGGCAAAGCTAAGGAAAGTTCTAAAAATTTGTCTCTCCGAAGATTAGAACCTTTAGTTTCCAATGTATGAGACGAACAGCTTTTTCAGGCAGCAATATAAACTGTATTATAAATACTGAATTTCAAAAATACTTTCTCTAAAACGTTGCAAAATTCACAACAATTACAAAATACGACAGATTTTAATATTGAGCAAAGAGAAATATAAATAGATCACGAAATTAGTAAATAAACGATTATAATTTTAATTAAATGAAATGTATGATTTATTAAAAGTTTAAATATTTTTCTCAATATTCTACTTTTTTACAATTTATTTATTCAATTCTTTCTCTCACACCTATATAGTGGTTTCCTTTTAAAAAGAATTCCGTTATTAACAAAAAATTGATTAAACAATAAGGTACGATGAATCATATTAACATTAATCATCGACAAAATTTAGGGGAATAATTCTGTCGGATATGATTCAAACAATAAATGCGATATCGCGGATTATTGACAAATAATTAATTACTACTATACATTCATACATGAAAACACAACAATTCAACAAGCAACAATTATACTCTATCAGTCACATACTCGATCACATATAAAGTAAATAACAATTAAAATATACTTAGAAAAAAATTCGCCGAAGGATTATTACGCATGATTTCGTAACATTTTTATATTGTTATATTTAAAAAAAATAATCTTAATTAAAATTACACTAGAACCTCCAACGATTGCAGCGTGACCTTCTTGTGTGCAATAGATGGAGGTTTTCACCTTGGCGCCATCTTTCCATAAAAGTGTCAACACTCAGGGCCGTACACTCTCACATATTTTGTATTGGCGTAAAATGTCATTTTTATCCTCGCCATTTTTTATTTTTTTTTAAATATTATGTTTAGTTTTAATGCCTAAGTGCGTTCTTTTACGTTTTTGACCTTTTTCAGTCTCATGTTGAAATATGAAAATACAACTTTAAAAAACGGGGCGCAAAAGAACACTAAACTTAGTACAATACTGCCTTCGCATTAATATGGCGGTGTCCTCCCCTCTCACCCCCCTAGCGGATGACCACCAAACTTTCGTAAACAACTGCAATAGATAGAGATGCAATCGTTGGAAGTTCTAGTGTATATAGAATGCATATTTTATTTGGTATTTGGTACAAAAGTATGTGTTAAACAAAATGACATTTGTAATTTGAATTATCTTCGTTTATGGATCATCTTAGTATGTTTCAATCATTTCTCAATCATAAAAGTAGTGCATCCAAGTCACAAAATTCGGATGATGACTCTGAAAAAATCTGCAAGGTATGAAGCACTGTTCAACATTGAACCAAAACGAAATTTTAACGGTTCCCGTAATGTTGAGCTTCAGGAAGACGACGAGGAAGTTGACGAAGTTATTTTAAATTACCAAACAAAGCATTGATATTAAAACATCATTTACTTTTGGTTTTATCCAAATATATTTGGATAAATTATTATCTTTTTAACTGCAGGGGTTTTCAAAAAGAAACATGCATTACGTACCCTCTTCTACTTCATAAATTAATAGTTTTTATCGTGTTAACCGTCATTTAAAAGCTAATTCCTATCTCTAAATAAAACTTTGAATAGCTACTTTTTCCTCTAAAACGTAACAGGAAATAACGGTCGCCGAAAAACCATGTTTTCCAAACTTTCTTGATTATTTATAACGTGTTTCGTAACCGAAAATCGAGAACAAAATATGGGGCTTTTATTTAAAACATTCAACTACAAGAAACTACTTCGACTCTACTGTTTGCAGCTTGCAAACAGCAAGTCACTTTTTCGTTCACAGTCTGGTTTCAACTGAAATAGCAACGAATGACGAATTAGTAAACTATTCAAGAAACCTCAGATAGCAAGAGTTTTTCGGTGTTTTTAAAAACCAATAATATTTTTCAAATTTCGACCGCCACATAATTGGATCAGACATTTTGAATTATTTCACTAATTGTGTTCATAATATGTAAATTACAAAGTAAAAACACTACAGATTTTTTTCATCAGTTTATTATAACTTATATTATCTTTTTACTTATATTATATTATAACATCAAAGATGTTTTGGTTGTGATTAAATTATTCTGTGATAAATGATTTATTACTATTACATTTATTAGTAAAATTAATATAATTTCGAAAATACTTTACATGTTTTCATGTTCTTTGGATGAAGCTGAAATAAGCATTCAGTTTCTTTTAAAAATATTAATGTTTTTCTCTAAAAAAAGAATATTTACCATTAAAATTTAATTCTAAAAGTTATAGATGCTAAAACTGTAATCCAATTATTATAGCACCTGTTTATTAACTTTCAGAGTTTAATTTTATACCTAAATATTCTTTTAAAAAAACAATATAAATATTTTAAAAATAAAATCTAGGTGCTTGTTTAAGATTCATTAAAAAAATATTAAAACATGTAAAGTATTTCAGAAATTATATTAATTTTAATATTTTAATTAAACAAGGCAAACTGAAGAATTTTTTAACTGATTCTAAAAAGTTACTTAAATGTCTTTATTATAAGCTTATAATTTTTATAAGTTTAATTGCTGAAAAAATAGATTATGTTTTAGTGACTTAGACGGGAAAGATGTTTATTTACTAATTGCAATTACTTACAAAAAGAAAAAAATATTTTTATCACTAAAAAGTAGTATTTTACGTAATTTTTAAAATCTTACCTATATCCTCCTTATCCTTATTTTGATCACAAAACTTTTTTCACTTCTGATCACTTATGATATTTTATATGTATTTTTTAATTGTTTTGTCACTTTTCACTTTTTACCATTCCATATATTAAGAATATTATTAAGAATGATGAAGAATATTTAAGAAAAAAATACGTGTTCTTCACTTTGTAATCTGTAATATTCATCATGTATCATGTATATACATACTACTCGCACTCGACCACGTGGAATAAATTAGAACCTTAAAACTGCGAGCGCACAAAAATTTGAAATTATTTCAGCCAATAGCGACCGTCATCATGTCATTTTCACAACCAATCACTACCGTCACTCTCAAACTCCAGCCAAAAAAATAGCTGTTTTTCTATTAAGGATTAAGGATCTGGTCACCTACCATTTAAGAGCAGTTTTCACTCCTAAAAACCACAAACGACTTGATCGAGCAAATAGGCCAGACACGGGTCTTTTTTTTCGCTTGTAGTTTCCAAATATGTTTGATTGTTTTGTGTATGAAAAATCAATTGTTAGACATTTTAATAATTTTTGTAAATAAAAATTGTTCAGACAAAGGTTTTATAATTCAAGTCTATAATTAAGTTATTATTTTATAGTAGATTGTATATAATTATATTATAATTATGCTCTACATCACATACATTATGCTCTACACACTTTATAGGAGCTCTGTGGAAAAAGTTAGTAAGCGTCACGTCCTCGTAATGTGCACTAATGTTTTACAAAATAATGTTTAAGAATATTACAATTAATTCTTAAATAATAATAGCTAATTTGTTATAAGATTATATAGACTTAGAAAATTAAAACTAACCAATGTCACGCGAACACAAAGCACAAGTAACACGCAGCGATTTGCAAAAACCTATCTGAATGTTAAAGGGTCAAATTCTTATAAATTCTTTTATGTATTCTATATTACTATATTGCACAAGCACCTTCATCGATCGCTGCCGGCTATCGAACGAATTTTCTTGGAATTTTGAAAAATGTTCGATTATAAAAGTTAGGTATTTGCGGGAGTAGTCAGCCTTATATTTGCATTCCTACGATAATTCTTATATATGTGCTACGTGCTATAAGCCAACTTAATAATGCTTTGACAAACTTCGTGATAGTTTAAAATTACTATAGAATTGAATGAAATGTAAATTTAAGCGAATTTTTCTTGATTCAACCAAAAAACTATCTAAACAAAAAGTATTTTAAAGTTTTATTTTAGCTATTTGCCAAATTCATCTGCCAATTGATCTTTCCACCGATTGCCAAACTCAACTGTCAACCAATTGTCAAATAGTTGAAAATAATTGATTGACAGTTGATTTGTCAATTAGTTAACAACTGAATTGAAAATTGGTTGACAGTTAGGTTCAGTATGTTATTTTTATCTAACTCTAAGTCTTATCTCACTCACTATATTCCAGTAATAAATGTTTTTATACCCTGCAGAAGTGTCAAACATCCATTTAAAAGAAGAGAACGTTATCTGCCAATTTCGTAGAGAGCTTGTACATGTTTCACTAGTAACGGACAAAAAAGTTAAAGGTTTTATTTTACCTATCCCCTTTTCTCGATGACCTCTACTTTGAAAATAAAACAGTACAATATTAAAATAGTAGTACTGTCCTCTTCCTGAGATGTAACATAATATAAGTAGCATAAAAGATTTTTTTACAATTTCTAATATTAGTTTTTACAAACTTGATCTAATTATTTAAATTGTTAATTTAGTATAGACACTAAATAGAAGGTGATAATTTTATGTCTCGTTTTATTTATAAGAGTAATAAAGTTAAACAACGTTAAAAAAATATATCGCCATTCAATATAAAATAATTATGTTGAAAAACTTCAATTATTCAAATCCTTTTTTAATATGTAAATAGAACATTATTCCAGGATAAAAAAAATACTCAGCCTTACGCTTGGTATTACAAAGAACCCTATGCTCTCCGGGTTAAAATTATAAAGTTAAATGTAAAATCTCATTAGAGTTATTGATTGCAACGGACGAGCATATAATTTAGAACAAAACCTATTATTCAAAATTTTTATCATTTCTGGATATGAATGCTTTTTTTGCTTTTAAAATTGTTTTTCTGAAAATTATAAATTTAAATGTAAAATCTCATTAAAGTTTGATTACAATAGACGAGCGCGATTCACCACAAAATTTATTAGGGTAACTCAATGAGAGGGGGATCAGTATAAGAGATAGATTTCATTGAAGTTAAATACAGCAAAATAAGTTAAATTTCTTTTGTTCAATAAACAGGTGTACAATATTTTTATTACTAATTTAATTAAAATTAAAAAAAAGAAGAAAAAAAGAAAGAAAATCTTAATATTAATTCTATATATAAAAAGAAGAGTGTGAGCGCCGCAATTAAATAAGAGCATTATGATTTAATAGTTCACGAACCAATCATGCTTTACATTTTACAATTTGTAGAAAAATCAATACTATTTGCATAATTTGCTTCGCGACAAAGACGCACAAGAGGTGAGTTGACACCAAGATTTGTTCGACAAAAAGGCACTCTGAACGTTGATCTACTTCTCAG